>NW_027361751.1:14267500-14662500 GCF_039654945.1 Dendrobates tinctorius | reverse complement strand
TTGTGTCTGCAATTCTACTAATGCCCCCAACATAATGGAGCCGGGTCCTCTATTATTCCTGGAGGGTCTGCATCCCTGATAGCTGCAGCATTCCTCTGATGCCTCCCAGTATCTCCTTCTCTGCTCTCCACTCATTAAACACAAAGCGAGAGAAACACAATGGGAACGTTCTGCCTGAGACTGGGCCGCAGGCAGATGCTGGGACAAGCAGGTCCAATGGTGGGGTGAGAAAACCAAACTCCACAAGCTCAGCCATCAACCAGCAGGATTCTTCAAACAACATAATCTACCTTAATAGTTCCATCTTATATAAGATCAAAATAATTGTTATTACAAAAGAATAATATTTGTTATATTACAAAAGTAAAAAAAAATCCAAGCAATAGTAATATCATAACACCAGATGTCACCTAATAGCTGGGATCCTGACAGTATAACAGCACTATTCATCTTGGCTTTCAAAATGGCACAGCAATATAACACATCATTTTGTAATTTTCTAATCAATAAGATTCATAATAATCAAACTATTATGTTCTAACTTTCTAATAATATCATGCATCACAGTAATATAATTTATTAATAGCTCCAAATAATTTAGAAAATCAATGAATATATTTTTTTTCACAACATACAAAATAGTTACATGAAACAAAGAATCCTAATAACAATTAATATTCGTATAATACAGATATATTGGTGGTCTGTAATACTAACACATTAATAGCACAACGCAATAACTAACACAATAATTAACAGTATTAATAATATCAATAACAATAGTATTAGTATCTACAGTATAATAGACATTGGAAATTAAATACATTTCAAAAACTGAATTTGTTCTCATTAACCCTAACCTTAAAATGCCCCCTCTTATTCTTATTGTTATTATTATTATTTCATTTTTTAAGGATTCAACCCCCCTAAAAAAACAAAAATAATCACATTTTTTCAAAGCTGAAATACTAAAAAAACACGAATATCTGAATCGAATATTACAATAGCAAATTATTGGGAGAAATAAGGAAATGAACCATTTGTTTAGTCCTGTGTTTTATTATTATGTTTATTGTCATTTGTGTTTTTTCTTTGCATCTATTTAAAGTGTAGCATCCAGTATAAGTTAGAAAAATAATATTACTATCAGGTTGGATGTTTGGAATCAGATTCATTTTATTCACCTGAAATGTTTTGGAATTTCCTGATTCTGTTACTTAAATAAATAGCAATAACGAGATCCAAACAATGTAAACAATTGACACAAGTTAATCTTATAATTAATATTTCAAATAACGGTTCTACATTCGATGAGAGGTAAATCAGGCCAGGAAGGATAAAAAAAGGAAAACGATGCGGATTCTACAGATTTAATAACTTGATGACTGTGTAATTCGAGTTACAGTAAATGAAAAGGGGGCAGCTTTCCTACACATCAGCTGAACCTTTGCCGAAATCATTTCGTACAGAGTTTTGTTATCACGATTCGTTTATTAATGAATAATTTTAATTAAATTAATTTCTTTTTCTAGAGTTCCATTCATTGGAACGATGTCAGTACAACAAAATATAGGAAGACGATATACATAAAAGCAATGTATTAATATTAGAACACATTTATAGAATGTAACTGACACATGTCCAATTACTAAGGAGTCCACACACAGACAGAATCTATCTCTATATTTTTAGGCGATGTGGATTTCCTTCACTTCAGTAGGAGACCTGCAGTATTTTCACCATTGGATGGCACAGTATAAAATCAGCCCAGACCATTTCAAATGAGATCAGACTGAGAAAGCAAAAAAGCTATGTGCCTGTGCCCCCTGAAATATCTACCTGACCCCCAGGGGTGCAGAATGCTGATACAGGGTGAGGACAGGGGAATGGGGTGTGGACACGGGGGATACACATACCAGCTGTATTATTACAGAACAGAACAATAAGCCTGAGCATGTCATAATAGAGCTGATATTTCGATGCTTGTACATGTGTATATATATATATTGCTAGATATATTGATATGTACATATGTGTTTATGCTGATGTTTGTGTATGCGTGTGTTTATACTTATATAAATATATCTATATATAGAGACATAACTACACAGATATATTGATAAGTATATATATAAAAATATATCTATGCACACACACACACACATATCTATGTGCACAAATATATATGTACACACATACATACACACACACACATATATATCTATGTACACACACACACACATATATATATCTGTGTACACACACACACATATATATATATATCTATGTACACACACACACATATATATATATATCTGTGTACACACACACACACACACACATATATATATATATATCTATGTGCACACACAAATACATATATATATGTATATATATCTATGTACACAGACACACATACATATATATATCTATGTACACACACAAACATATATATATATCTATGTACACACAAATACATATATATATATGTATATATATCTATGTACACACACACATATATATATATATATATGTACACACACACACATATATATATATCTATGTACACACACATACATACACACACATATATATCTATGTACACACACACATATATATATCTATGTACACACACATACATACACACACATATATATATCTATGTACACACACACATATATATCTATGTACACACACAAACATATATATATATATCTATGTACACACACAAATACATATATATATATGTATATATATCTATGTACACACACACATATATATATATATCTATGTACACACACACACACACATATATATCTATGTACACACACACATACATACACACAATACAAACACACATACATACACACACACACATATATCTATATACACACACACATACATACACACACGCACACACATATATATCTATGTACACACACACACATATATATATCTATGTACACACACACATACATACACACACACACATATATATCTATGTACACACACACATATATACATATCTATATATATACACACACATACATACACACACACATATATATATATATCTATATATACACACACACATACATACACACACACATATATATATCTATATATACACACACACACACACACACACACATATATATATATACACACACACACACGCACACACATATATATATCTATGTACACACACAAACACACACACACATATATCTATGTACACACACATACATACACACACACACACACATATATATCTATGTACACACACACACATATATACATATCTATATATACACACACACACACACACACATATATATATATCTATGTACACACACACATACATACACACACACACATATATATCTATGTACACACACACATATATACATATCTATATATATACACACACATACATACACACACACATATATATATATCTATATATACACACACACATACACACACACACACACACACATATATATATATACACACACACACATGCACACACATATATATATCTATGTACACACACAAACACACACACACATATCTATGTACACACACATACATACACACACTCACACACACACATATATATCTATGTACACACACACACATATATACATATCTATACACACACACACACACACACACACACACACACACACACACACACACACACACACACACACATATATCTATCTATGTACACACACGATCGGGCTCTCGGATTTTCAGCACCAGGAGCTGTCCATCACAGGAGACTCTGGCCTGAATGCATCTGACCTCTTATTCCTCTTACTCCTCTTATTCCTCAGTGATTTTAGGACTGTATTTTGCTTATTAAACTGTTGCCATAATTCAGGCAACCCTCCCCCAGCTCCATCTCAGCCCTGCTCACTGTGTGTCTCGGCTCCAGTATACATTGTTTCCTCTTGTTATTATTTCGCCATTGTTCTTTCCGATGCTTTATTCGTTCTGTAAGAAGTAAATTGTGGTTTCCCAGTAAATGTTATAAATGAGACGGATCCTAATGGAGCTGTGCACTGCGATTATTTACAAAGCGATTCATTAGAATCGATGATAATATGACTTCGGGGCAGAGCTGGCACGGGCACTGTGTGTGGAGCCGAGGCTCTGGTGTGGGCATTAGATCCCCAGGGCGTGGGCACTGTGTGTGGAGCTGAGGCTCTGGTGTGGGCATTAGATCCCCAGGGCGCGGGCACTGTGTGTGGAGCTGAGGCTCTGGTGTGGCCATTAGATCCCCAGGGCGCGGGCACTGTGTGTGGAGCTGAGGCTCTGGTGTGGGCATTAGATCCCCAGGGCGCGGGCACTGTGTGTGGAGCTGACGCTCTGGTGTGGGCATTAGATCCCCAGGGCGCGGGCACTGTGTGTGGAGCTGAGGCTCTGGTGTGGGCATTAGATCCCCAGGGCATGGGCACTGTGTGTGGAGCTGAGGCTCTGGTGTGGGCATTAGATCCCCAGGGCACGGGCACTGTATGTGGAGCTGAGGCTCTGGTGTGGGCATTAGATCCCCAGGGCACGGGCACTGTGTGTGGAGCCGATGCTCTGGTGTGGGCATTAGATCCCCAGGGCATGGGCACTGTGTGTAGAGCTGAGGTTCTGGTGTGTGCATTAGATCCCCAGGGCAGGGGCACTGTGTGTAGAGCTGAGGCTCTGGTGTGGGTATTAGATCCCCAGGGCACGGGCACTGTGTGTGGAGCCAAGGCTCTGGTGTGGGCATTAGATCCCTAGGGCACGGGCACTGTGTGTGGAGCTGAGGCTCTGGAGTGGGCATTAGATCCCCAGGGCATGTGCACTGTGTGTAGGGCTGAGGCTCAGGTGTGAGCATTAGATCCCCAGGGCACGGGCACTGTGTGTGGAGCCGAGGCTCTGGTGTGGGCATTAGATCCCCAGGGCACGGGCACTGTATGTGGAGCTGAGGCTCTGGTGTGGGCATTAGATCCCCAGGGCACGGGCACTGTGTGTGGAGCCGATGCTCTGGTGTGGGCATTAGATCCCCAGGGCATGGGCACTGTGTGTAGAGCTGAGGTTCTGGTGTGTGCATTAGATCCCCAGGGCAGGGGCACTGTGTGTAGAGCTGAGGCTCTGGTGTGGGCATTAGATCCCCAGGGCATGTGCACTGTGTGTAGGGCTGAGGCTCAGGTGTGAGCATTAGATCCCCAGGGCACGGGCACTGTGTGTGGAGCCGAGGCTCTGGTGTGGGCATTAGATCCCCAGGGCACGGGCACTGTGTGTGGAGCTGAGACTCTGGTGTGAGCATTAGATCCCCAGGGCACGGGCACTGTGTGTGGAGCTGAGGCTCTGGTGTGGGCATTAGATCCCCAGGGCATGGGTATTGTGTGTGGAACTGAGGCTCTGGTGAGGGCATTAGATCCCCAGGGCACGGGAACACTGTGTTTGGACATTAGATCCCCAGATACCCAGATCCAGATACGGACTGGGACTGAAATTCATCCCTGGCATTTGAAATCACACAGGTCCATGCTGTCCCTGTCCCCAAGCACCAGATGAAATATATTACTAATATTACCTTGGATGAAGGAAAGCAAGATTTATTACATTATCAATATTATTAATGATTCCCGTGACCTGCTGGGATAAGTGATGGATATTTGGTGACTGTGCTCTGTCACAACTCAGTATGGGTGTCTTGAGAACACCAATTCTGTTAACAAGGTAGAAGCCAAAGCAGCCCATGACAAGACAGGCCCTTCTGGTATTTGCCAGAATTGCCAAATGACCAGTCCAGCCCTGCCCAGATCTATAGTAATGGAGATCTTGTTTCTTTTAGGTTTGGTTCCAGAACAGACGTGCGAAGTGGAAGAAGCGTAAGAAGACCACCAATGTGTTCCGTGCCCCTGGCACCCTGCTGCCCACACCAGGATTGCCCCAGTTCCCATCAGCTGCGGCTGCAGCAGCAGCAGCAATGGGCGATAGCCTGTGCTCCTTCCATGCCAACGATACCCGCTGGGCCACTGCCGGAATGGGGGTCTCTCAGCTCCCGTTGCCCCCTTCTCTTGGAAGGCAACAAGCAATGGCGCAATCTCTGTCTCAGTGCAGCCTGGCAGCAGGCCCCCCATCCAGCTCAATGGGGTTGTCCAATATGGGCTCCAATGGCACAGGGCTGCAGTCTCATCTCTACCAGTCCGCCTTTCCTGGCATGATGCCCACGTCACTGCAGGGTCCCAGCAACGTGTCAGGTTCCCCCCAACTCTGCAGCTCCCCGGACAGCAGTGATGTGTGGAGGGGAACCAGCATTGCCTCCTTGCGCCGCAAAGCACTTGAGCACACAGTATCCATGAGCTTTACTTAATACCCCATGTCCCCTCCTGTCCCCCCTCTGCTCTGCTCATTCATTTATCCATAGTCCCCAGGACCCCCCAGAAGTGGCTCAATGGTGATAATATGTCCCAGATATGGGTATGGGCTAGTGGTGGCAACAACTTGCCCAAGGATCCTCTATCCTTTCCCAGTTCAGCAGCTGACTACGAAAATGCAAGAACCCCCCTTTCCCAAAAAATACTAGTCCTAATACTCTAGTCATATCTAATTTGACTTAGTTATTGGCCACCAAAATAAGGGATTCTCTTAGTATATGTATAGGAGGCATCAACTCACTGTGACCTGATGGCACTTTGTAGACAAGGGTGGCTGGGAAGAAGGTGGCATACAGTAGGCTGCTTTGTGAAGAACTGAACACATTGCTGCTTGGGTCCAAAATGGATCTAGGGATATAGTGGTTTTTTTTGTAGCCCACCATTCTCCTTTATCCATGTATTCTCATCTTATCCCCAGCATCACCAATTTCCTCCAACCATTCTGCAATGGGCTCACAAAAGAAATCCATGTCCTTTCTCCCTATAGATTGTCCACAGATGGATTTCTTTTGTGACACCTGCTCTTCTCATAGGAGAAACCACAAGCCCTTTTTTTTCCTAAAACTTTTTATTTCCTACATGTAACAATATTCAGTCTTATTTCCTTTTTTTTCTTTTTTTGCTAGAGGCGAAAAGCACTTTTCTGACGATTAGCTGGCAGATTGCCTTTTTTAAGGTCCTTTAAAGCATTGCTGATGCCACTTGTGCCTGCAGACTCAGCAGGTGAATGAGTGGCATCCTCTTGGCACATGTAATTTCTTCAACCCTGGACTTTGTACAGAAAACTAATCAGCTTTTCTGCATGTGCTGGTCAAATCCACTTACAGAAAGCGGAGGCTATTTCTAATGAATGAACAAAGAAAATGTGAGATAGGATGTTTTGTGTAGATAAAGCATTCTTGTTCTATACTGGTCACCTTGTGATATGTTTTAACTTATTGTCTGTGCTAATTTATTGATTTTTAAAGGTTTTTTTTTCCATTTTCTTTTTTCTTAAATGTTTTAAGCAAATACGAAACGTTATGATTTGACATTTTCTCGACAAGTTTCTATCAATTTAATGTAAATGACAAAATAAAATCATTTTCAGTATGTGAGCTGGACAATGCGTCATTATATCAGCCTAGGTGTGAGCGGTCTGTATGTGATTGGGTGGAGACAGAATGGAAACATTTCAAGGAAATTCTATTGAAGGCTGCCAGGAAATAATGGCAATGGGGCTCTTGGATAGTACAATAGATTTTTTATTTTCAAAGAAATTAATTTGGCCTCTAGGGGCGCTGCATCAAATCTTTAAAAGTAATGGAATAGTCCATTCTGAATACAGAAAGCCCTAATTGATATTTAATGCATTGATATTTTATTCGAAGGGCATTTTATAATTAAAACATGGCATTTTTGTGTCTACTTCTTGCACCGGCCTTGTTTTGTCTATTCTTTATAAAGGTGAACAAACGTAAAAAAAAAAAGAAAAGAAAAAAAAACAACTTATAAAATAAGATAATAATTCACAAAATGTACATTAACCATTGTAAAGGGTTTTCTTTCATAATGTAATGGCTGATTAAAGGGAACAATAAATATATTATTATTATTATTATTATTATTATCATTATTATTATTATTATTTTTAGAGCCCCATTGATTCCATGGTGCTGTTTATAATGTAATCGCTGATTAAACAGAACAATAAATATATTATTATTATTATTATTATTTTTAGAGCCCCATTGATTCCATGGTGCTGCTGATGATGTAATGGCTGATTAAAGAGAACAATAAATATATTATTATTATTTATTTTTAGAGCCCCATTGATTCCACGGTGCTGTATATAATGTAATGGCTGATTAAAGAGAACAATAAATATATTATTATTATTATTATTATTATTTTTAGAGCCCCATTGATTCCATGGTGCTGCTTATAATGTAATGGCTGATTAAAGACGACAATAAATATATTATTATTATTATCATTTTTAGAGCCCCATTGATTCCATGGTGCTGTTTATAATGTAATGGCTCATTAAAGAGAACAATAAATATATTATTATTATTATTTTTAGAGCCCCATTGATTCCACGGTGCTGTTTATAATGTAATGGCTGATTAAGGAGAACAATAAATATATATATTATTATTATTTTTAGAACCCCATTGATTCCATGGTGCTGTTTATAATGTAATGGCTCATTAAAGAGAACAATAAATATATTATTATTATTATTATTTTTCGAGCCCCATTGATTCCACGGTGCTGCTGCTGATGTAATGGCTAATTAAAGAGAACAATAAATATATTACTATTATTTATTTTTAGAGCCCCATTGATTCCACGGTGCTGTATATAATGTAATGGCTGATTAAAGAGAACAATAAATATATTATTATTATTATTATTATTATTATTATTATTATTTTTAGAGCCCCATTGATTCCATGGTGCTGCTTATAATGTAATGGCTGATTAAAGAGAACAATAAATATATTATTATTATTATTATTATTTTTAGAGGCCCATTGATTCCACGGTGCTGTTTATAATGTAATGGCTCATTAAAGAGAGCAATAAATATATTATTATTTATTTTTAGAGCCCCATTGATTCCATGGTGCTGTTTATAATGTAATGGCTGATTAAGGAGAACAATAAATATATCATTATTATTATTATTTTTAGAGCCCCATTGATTCCATGGTGCTGTTTATAATGTAATGGCTGATTAAGGAGAACAATAAATATATTATTATTATTATTATTATTATTATTATTATTATTATTATTATTTTTAGAACCCCATTGATTCCATGGTGCTGCTTATAATGTAATGGCTGATTAAGGAGAACAATAAATATATTATTATTATTATTATTTTTAGAACCCCATTGATTCCATGGTGCTGCTTATAATGTAATGGCTCATTAAAGAGAACAATAAATATATTATTATTTATTTTTAGAGCCCCATTGATTCCACGGTGCTGTTTATAATGTAATGGCTGATTAAACAGAACAATAAATATATTATTATTATTATTATTTTTAGAGCCCCATTGATTCCATGGTGCTGCTTATAATGTAATGGCTGATTAAGGAGAACAATAAATATATTATTATTATTATTTTTAGAACCCCATTGATTCCATGGTGCTGCTTATAATGTAATGGCTCATTAAAGAGAACAATAAATATATTATTATTTATTTTTAGAGCCCCATTGATTCCACGGTGCTGTTTATAATGTAATGGCTGATTAAACAGAACAATAAATATATTATTATTATTATTTTTAGAGCCCCATTGGTTCCATGGTGCTGCTTATAATGTAATGGCTGATTAAGGAGAACAATAAATATATTATTATTATTATTTTTAGAACCCCATTGATTCCATGGTGCTGCTTATAATGTAATGGCTCATTAAAGAGAACAATAAATATATTATTATTTATTTTTAGAGCCCCATTGATTCCACGGTGCTGTTTATAATGTAATGGCTGATTAAACAGAACAATAAATATATTGTTACTATTTATTTTTAGAGCTCCATTGATTCCATGCTGCTGTAAATGAGAAGGGGTAACATAGAAATTACAATGACATGCTGGTACAGAGGGGAGAGGACCCTGCCCTTTCGGGCTTACAGTCTATAGGATAATGGGGAAGGAGACCGTAGGTTGGGGGGTTGCGGCAGCTCCCCATATATAAGGTAGAAGCTTGGTAAAAAACCTAGACCATAAAACAAAATGGAAATCCATTTTAATTGCATAAATAGCATGTAGCTACTCTAGATAGTAGGTTCTCTATTGGGCATCTTTCTCTAAAACACATAAAAACCTCTTATCACGAATACATGCTAAGCTTAAACTGTAAAGCGCTGTGGAATATGTGGCGCTATATAAATAAATATTATTATTAAGTTGATTAAGTTGATTTGCTATATTGTTTAATGTATGGAAACTGGTTGAACGCTGTTATTATTTCCATAGCTAGAAATGATTTTGCAGAATTACTGCCTAATAGCACAATAGAAAATAAGATGGAAACCGTTATAAATAATACAGGGAAATACAATACAATTTCTATTTTAAACAAGATTTAATGTCTCGGAAAAAATAAATGTCAATGCTACAAAATCACTGAAGTTAACTGATAGATCATAACTGAAGACGCATAGATTTAGATAGAAATAGAATATTATTGTTTGACATCCCGTAGGTCCCTTATTGAAAATTCAAAATTTGCTAATTTTTACTACTGATATTGGGAAAATAATTATATTACATTCATTTACAAACGGTATCGTAGCAAAAAAAAAATAATTATATTAGGTAAATAAAGTATTATAATTCTGCTATACAATAGTAAATGCTGTCCATTCCAGCTGGTTTCCTGCTGATACATGAGCTACAGAACACTTTTATATTTATCATAAAAGTCCTACTTGAACATATGAGGATTATTTTTAAATACTATTTTTTTGCCTATTACACTTGTTTTATTAAATATGAAATAACAATACACAGTGACTATGCTGTGAATAAAATGGTCAGAGCAGAAGAATGTTTTATAGAACTGTCTGAAGGTTAGAGCTAATAAAAGTTTAATAAAAGTTAAACTTTATGGAGATAGAAGGAATCAGTTTGTCTTGATGGGATATTGTTTTAAAGAAATATACTTTTTTTAGCCAAGTACTATAATCTCATTTATTTTAATTTTGAAAATCTCCTTCTTTTAAATGCAGGAAAATACTAAGAATACAATATGAGACATGAAATATAGCTGGATGTTTATTATGCAAATTCTCAAATATGTAGCAGTGATTTAGATGTTTGCTGATAATACTTGAAAATGTACTGGACAGAATGAAGCCTTGACTATATTCCATATATATGGCGAGCATAGGATAATAGGCCAATAAGCACAGATAGATAGAAGAAAAAAACAATAAAGGATAAGTGCAAGGCACAGTAAAATGAGCATAAAACATGAATATTTTATTGAATATTTAAAAAATAACATAACATGTAAGACACAATATTGTCAAGACTGGTGAGCAATAAATGCAGACTAAATATTAATATCTGCACAACGTGATACAGGCATTTGATAATAAAGTGTGCACAGTTTAGTCACAATGTTGCAGATGGATACCCATATATATAAGTATGATAAATAGTATTAAGGCTCAGTAACATAGAGTATCATGGAGTGAAAATAGTATACATGTAGTGAGTAAAAAATGTAAATATGCACAGTGGCATGAAAAAGTCAAGAGAAGAACCGTACCCGACGTGTGTTCCGCACCTAGCTTGGTCAAGGGGTCATTATTATCAAATGCTTATATCATGTTGTGCAAATATTTATATTTACTATGCATTTATTTCCCACCAGTCTTGATAATATTATGCTTTGCATGTTATGTCCAATTTTATATATTAAAAAAAATATACCTATTTTCCTATACCTATATACCTATTTTATTCTGATTTTACTGTACCTTGCACCTTGTTTTTTCTTATATTCCATATCTATAGCATAGTGATAGTGAAGGTGGAACATTTCCATAGGACCATATACAGTATAATAAGTAACATATAGACATAAAATGGTGGATAAAGTTCAGAAAGCGTAAATCACAGTTTTTTTTTTAAATAGATACAACATACAGGACTGAGATGTAGGGGGTGGGAACAAAAAAAGATGCAAACATTTCTAGAGGATGATCCAGTCCTTCTTATTGAAACTCAAGAGTAATAAAAGTGTACAACATAAAATATGGGTAGGAACCCAAAAATATGGACTGATCTTTTACTATATTGGATGCCACAGTATCTTTACTGTACATAGGGTGAACTTCCCGCTTAGGAGTTAGGTGCATTGTTTGTGTACTTCTAGGGAAGATGTTGCTCTAAAATAATGCATCCGGCAAAGGGACATGGTGACCATTATAGTTTGGGTAAAAGTTGTATGTTTGTCCCATGTTAAACCCTGAAGTGGCAATGGTTGTGTCCTCGAGACCTAAATCTTATGCCCAATCTCATTGCATATTTCCATCTTTATGGTAACTCATCACTCACAAACTGAGCATCAAATAACAAAATCAAGAATGATCTCTTATGCTATGAATTTATTTCTTCATCTGGAACATTATGGTAAAACTCCATTTAGTCTATGTAGAAAAAATAATCTCATTATCTGGAAGAAAACAGTTGTACACAAATCTAGTAAAATATAGGAAACAAATACACAGTACATAGATAGACTGGCTCAAATTTGGCTGTTCCAGAAATCTACAGGAAGCTGCTCCTTCTTTTTTTTGGTGCAATTCAGTTTAGACACATGTATAATTATTTTGTGCCAAGAAGAACAGATTTGTGTTACTCACTAGACACTTTTTGCTTAAGAGAAAATGATTGGCAAAAAGTAAGAAAAAAAATTGTCAGAAATGTCAAAATATTTGCAAGATCTAGTGCCAAATGTAACAGAGTGGTCGCCCTGTGATAACTTCTTGTAAGGAGTAAATGTTATGCTAACTCTCCTATCCCAGTAAAGGACTGCATTTTGTTGGTTGTTTTTGCCCTGTACAAATAATTTTAATATGATGTACAGTATACATTTAGTTATTTGCATAATTCTGTATAATGTGATATTGTTTATGGATAGTAAATGTTGTAGAGGATATTGCAGTGGAAAGCAGACAGAATGCAGCTGAAGCCACATGATGTGCAAAGGGAGCCTGCTCCATGGATCCAGAAATTGTAATGAAAGCCAATGGGCTACAAGATTAAAGCACCAAGAGCCTGAGAAGCGTTACAGAAAGAGACCAGATTTCACCAAACTGAGGAATAACAACAAACTGCAAGGTGGTGAGACCAGAGTACTGTGCAAGTTACAGACTGGGACCTGATCGCTAGGACAGTGGGATGGTCAGGACTCGGAGTAGTAAGCCTGGGACAGTGGTAACAAACCTTTGAGAGGTAAATGGTTAAGTTACTTGTCCTGGCAGGACCTGAAATTTAAGCTGAGCTACAAGAGAGACTGCTTGTGATCTAGAGGTCAACCGAGTGAAGTCAGCCCAAAGGTTCTCTGTGTGGGATGCTGCTGAAGCTACATCAAACAAATGTGTCCAACATCCAGGCCTAGTTAGCGTAAAGGTACCATTACACATAGCGACACTCCAGCGATCCCGACAACGATATGTCCTGGTAAGGATCACTGGTGCGTCGCTACTTGGTCGCTAGGAAGCTGTCAGACAGGCAGATCTACTCAACGACCGCTGGTGAGGTCGCTGTTGCGTCACAAAATCTGTGACGTTTCTGATATCTCGCTAACGATCTTGCTATGTGAGATGGGGCCTTAAGAGGGTCTAAGAAATCCAATTAGGAAACAGTATTGGGTGAGCTATGTGTGTGTGCTCAAACGAGGAACAGGCTGTTGTTAGGTTCTGTGGAGGATGATTCATATACCTTTGAGCTTGTAAATTGCTACAGTAAGGTCTGGTTGCTCTACAGATCTAAGACTAGCCTGGAGGAAAATGGACTAGGTGCAGAAAAAAAAGAGGCTAGTTTCACACTTGCTTTGTTTTGCAGCGCGTTTTTCCCGCAAAAAAACGCATTGAAAAAACGCATACATAAGCATACAACTGCTGCGTTTTTTTCAAGCATTTTTATGAGCATGCATGAAAAAAATGCAGCGTTTTTATGCGTTTGTATGCGTTTTTAGTGCGTTTTTACCGCGTTTGCGTTTTTTTCCAACATTTTTAGGTGGCCCCTCACACTACCCAAACCATGACTTTACTAACCCTAACCCTGACCCTAACCCTAACCCTAACCCTGACCCTAACCCTAACCCTAACCCTGACCCTAACCCTTAACCAAATCATACTTAACCTTAACCCAAACCCTAAACCCTAACTAACCCTAACCCTAACCCTGACCCTAACCCTAACCCTAACCCTGACCCTAACCCTAACCCTAACCCTAACCTGACCCTAACCCTAACCCTAACCCTGACCCTAACCCTTAACAAAGCCATACTTAACCCTAACCCTGACCCTAACCCTAACCCTAACCCTAACCCTGACCCTAACCCTTAACCAAACCATACTTTAACCCTAATCCTGACCCTAACCCTAACCCTAACCCTGACCCTAACCCTTAACAAAACCATACTTAACCCTAATCCTGACCCTAACCCTGACCCTAATCCTTAACAAAACCATACTTAACCCTAACCCTGACCCTAACCCTAACCCTGACCCTAACCCTAACCCTAACCCTAACCCTGACCCTAACCCTTAACAAAACCATACTTAACCCTAATCCTGACCCTAACCCTGACCCTAACCCTTAACAAAACCATACTTAACCCTAACCCTGACCCTAACCCTAACCCTGACCCCAACCCTAACCCTGACCCTAACCCTAACCCTAACCCTAACCCTAACCCTGACCCTAACCCTTAACAAAACCATACTTAACCCTAATCCTGACCCTAACCCTGACCCTAACCCTTAACCAAACCATACTTAACCCTAACCCTGACCCAAACCCCAACCCTAACCCTGACCATAACCCTAACCCTAAACCCCTTAACTAACCCTAACTCTAACCCAAACCCCTAAATTCCATGGTTAAAAAAAAAAAACGCATATGCAAAAAAACGCATACATGAGCATGCCAGTGCGCACATATGCACATCCATAGGCTATAATGGCCATTTTTAGCGCAAAACGTGCGCATATGTGCGCATGCGCTTTTTTGCAGGGCCAAAAAATGCAACATGCTGCGTCTGGAAAATACCCCAAAAAAACGCAGCGCATGAAAATCGCATACATGCGCTGACCAGTGCGCAGGTATGCGCACCCATGTTAAATATAGGGGAAAAAACGCATGCGCAGGTATGCGTTTTTTTCCAGCGCTAAAAAACGCAAATGTGAAACCAGCCTAAGGCCTCTTTCACACATCAGCTTTTTGCTATCAGTTGCAATCCGTCAAATTTTGAAAAAAATGGATCCGGCGACTGATGCCACTGGATCCGTTTTTTTCTCATCGACTTGTATTAGGCTGGTTTCACACTTGCGTTTTTTTTCGCGGTATTTTAGCGCTAAATAGCGCATGCGTTTTTTTCCTATACTTTGCATGGGATGCGCTTATGTGCGCATACACATGCGTTTGTACGCGTTTTTCCGCGCATGCGTTTTTTTGCGGTATGCGCTCGGGCGCACAAAATGCAACCTGTTGCATTTTTTGTGCGTCCGACTTGCCTCAAAAAAACGCATGCGCGCGCAATGCGTTTTTTTACAGCAAGACACCCATTATAGTCTATGGTGAGCATATGTGCGCATTGGCATGCTTATGTATGCGTTTTTTTGCACATGCGTTTTTTTTTTTACCATTAGTTTAGACCAGTGGTCCCCAACCTTTTTTGCACCAGGGACCGGCTTGAACCAAGACCATTCTTCCATGGCCGGCAGGGCGGGGATGGAGGTGTGACAGGGGCGGGGCTTTGGTCATAAGGGGGCGGGGCTATGGACGCGGTTGTAGTTTAGCAGTGCATATTTATCATTTAATTATAACATTTTTAATGTGACTCAACTCACCATAGGTTTTGAATGAGTGGGAGCACCTGGCTTGTTTCTGTTTCAGTGGGAGCACTGGGCTACTTCTACTGATGACCGTCACTGCTAATGATGATTGGAACCTACAAGGAAATGGAGCATTGAACACTTAAGAACAATTGTAGTGGAGTACTGTACATGCTGATTATTTTCTAATCATCAGAAAATGTATGTGTGGTCCCCCCCATCCAGCTCTGTGTGGCTCCCCCTGTTGTATGCATGGCTCCCCTGTCCCATCCTGTATACATGGCTCTGCTCCCACTCTCCCATCCTGTATACATGGCTCCGCTCCCATCCTCCCATCCTGTATGCATGGCTCTGCTCCCACTCTTCTATCCTGTATACATGGCTCCCCTGTGCCATCCTGTATGCATGGCTCCACTCCCACTCTCCCTCCCTTGTATACATGGCTCCGCTCCCACTCTCCCGGCCTCCCTTGTATATATGGCTCCGCTCCCACTCTCCTTCCCTTGTATATATGGCTCTGCTTCCACTCTCCCGGCCTCCCTTGTATATATGGCTCTGCTCCCAGTCTCCCTCCCCTGTATATATGGCTCTGCTCCCACTCTCCCTCTCTTGTATATATGGCTCTGCTCCCACTCTCCCTCCCTTGTATATATGGCTCCGCTCCCATTCTCCCTCCCTTGTATATATGGCTCCGCTCCCATTCTCCCTCCTGTGTATATGGCTCCGCTCCCACTCTCCCTCCTGTATATATGGCTCCGCTCCCATTCTCCCTCCCTTGTATATATGGCTCCGCTCCCACTCTCCCTCCCCTGTGTATATGACTCCGCTCCCATTCTCCCTCCCCTGTGTATATGACTCCGCTCCCACTCTCCCTCCTGTATATATGGCTCCGCTCCCATTCTCCCTCCCCTGTATATATGGCTCCGCTCCCACTCTCCCTCCCCTGTATATATGGCTCCGCTTCCAGTCTCCCTCCCATGTGTATATGGCTCCGCTCCCACTCTCCCTCCCCTGTGTATATGACTCCGCTCCCACTCTCCCTCCCCTGTATATATGGCTCCGCTCCCACTCTCCCTCCTGTATATATGGCTCCGCTCCCACTCTCCCTCCCCTGTATATATGGCTCCGCTCCCAGTCTCCCTCCCCTGTGTATATGGCTCCGCTCCCACTCTCCCTCCCCTGTGTATATGACTCCGCTCCCACTCTCCCTCCCCTGTATATATGGCTCCGCTCCCACTCTCCCTCCCCTGTATATATGGCTCCGCTCCCACTCTCCCTCCTGTATATATGGCTCCTCTCCCACTCTCCCTCCTGTATATATGGCTCCTCTCCCACTCTCCCTCCCCTGTATATATGGCTCCGCTCCCACTCTCCCTCCCCTGTGTATATGGCTCCGCTCCCACTCTCCCTCCCCTGTGTATATGACTCCGCTCCCACTCTCCCTCCCCTGTATATATGGCTCCGCTCCCACTCTCCCTCCTGTATATATGGCTCCGCTCCCACTCTCCCTCCCCTGTATATATGGCTCCGCTCCCACTCTCCCTCCCCTGTATATATGGCTCCGCTCCCAGTCTCCCTCCCCTGTGTATATGGCTCCTCTCCCACTCTCCCTCCCCTGTGTATATGGCTCTGCTCCCACTCTCTCTCCCTTATATTTATGGCTCCGCTTGGCTCCCCCATCCTCCCCATCATACTTACCCTTCCCGTCGCTGCACGTCCCTGCATCTCGCGGCGCTTCAGCTCCTGTGCGGAGCGGTCACGTGCTACCGCTCATTAAGGTCTATGAATATGGACGCCACGCCTATGGGAGATGAGTGGCGTCCATATTCATGACCTTAAATGAGCGGTAGCATGTGACCGCTCAGCGCTGGATGCAGCCGCCGCGGGATGAAGCCGCCGCGGGATGCAGGGTGAGTATCAGCTGCTGCACCGCCCCCCGGCTCCCCTTGTGTCCGCGGACCGGCAAGGGCACTGCAACGGCCCGGTGCTGGGCCGCGGACCGGCGGTTGGGGACCCCTGGTTTAGACAATGGAATTTAGGGGTTTGGGTTAGAGTTAGGGTTAGTTAAGGGGGTTTAGGGTTAGGGTTAGGGTTAGGGTCAGGGTCAGGGTTAGGATCAGGGTATGGTTTGGTTAAGGGTTAGGGTTAGGGTCAGGGTCAGGGTTAGGGTTAGGGTTAGGGTCAGGGTTAGGGTTAGGGTCAGGGTCAGGGTTAGGGTTAGGGTTAGGGTCAGGGTCAGGGTTAGGGTTAGGATCAGGGTATGGTTTGGTTAAGGGTTAGGGTTAGGGTCAGGGTTAGGGTTACGGTTAGGGTCAGGGTTAGGGTTAGGATCAGGGTATGGTTTGGTTAAGGGTTAGGGTTAGGGTCAGGGTCAGGGTTAGGGTTAGGGTTAGGGTTAGTAAAGTCATGGTTTGGGGTAGTGTGAGGGGCCACCTAATGTTGGAAGAAAAAGCAAACGCGGTAAAAACGCACTAAAAACGCATACAAACGCATAAAAACGCTGTGTTTTTTTCATGCATGCTCATAAAAATGCTTGAAAAAAACGCAGCATCTGTATGCGTTTGTATGCATTTTTTCAATGCGTTTTTTGCGGGAAAAACGCGCTGCAAAAAAAAGCAAGTGTGAAACTAGCCTTTGCGACTGATTGCGACGGATGGCCTCACGTTTCATTCGTCGTTCGCTGGATCCGTCGAAAATTGTCCGTCGGCCGGAGACGACAGACAAAGTAATATTTTTTGCCTACGTCAAAAAATCGGACAGCTACGGATCCGTCGTAATCCTTCAAATGTCAACAGTTTGTACACATCAATTGCATCATTTCCGGTCATATGATCGGCCTGGGCATTGTTAAGAGCGCCACCATAGACGCAGCGCTCATTCACTGCACAGGCACGGCGGTGCCTGGATCCCCCACTGCGCCACCAATGATCGTAAGTAATATCCCTTAAAGGGACCACCACTATACCACCAATGAAATCCCCCCTTTTTTTTTTACATACTTATGGGGATATTTTTCTTATTCAATACAGCTTGGGCACATTTCCACAATTTTGGCTTCCCTGGAATCAGGACCACTGGCCACAGAGGTATTTAATCCTGTGCACAATACCTAACACCTTCCCACTGTTCTCATTTATACTCCTGTATACACTAAGCAATCGCCAAGAGCCATAAGAATAACTGTATTAGTATGATGTATTGTGCTGTACTCCCTATATTATATGGCTTATATAATACCTTTCGGTTCAGCAATGACAACTATTTTTTTATCCTAATATGGCTATATTGAGATATATGTATACTGACAATGCAGGCAGAAATATATACCTCCCTAAGAGGATACACATTTTTTGGTGCCTATCTAACTATGCTTCCATTTAGTCCCCACCTACAGGACGATCTACATACTTTAGAAATATTGCCTTGCAGTGACATTATTTACCCGGTGACCACAATCTCCCTCCTTGAAAGGGGTATGACCTCATTTCAATATTTCCTTTATTTCAATATTTCCTTTAGTTAGTGGTATTTTGTCTGCCGCCATGCCCTTTTTTTCTCCTCTTTTCTTGTTGCAAAATATCTCTATGTCCTCAAATGATCATACGGCATTTTATTTATCGTATATGCACCTTTTGGAGATACTTGTTCTGCATTTTGTATATTGTATATATTATGTATATATTTCCTTGATCTTTACTGTATATATCTTATTTTTTCAGCGACTATGTGATAAAGGCCGTTGTGAGGCCGAAACGTCAGCTGTCGCTTCTTCACCATCAAATATAAATAAAAATATTTCACTTTGAGCAAAATTAACGTGTGCAGTGACTCTATATCAAACGTAATCCGTCAAATGACCGAATCCGGGGATGGATTCTGTTCTTTTAAACTTTGCATGCTCCAATTTACTATTGCCTGTACTCCCTGCCCAACCTGTACTCCCTGCCCTCTACCACCAGTCTCCTGACACACCCATCATGCCCCAAATACAACCCTCTTCTCCACCCACCACCTCTTCTGTCTCCCAATCCTTCCACTCCATCTCTCAAACCTTACCAAATCCCATCCCTACTCCCGTTTTTTTTTCCACCCATCCTCTTGGCTTCTCTACCCCTTCACCTTTACCTTTACCTTTCGATCCGTCACCACCACAATCCGCTCTCCATACTCCCACTATCGAAGTGGTCCGATTTGTCAGCCCCTCCAGTACAATCTCCACCCCAAACTATCTTAATTTATAATTCTTTAATAAATACAAATATTTTTTTTACAATAAGCTTTATTGTCTTTCATTTATTTAATGATAAGGTACAATACTTTGGGTAAGGTCCAATACTTTGGGTAACAAGGTCCAATACTTGGGGTAACAAGGTACAAAACTTTGGTTAAAATAGAAAAAATTCATGGTTTAAATAACGGATCTGTCGAAAAACGGAAGAAACGGATGAAAAAACTGATGTGACGGATCAGTTTTTTCACAGGATCCGCTAGTTGGATCTGTCGCATTAGTTTTGCATAATCTGCGACGGATCCGTCGATCTATCAAGCCACCGGATTGTGACTGATGGCAAAAAACTGATGTGTGAAAGGGGCCTAAGAGTGGCGCAGTAAGAGGCATTGAGAATCAGGACCAAGGTGGATGAGGCTACTCCCCTGTCTGGAGAGAGTGCACCTTACAGCATGAACAGATGGAACTGATATGATTACAGAATCTACTCCAGTTTATGATAAATTCTTGTGTGTACGTGAAGTTAGGATCATTCTGGAGGCATAATATCCTGTTTGATGTTTAAATAGGTTTTTAGATCACCTGCACAGACCCCATAGGGCTATTGACAAGATTGACATTTTGTTCTTGTTTAATAGAAATAGTGTAGAGGGGTCATACACTGGATCGGTATGACATTCTTTACAGGCTCTTTGAACTGGGTGAAACTTGGTGGTGTAGCACTCCCCATAAAGAGTTAAGAGTGATACAACACTTACGTCATAGGATCTCGGGTAAGGCCAGATCTGATGTGAGTGGGAGACACCGGAAGTGACGTTTGCGCTTCACGCGGCACTCTCTGCGTTCCATGAACCGGAAGTGCTGCAGATGCAGTCCAGCGGCCGGAAGCACGCCACGAGACAGAGCGCGCGCTGATACAAAAGGACAGGTAGGAGTTCGCTATGCTAATGGCAGCATATTTTGGAATAGGATAGACGTCCTCCTCCCCTGATGATTCAACTAAGATGAAACGCGTTGGGAGACGCTATTGTTTTGAACCGGTGGCATAGTGAGAAGTTTACCCCACTGAGGTTTGATTGGGCATCTCGGCTACAGAGAGTGGTGGAATGGCTCCAACCCGATGGCTGAGTATAAACTGATTTATTGTGTCAATATGCAACCTTGGGAAGTTGTGAAACGTTTATCAGAGAGGTCTGGTGAATGGGTCCGCTAGGCATAGATGTTTGACTTTTCCAAAGTTGCAATTGTATATTTGTCTGCTGTTTTTTGATGTAAACTGACACTAAGATTCAGTCTCTATTTCCTGACTGTCGGCGTAGCGGTATCACTGCCATTGCCTTCGCTCAGCATTGAGACAAAGATTTGTGTGACCTGAATAAGGGATTGATATACTATAGACTTCTTTATGTTCTGCATTGAGTGTTTTAACTCTGGAGATATATATATATATATATATGGTACACTTTGCTTCAAAAAATGGTACAAGAGGATAAGTTCAAACTGGTTTGGAAATAAAACCCTCTATATTTATGAAGGTACCATGATGACAAAATGTAATTCCATTGAATAGAAATGCTAAATGGTGTTTATGGTAAGTAAATGTCACCTTATAGCTTCTCTTGAAAACAAAGTGGATGGTAACAGGTCCTAATATTAATCAAGGTTAGTCCCATGTGCATTTACATAAGCCGTTGATTAAAGACGGATAAGGGACATGATACTAGGCCCAATTTGGGCATATAGGCAGGATACTGCTGCGTTTCGTTTATTGCACTGATCTGGGTTTTTTTTTGTGCATTAGTGCACTTTACGTTTTTGGCTGTGAATTTTTAGAATCATTTAATAAAGGTTACATTTTATAATTCTCTATTCCCAAACAGCTACTAGCACAGATGGAACCGAGTAGGCAATCTGGCACCTTAGTGAAAGAAACTTATCAGTGGAGACAGCATCTTGGAATAGCAGAGACTAGTAGGCTGCCAGGTTCCATAATACAGACGAGCTGAGGGTGCGAACAGCACCTTGGAGTAGCAGAGGAAAGTAGGATGCAGGATGGCAGGTACCACAATGCAATGGAGTTGAGGGTGTGACAATACCTTGAAGTAGCAGAGATGAGAAGGCTGGCAGGTATCTTGATACAGCAGTTGAGGGTGTATACAACATCTAGAACTGCAGTTCTGTTAGTACTGTTAGTGGAGTTGGATGTTTGGTAGAACTCTGAAGCAGCTGAGTAGAAAAATTAGGTATCTGGCTTTAACAACACCAAGTCGGAAGTGTAGATTGACTATTGGAAAACATGTGGAAGCAGTGTGCACTACCATATGAATATTTGGGTCGTGCACAGCTATCTGAGCTGGGCTTAAAAGGCCTAGGATGATGACATTATAGGTGTATGCACCTACTTACCTAGTGCCATTCCAGTGCTTTCTTACTGTTGTTTCAGCGCTACCTCAGCATGACCACTGAGTCCAGTGATTCATCACTGCCGCCTCATCAACCAGTGAGGACCAGCAGCAAGACAGTGCTGGAGAAGCAGTCAGACTGATACAGGCAATACAAAATATAAATGTGTTGCTATCCTTTTGGCCTGAACGTACCTTTTGGGCAGGAGTGGGCAATGATTTTTCCCTTGAGGCCTCATGGGTGACCGTGACTGTTGTAGAGCGCTAAACCAATAGAAATTAATTCTGCTCAATAATAATATTAACATATTAATTATAATTATTTATATTATTAATGATTGTATCACTTAATATTGAGCAGAATTAAGTATGCTGACACCTACTATATACCATATGAACCCACACGCAGCCCCCTATGTACCATATGAGCCCATACACACAGCCTCCTACATACCATTAAAGCCTGCATACAGGCCTTTATATACAGTATGAGCCCCTATAGCTTCTTATATACAATATGAACCACCACATAGCTCCCTATACACAGTATGAGCCACCACAAAGATTCCTATATTCAGTATGAGCCACTACATAGCCTCCTATATACAGTACAATTCCTCACATAGCCTTATATATATATAGTATGATCCCCCACATAGTCTCCTGTACACAGTGTAAGGCCTATTTCACACATCAGTTTTTTCCCATCAGTCAAGATCCGCCAATTTTTGTAAAAAACGGATCCACCAAAAAAGGGGCGGATCCGTTTTTTACACCCATAGACTTACATTATTGGCGGATCCTGACTGACGGTAGTCCGTCACACCCGTTACAGTACGGATCCGCCAAGATTTTAGCGGCACCCGGGAGGATGGGACGGACCCTGCAACGTTTTTTTGCAGTGACGGTCCGCTATTTTCACTCCGGGAGGCATTTTAACCCTTGACTACCATCCTGGGAGCCGCTAAAATATTCTCTCTCTCGCCGGGATCCCGTGATGTCCTCCCTCACGCCGGGATCCCGCGATTTCCTCCCTCACGCCGGGATCCCACGATGTCCTCCCTCACGCCGGGATCCCGCGATGTCCTCCCTCACGCCGGCATCCTGCGACGTCCTCCCTCACGCCGGGATCCCGCGATGTCCTCCCTTACGCCGGGATCCCGCGATGTCCTCTACTACATCAGCGATTTTTCACCGCGGCTCCCTTAACTTTACCAGATCAGCGGATCCCAACGCTCCAACGGACCGCTGGCTCCGTTGGTTTTTCGACGCCTACGGATGCGTTCTCCTTCATTTTGGCGGATTTCAACTGACAACAAAAAACGTAAGTGTGAAACAGGCCTAAGCTGCCACACAGCCTCCTATATGCAGTGTGAGCCCCACATAGCCTTCTATATACAGTATGGGCCACCACATAGCCTTCTATATATAGTATGATCCACCACAAAGCATTCTATACACAGTGTAAACCTCCCACACAGCCTCCTATATGGAGTGTGAGCCCCAACATAGCCTCCTATATGCAGCATGAGACTCGCATAGCCTCCATACACACAGGGTGAGCCCCCATATATACAGTGTGAGTTCCTACATAGTCTCCCTATATACATAGTGAGCCCCACATAGCCACACTATATACAGCGTGAGCCTCACAGAGCCTCCACATATACAGTGTGAGCCCCCACATAGCCTTCACATATACAGTGTGATTCCCCACTTAGCCTCCATATATACATACAGATATCACATACATAGGAAAAAAACCCCAACAACACATACTCACCTCACTCACATTTCTCCGTCTTTCTGCTCCTGTCTCAGCAGCAGCAGCGTAATGAAATTACATAATAGCTTCTGCCGTCTCACACACTGAATAGTGGAATATGAAGCTGGTGGCCCCATACTACACCAATGCATTCACCGCTGTCTGCTTCGTTAGGATGCAGGAGGTTGTGGGGTATGGACGGCGGCGAGGGAGGGAACGGCGGGGCATTGTTCCAGCCCTTCAGCTATCTCGGTCCGTGTGCCAGACTAGAACAGCCAAAGGGCCGGCTACAGTTTGCCCAAGTCTACTTTAGGGTATGTTCCCACATGGCAGATTTGTCACAGAATTTTCTGCAGCTGACAATCTATTCCTTATATTTCAATGGGGTTGATTCTGCTTAATCTTTATGGCATTATGCAATTTGATTCAGATGAATGGGACAGAAATGTTTGCAATACATTTGCTTTGTGTGAATATATCCTGATATTCCTATTCGATGTAATATAAGCTATACGGTAAGCAATGCTCTTACACAAATTGGAGACAAGAAAGCGTTTGTATATTTCAAAATGTCTTTGCATGATATGTCAGCTTTATTCTAGCACATACACCCCCGATCATTCTTCCCACGGATATGATCAAAGTCCAATTTGGACTGAAACGTTGGCCAGCTTACTATGTATAGAGCAATATGCTATGATTTTTCTTGAATCACATTGTGGAATTATATTCCCTACCACAGAGGCATCCAACCCAAGCAAGAGACTCAACCATATTGTTGAAGCAAATTCAGATTAATCCCAGCATCCAGCATCGGACACAAAAACTTCCATTTATGATATTGAGAGAGGCACACAAAATAAGTCTAAAGCACATAATAAATGTGGTGGAAGGATGTAAAAAAGTTTTCTTTGGTGCAAATTGCACAAGAATTCTGGTTCATTTAGCATAATAAATGTCCTCAATATTATTCCTAGAGGACGGTTTTCATCAATGTTTAGAATGTAAATCTACAGAAGAGAAAATGTATGAACTTTTATAATAATTCTGCAGTCACTGCAAGAAAATGAAGTTACCATGAGTGTTCTGCACTATTTCATGTGCACAGGACCGATAAACTGAAGGTTTGCCAATAGGCTACAGTACGGCATAAACAAACTATCGGTTAGAGTCCTGAGCTTTACCTTGGGGAGACGACCCACTCATTTATCCTAAACTGGATGAAGAAAAATGCAGATGAAGCTGATGACCAAGCAGGGAATCAGCAGCACCATTAACTAGACGCTATACATTGATTTTCTAACTGCAAATACAATCTATAGATTACTTAATCTACATGAAATATGATGGCAGAGCTTCAACTACAACACAGATTAACAAAATGTAGAAAGCTGTGTATAAAATAGCGGGTACATTTATGCAGCATATTTATGAAGTCCCTGTGTCACGGGGCAGTAGGGAAAAGGCAGGAGACGTGGAACCTGGGCCCCTGAAGTGCCCCTCAGGCTAAGGAGGTGCCCTGACTTTCCTAAACTTGGGGGTACACTTGATAGTGAGGCCCAAGTCTCTGTCCTGTCCCTATCTCCTGTTTAGCTCTGAGCTAAACCCACAACCCCCTCCCCGGAGGTGAGACAGGGAATAAAGTGAACTGCACCAAATAACACACAAGGGAAAATAAAACAGACACCATGGGGTTAAAGCAACTAAAAGCCCTAACTTAGCTTTATCTGCTGCCAATGCTCCAAGCAGCAGAGAAAGGCACGCGATCAGCATCCAGCAGCAACTCCACTGCTCCAGATAAGCTGAACCCCCTCTCTACCAGGTAGGTCCAGTCTTCACCCAGGTTGGTTAGCAAATGACCAGTATTACCAACAGGCAGCAGCAGCAGCTAATGACCTTTTATAGGAAGGAGGGGGAGGTCACCATCTGCTGACTAATTAAACATCTAGTAACACCAGCGGCCACCGGGGGCAAAAACCCAGCAGCTGACCAACTACAGTTGTAGTAACACCAGCGGCCACCGGGGGCAAAAACCCAGCAGCTGACCAACTAAAGTTGTAGTAACACCAGCGGCTACGGGGGCAAAGCTCCATATTAACCCCCGAGGCCAGAAAGGAAAAAAGGTTCATATAAGAGAGTCCAGACTCCAGACTCTGCCACAGATCCGAAAATGGATCATGACACCCTGGCCTTAACTTTTGTATACTATCCTCATGTATGATCAGTCAATTGTGGTAGGGCTTCATTTTGCACAAACACACCTCAGAATTCTAAAGTACAAAACTGGTGCGCATGTAAATGAGAGGAATATCTTGCTGTGGCTTATTAGATGTGCTACAATAACGCATTCATCATATGTTGACGTTTGATGCAACTAGTTATAGGATTATGTATCATTCTAATGCAATGATATCGATGGGAAGGTAACATTGCAAGGCACAGATGGGTTAACAGTTAACCAAATCTTGCAGTTAGCAGGATTTTTAGGGAAAAAAGGGTTCTTGCTAGTTACTTGGGAGGAAGAGAAGTTAGAGAGAGTTTAGTTGAGAGAAGGAGGGTAAAGTCAGACACAAGGAGTGTGACAGACTAGTCTGCAGATAGTGTGTGTGTGAAAGGAAGGAGACACAAATAGCAAGACAGCCACTGGCTGTTGGATCTCCATACAGTAGGCAAGTAGAGGACCTCAGAAGAGTAAGACAGGAAGCAGGCAGGTGAGCTCAACTTTGATGGTACAAGATTGGATATCCCAGAGATTTAACCTTAGGTTAGTGGGGACCCTGAGACGATACAGGAGACAAAATGGACCGAGTAGTCGTATAGGTAGGAACTAGAGATTTGAGTGCATAGATACTAGGCTGACCAGGCTGGGGTCATGGGTTTTGCACCGAAGTGAGCTGTGTAAAGAAACGAGAGACAAATAGAGATCCTTTTTCTAATATGATGTATGGCTGAAATGCTTATCCCAAGTTTTGTTCTACCTCTAAGATGTAAATACTTATGTCCCCCCAAAAAATTGAGAAAAGTATTCAAGCAGTGAGCCTTTTCTCAATTTTTTTTGTGGACATAAGTATTTACATCTATTTTTCTAGCTAACACGGTACCACAATATTATTTTGTATTGTACATTGTTCTACCTCTAGCAAAGCCAGAGAATCACCTTGTCTGATTTGGCAAGATTTATTTTGCAAATTATAGTGGAAAATAAACATTTGGTCATTAACAAAAGTTCATCTCAATATTTTGTTATATATCCTTTGTTGGCAATGACAGAGGTCAAACGTTTTCTGTAAGTCTTCACAAGGTTGTCACACACTGTTGGTGGTATGTTAGCCCATTCCTCCATGCAGATCTCCTCTAGAGCAGTGATGTTTTGGGCCTGTCGCTGAGCAACACGGACTTTCAACTCACTCCAAATGTTTTCTATGGGGTTGAGATCTGGAGACTGGCTAGGCCACTCCAGGACCTTCATATGCTTCTTAGGAAGCCACTCCTTCGTTGCCCTGGCGGTGTGCTTGGGATCATTATATAAAGTGTTCTCAGTGATCATTATCATGCTGAAAGACCCATCCACGATTCATCTTCAATGCCCTTGCTGATGGAAGGAGGTTTGCACTCAAAATCTTACGATACATGGCCCTATTCATTTTTTCATGTACACGGATCAGTCGTCATCGTCCCTTTGCAGAGAAACAGCCCCAAAGCATGATGGTGCCACCCCCATGCTTCACAGTAGGTATGGTGTTCTTTGGATGCAACTCAGCATTCTGTCTCCTCCAACACAACAAGTTTTGTTTCTACCAAACAGTTCTACTTTGGTTTCATCAGACCATATGACATTCTCCCAATACTCTTCTGAATAATCCAAATGCTCTCTAGCAAACTTCAGACGAGCCTGGACAAGTACTGGCTTAAGCAGGGGGACATGTCTG
Source organism: Dendrobates tinctorius (assembly GCF_039654945.1). Classification (NCBI taxonomy): domain Eukaryota; kingdom Metazoa; phylum Chordata; class Amphibia; order Anura; family Dendrobatidae; genus Dendrobates; species Dendrobates tinctorius. The sequence continues at coordinate 14,634,161 of NW_027361751.1, read as the reverse complement.
TCACTGCAGTATCTGAGTCCTTGGCGGTGTAGTGTGTTACTGATGGTAGCCTTTGTTATGGTAGTCCCAGCTCTATGCAGGTCACTCACTAGGTCCCCCCGTGAGGCTCTGGGGTCTTTGCACACCGTTCTTGTGATCATTTTGACCCCAGGGCATGAGATCTTGTGTGGAGCCTCAGATCGCGGGAGATTATCAGTGGTCTTTATGTCTTCCATTTTCTTATTGCTCCCACAGTTGATTTCATCACACCAAGCTGCTTGCCTACTGCAGATTCAGTCTTCCCAGACTGGTGAAGGGCTACAATTTTGTTTCTGGTGTCCTTCGACAGCTCTTTGGTCTTCACCATAGTGGAGTTTGGAGTGTGACTGATTGAGGTGGTGGACAGGTGTCTTTTATACTGATAGCAAGTTCAAACAGGTGCCATTACTACAGGTAATAAGTGGAGGACTGAGGAGCCTCTTAAAGAAGAAGTTACAGGTCTGTGAGAGCCAGAAATCTTGCATGTTTTTAGGTGACCAAATACATATTTTCCACCATAATTTGCTAAATAAATCTTGCCAAATCAGGCAAGGTGATTTTCTGGATTTGTTTTCTCATTTTGACTCTCATAGTTGTGCTCTACCTATGATGTCAATTACAGCCCTCTCTCATCTTTTTAAGTGGGAGAACTTGCACAATTGGTGGCTGACTAAATACTTTTTTCCCGCACTATGTCAATTCATCTCAGATTGGACTGGCATACTGATATTTTTCATCACGATACATGACTGATGAATAGCATGCATTACAAAATATTTCTGGGAAAAGGTAAAGATTAAAAAATGATATGACTGTTGCAAATATCATTTGTATGCTATGCTTTTCATGTATTTTCCTGTATGATAACTGATTATTACCTGTGAGAATTTAATTAATAACAACAGAGAATAGTCTAGAACCTCAGTGATATTCACAGTGTGCCAAGGCACCAGAACGCTTTCTAAACATGCACCAATGCCACGCTTACAGACAACTATGATGACACCACACTTCTTTCAAGTTTTGGCATTTGACCATCTCAGTCTTGTGGCCACGACCAGATGAATTTTAAGTCTAGTCTCATGCATCTAGTAGTAAAGGCACGGTGACTCAGTGGTTAGCGCTGCAGCCTTGCAGCGATGGAGTCCTGGGTTCAAATCCCACCAAGGACAACATCTGCAAGGAGTTTGTATGCTCTCCCTGTGTTTACGTGGGTTTCCTCCGGGTTCTCCAGTTTCCTCCCACATTCCAAAGACATATTGATAGGGATTCTAGATTGTGAGTCCAAATGGGGACAGTGCCAATAATGTTTGTAAAGCGCTGTGGAATTAATGGTGCTATATAAGTGAGTAAAATAAATAAATAAAAAATAAATACTAGAGAGCCATAGCTCAGAGAGAAAGGTGAAATGTATCACCCAATACATCTTCCAGTGGTCTCATGTCCATTTTATCAGTAGATCCCAGTAATATAATCTACATGGCTTGATCACTGGGCATTGCATAGTGTCATCATCATGCAATGGATGTCCTATGAAATGACTGCAGTTTGTTAACATCACATTCCAAGCCATTTGCTGGTCAGCCAGGGGCACAAAGCTGTCTGAATCTTGTGCCAGCATATTTACCACTTTACCCAAACCTTCACAGTCCTACTGATCTTCCAATGTCACAATCATTTTATTCTGCACTACTACAAAATTGACAAGAACTGCTTTTTCCTTTACTCATGTTGAATATGTGTAACATGGCATGGGATGGTAGCCATGGGATAGGTACTTGTCACCTGTGCCCCGGCACGTTACATCGGTGTGTTGACTTGAGTGTGTGGACTTGGGGTGTAGGGGTGGTTTGCTCGTGCAGGCCGCATATAATCGATGACACTGGTTTGAGAGGACCAAATGTCAACCAAATCATGAAAGGAGACCACCGTTTAAAATTAAACTTCATTTTATTGAAGAATAATGTGATATGAACTATACACAGCAGATAGCATTTATCTTCAAGGATGTTTCTTTTAACCACAAGTGAACACACATATCTCCTTCTTCCCTGAAAACACTTTATCTTCTTCGCTCACTTCCTCTCTCTTTGCACAGTCCAGCACACTATCTTGGGAGCTTCTGTTTTCCTCTGTGGGGACCACATGGGTCGAGGGGTAACGCTACGGCCCTTTTTTCCTCTGTGGGGACTACACGGGTTGAGGTGTCACGCCGCGGCCCTTCACAGCTACTCTCAGTTTCCAGTCCATAAGAGTCCTGTGATTTCTCCATAGGAGAGGATGTTCCAATATGGCGACACTTGAGTTTCTTTACTATAAACACTTATTAGCTACAATCACATACATGTTCTCTTCCTTTTGCTTCCCTTTACCCTTTGCCTTCCGTTACCTCTTTAATGCAGATTTCGTACCGGCCCGATAGGCTTCCTGCCCTGGCCCCAATTTTCTCTCACTCTCTCTTTCCTGATTCTGGACTGCAACACACTTCACTTCTCTACTGTCTCTTCCAGGGTCTTACTATCTTCTCCGCTAGTTCCTCTTTTGCTACCGCTACACCTATTTCATACAGCACTGCTCACACTAGACCTGAGGTCTTTACTCTGCACACTCTCTGCTCTTTCTGACTCACTACCAAAAAGTCCTTTCTGATCCTGCTGCATAGCCTCTCTTTCTCTGGGCTAAACTCTGGACTTAACTCTGTCTTTCACTGTCTGTTGCTGGGCAGACTATAACGATGTGGCCATTATACTTAACATCACATGACATTACATTATCACACAGTACACACTACACATTACACTGTACAGCATTACATGAAGGATTCTCAAGGGGCGTGGGCAATGTGCCCATCCCCCTACATATGCGTCAGTGTGCCATTTTAAAACATGACATTTAGCAGTGAGAACAGTTCTAAAACCACTAGAATCTAAGGAATTTTTAGCTTTATCACGAGTGCCACATGCAGACTACCTGTAGTGGGGCGAGTAAGGACACTGAACACAATGTGCACATTCTAGCTTTCTGTCCTGCTCTGCAATAATCAGACAGATCAATATCAAGCAGAGACAGAGAGATAGAGATAGAGAACTGTGCAGCTGCTCTCAGTGATTGGGCAAAATACTTTATGAGCATTCTCCTCTACCAATATGGAAGCAGTAAGGGGGATCCTGCAATACCATAATTTCAGGATAGAAATGAACATACTGTCAGTAAACCGGCTGTTCTTAGAATGCATATCAAATATCAGTAGAACAAAAGGTACAGTAAGACATTATAAATCTTATTCAATGGCTGCTTCTTGATTATCTCCAGATATCTGTTTGCTAATTGTTTTCAGGCAGCAACCCAATGCATTTCTGAATGTAACAAATGAGAAACAAAATCGGAAATATTGTGGTTAAAGAGGACAGGGAAAAAAATTGCCAATTTTTGTTCTGATTTTATTCCCTCTGCTCCCCTGAGTATCCTTTAATTAAAAATCCATCATACAGTTGCAGAGATATGGGTTTTTTAGTTTGTGCAAATTCTTATGGTCTACTCCAATGGCGAGTGGCTTACCGGTTTCTCTTGGGTGTCTTTTTAGGCAACTCTGAATCATAACGTGTAAGCCATGTCCCTTTAGTAAAGACTATGAAAAATAGCACAAAAAAGCCAATATCTCTCAATCTGTATGGTGTATATAAAAAACTAAAACAAACTAACAAACAAAAAAAAAACCTACTCAGGAGGGCAGTGGGAAGAAAATATAAGCAGACCTTATCACTTTTGAGACTGCATCGTGCGTTCCGTCACCTTCGTGATCCCTAGTGCCCCACCACCCTCCTGGGCCCACAGCCAGAGCTCGCTCACCGCACACAGACCTTATCACTTTTGACCTGTTGGCGGGTCCTTTTTAAGATGATCAATTCTCTTTGCGTTTCATAAACACTGCCAAATCTGGTAAATCTGAGGGAACAATTAACATGCTCATACTGCTTAGAAGAATCAAATAAAAAGCAGCTCAGCCTAGGTTCACTAGAAAAAACTGATCCATTTCACAAAACATCTATGAAAAACAGCAGTCAGAGTCATTACCGCTTTCATAGCTTTAGGTTTCCTACTTACTAGCTTGGCTCGTGCGAAATTTTTGCACATTGGTCGTCGAGGGCGCAGGGAATTTCAGAAAAAGCAAGCTGGTCAAATGTAAATGTATTTCATGAGCTGATGAACACAGACAGGTATTTATATATGTAGATAGGTAATACAATAAATTGTTTTTATGAGTAGAGGCCAAAAAATGTTTTCCGGTTGAGGTGCCACCTGCAAGTCATTGTGTCTTTCTGCAGGTTTATGAAAATGAATGTTTAAACTGTATTTAGTGATAAAATCGTGAATGTGTGGTTTGTTTGGCTGTTTTCTTGCTGAAGGGAGCAAGTTTTCCTTTCAAATAGTGTATCATGTGTGTGTGTGGGGCGAAGTGATCAGCAAAAAAGCAGTGCGTGTTTACAAATGTGTTTCCATATGTGACTCAGCATTTGTGTGTGGGTCGAAGTAATCACCGAAAAAGCAGTGCATGTATACGTGTTTGTATATGTGACTCACCTGCAGTGAAGTGTGGAATCCTCCAATGTACCTAAAATAGGCTGGGCAAGCACATGAGCAAGATGGAAAGACCCCAAGGCAAATGTTTGGATTTGTTTGTGTTGTCTGTAAGCAGCTTTGTGGTAGTGTGCTTTGGGGTACTATGGTGCCTCCTGCAGTTCATTTTTCCTTACTGCAAGTTTATGAAAATTAATGTTTAAACTGTATTTTGTGATCAAATCGTGGATGTGTGGTTTGTTTGGCTATTTTCTTGCTGAAGGGGGCAAGTTTACCTTTAAAATGGTGTATCATTTGTGTGTGTGGATGCAGTATGAACAGAGATACAAAGGAATCACCGAAAAACAGTGTTTAGAAATAATAGAATTGATTTTACCATGGTACTTATCTATAAATCGATTTTACTAATTGTAGTTATAAAGTATGTTTGTAAAAAAATGCTTAACCCCTTAACAACCAGAGGTATTTTTGGTTTTGCATTTTAATTTTTTGCTCCCATTTTTCTGAAAGGCATAACTTTTTTATTTTTTTGTTAATATGGCCATGTGAGGGCTTGTTTTTTGCGAGACGAGTTGTACTTTTGAACCACACCATCGGTTTTAGCATATCTTTTACTAGAAAACAGGAAAAAAATTCCAAGTGCGGTGAAATTGCAAAAAAAGTGGCCACAGTTTCTTTTTTTACCATGTTCACTAAATGCTCAAACTGACCTACCATTATGATTCTCCATACAAGTTCATAGACACCAAACATGTCTAGGTTCTTTTTCATTTAAGTGGTGAAAAAAAAATTCAAACTTTGTTAAAAAACCTGTAGCGTCTCCATTTTTCGTGATCTCAGGTTGGGTGAGCATCTGATTGATTATCTACCTCCTGATGATCCGAATAGGAGAAACGCGTTGAGGTTTCATGTCATCAACTACTAACTTTGAGTACCTTTTTACTGTTATCAATATGATTTATATTTTCTCGTATATGGGTCAATAATGGACCAATGGGTTAAATTGTACCCTCTGGTTATTTAGTTTGCGCTATCCTTATTGGATTTAATAGTTATATCAGGGATTTAAGGGATAGCCATCGTGGAGCGGGGGCGCCATTCCGCTGACCAGTAGGGTGCCAACCTCCGCTGACAGGAAGGTGTTCAGTCACGTCACAGGGAACTGATTAGTCAGGTACTCAATTGTTTGCACGTGTCACTTTATGTCTTGTGTTTACAGCACTTTTTTTGCACCTTTCTATTGTTGCCTATTGACCTATTTATATCGGCAGCACCTGTACACTCCTTTCCTGGTTCAATGAGTGATTGCTTGTGGCACCAGTCCAGGGTTATACAGGAGTAATAGGGTCAGCCATCGTGGAGCGGGGGCACCAATCTCGACTGTGTGTAGGGTGCCAACCTCCGCTGTTAGGTAGCTGTTATCAGGACCCCAGTGTAGGGCCATAATAGGTGACACCGTTATTTGTTGGTTTTTCTGTGTGGTTGTCTTGTTTTTAGATAAGCTTCAATAAAGGTTGTATTTTATATATGATTGGTTTAGTAATGCTCCCTTAAACTTCTTCTCAGGTTGGGTGAGGGCTTATTTTTTGCGTGCCAAGCTGACATTTTTAATAATACCATTTTGGTGCAGATACAATCTTTTGATTGCCCTTTATTGTATTTCAATGCAATGTTGCGGTGACCAAAAAAAAACGTAATTCTTACTTTTTTTCTCGCTAACGATCAAGTTAATTCTTTTTTATATTGATCGGGCGTTTCTGAACGTGGTGATACCAAATATGTGTATGCTTGATTTTTTTATTCTTTTATTTTGAATGGGGTGAAAGAGGGGAAATTTGAACTCTGATTTTTTTAATTTTTTTAATATTTTTAAAAAATTTTTTTTTTACTTTTATCATGCTTCAAAGTCTCAGTTGGAGACTATAAGCTGCTATAACCTGATCGGCTCTGTCTGCTAGATACAGACGACGATCAGATCGCCTGTATGTAGTAGAATTGTTCACTTGCTATGAACGCCGCTGGGCGGCGCTCATAGCAATCCGGCTATGACAAGCATAGAGGTCTGCTGAAGACCTCTGGTTGTTATGCCAACCCATTGGTGACCTGTGAATATGTGATTGGGTCACCGATGGGTGGGATTTCCGGCGCACTTGCCGGAAGCGCCCGTTAAGTAACTCTGTCAGAGATTGACAGCATTTAACTAGTAAAAGGCTGTGGGTGGATCACAATTCCTGTTAGAGGAGCATATCAGCTGTTCAAAACAGAAAAAACTGACCTAAATATTGTTCTCTGGGGTCCCGGCTACCAGAGGTAGCCGAGACCCGGAAGATTTTTCGAAGCTGGGGGCGCTTAACCCTTATTTCTCAGCACCGTTAAAAAGCAAGGCAGAGCAATAAGTAAACTTAACTGCTGCCGTTAAAAGGTGTATCGGCGGTTGTTAAGGAGTTAAGAAGGGGTTGCCCTAGTAGTGGACAACCCCTTTAAGAGTGCTCAGCGTCTGTGCTTAATAGTTGGGTGCTCAGCAGACACTGGAAATGTCCAGAAATGCCCAGCTTAGTTAGTCAGTTTAAGAAGGGGTTGTCCTAGTAATGGACAACTCCTTTAAAGGAGATTTGCAGTGATCAATGAGGGTGAGTAATATTCTTTATATTTTTTTTTATATCAGGCTGAGGTATTTCAAAAATAATTATTATTGCCTGGACAAAACTTCAAAGTTCATAGTTTCAAGCAGATTTTGAAGTACTCACTGATTTTTCATTCCAGAAGTCTGTATGCTCTGCCCGTGTTTACGTGGGATTCCTCCAGGTTCTCCGGTTTCCTCTCACACTGACATACTGATAGGGGATTTAGATTTTATTGTGAGCCACTACATAAATTGTAAGAAACTAAAAAATGATAGTGTTGGTCCCTTAAAAATAGTCTGGGTGAAATGGTGGATGAGGATGAGGAAAAAGCCAATATGCTAAATGACTTTTTTTCAACAGTATTTACACAAGAAAATCCCATGACAGATAACATGATCAGGGATAAAAATTCTCCATTAAATGTCACCTGCTTAACCCAGCAGGAAGTACGGCGGCATCTAAAAATCACTAAAATTGACAAATACCTGGGCCCGGATGGGATACACCCCCGAGTACTGCAGGAATTAAGCACAGTCATAGATAGACCATTATTTTTAATCTTTAAAGATTCCATAATAACAGGGTCTGTACCACAGGACTGGCGTATAGCAAATGTGGTGCCAATATTCAAAAAGGGGACAAAAACTGAACTTGGAAATTATAGGCCAGTAAGTTTAACCTCAACTGTGGGTAAAATCCTGGAGGGTTTTCTAAGAGATACTATACTGGAGTATCTGGAGAAGAATAACCTTATGACCCAATATCAACATGGATTTACAAGGGACCGTTCCTGTAAGACTAATCTGATAAGCTTTTATGAAGAAGTAAGTTCCGGACTGGACCAAGGGAATGCAGTGGACGTGGTGTACATGGACTTTTCAAAGCTTTTGATACGGTGCCACACAAAATGTTGATACATAAAATGAGAACAATGGGGATAGGGGAAAATATGTCTAGGTGGGTTAAGAGCTGGCTCAGGGATAGGAAACAAAGGGTGGTTATTCATGTAGCACACTCGGACTGGGTCACGGTTAGCAGTGGGGTACCACAGGGGTCAGTTTTGGGCCCGCTTCTTTTTAACATATTTATTAATGACCTTGTAGGGGGCATAGAGAGTAGAATTTCAATATTTGCAGATGACACTAAACTCTGCAGGGTAATCAATACAGAGGAGGACAATTTTATATTACAGGAGGATTTATGTAAACTAAAAGCTAAGGCTGATAAATGGCAAATGAGCTTTAATGGGGATAAATGTAAGGTCATGCACTTGGGTAGAACGAACAAGATGTATAATTATGTGCTTAATTGTAAAACACTGGGCAAAACAGTCACGGAAAAAGACCTGGGTGTATGTGTGGACGACAAACTAACATTTAGTGGCCAGTGTCAGGCAGCTGCTGCAAAGGCAAATAAAATAATGGGATGCATTAAAAGAGGCATAGATCCTCATGAGGAGAACATAATTTTACCTCTATATAAGTCTCTAGTGCATCCACACTTAGAATACTGTGTACAGTTCTGGTCTCCGGTGTATAAGAAAGACATAGCTGAACTGGAGCGGGTGCAGAGAAGAGCGACCAAGGTTATTAGGGAACTAGGGGGTCTGCAATACCAAGACAGGTTATTACACTTGGGGTTATTTAGTTTGGAGAATCGAAGGCTTAGGGGTGATCTTATTACAATGTATAAATATATGCGGGGACAATACCAAGACCTTTCTAATGATCTTTTTACTCTTAGACCTGTGACGGGGACAAGGGGGCATCCTCTACGTCTGGAGGAAAGAAGGTTTAAGCATACTCACAGACGCGGATTCTTTACTGTAAGAGCAGTGAGACTATGGAACTCTCTGCCATATGATGTTTTAATGAGTGATTCCCTACTAAAATTTAAGAAGGGACTGGATGCCTTTCTTGAAAAGTATAATATTACAGGGTATATACACTAGTTTCCTTAATATTGCGTTGATCCAGGGAGCTAGTCTGATTGCCGTATGTGGAGTCGGGAAGGAATTTTTTTTCCCCAATGTGAAGCTTACTGTTTGCCACATGGGTTTTTTTTGCCTTCCTCTGGATCAACATGTTAGGGCAAGTTAGGATAGGATATGGGTTGAACTAGATGGACTTAAAGTCTCCCTTCAACCTTAATAACTATGTTACTATGTTACTATGTTACAATTGGAACAGTAATGATGATGTCTGTAAAGTGCTGTGGAATATGATGGCGCAAGCATTAAAAATTAAAAAATAATTCCGTTCTCTTTGGTTACTATTCATGTGTTCACAAAACTGGGCCCAGTTTGAAAAATATTTTAAAGCTTTTCATTCTGTGACAGTGGATGGGGCTTGGGATTTATATTCTCTATCATCAACCTCACAGGTTTGCCCTAATTTTTACCATGTACCATCACTTTCTGTTCTTTTGGTGTGTTAAACTTAAAGGGAACCTGTAAATTCTCCTGATTGACCTAACCACTACTATAGTGGTATGGATACTGATTCCTTCATTATGAAAAGGAATTCTGTATGCTATAATTCTTTTTTTATTGATAGATCGGGCGATTCTGAACACGGTGATACCAAATACGTGTGTATTTGATTTTTTTTATTGTTTTATTTTGAATGGGGTGAAAGGGGGGTGATTTGAACTTTTATATTTTTTAAAACTTTTTTTTAACTTTTTGCATGCTTCAATAGTATCCATGTGAAACTAGAAGCTCCAGTACTTCGGTCGTCTCTACTACACACAGATGATGATCAGATCACCTGTGTGTAGCAAAAATGCTCACTTGCTATGATCGCCGACCACAAGGTGGCGCTCATAGCAATCTGGCAATGATAACCACAGAAGTTTGCTGCAGACCTCTGGTGGTCATGCAGACCCATTGGTGATCCACAATCATGTGACGGGGTAACCGATGGGCGGGATTAGTGACATGATTCCGGTAAGTGCGGGATAAAGTGTCTATAATCTTGGAATCAGTGAGTGGCCTGTATAGAGGGCTACAGATACTCACTGTGCTGTTTGGTGACATGGTGTGTATCACACTCAACATGGACCAGAGGAAAGAAAAGAGTTGTCTCAGGAGATAAGAAAGAAAATTCTAGACAAACATATTAAAGGTAAAAGTTATAAGACCATCTCCAAGCAACTTGATGTTCATGTGACTACAGTTGCACATATTGTGGGACTGTAGCCAACCTTCCTGGACGTGGCCGCAGGAGGAAAACTGATGACAAATCAAAGAGACGGATAATACGAATGGTAACAAAAGAGCCCAGAAAAACTTCTAAACAGATTAAAGGTGAACTTCAAGCTCAAGGAATATCAGTGTCAGACTCTTATCGCACCATCTGACGTTGTATGAGCCAAAGTGAACTTTATGGGAGATGACCAAGAAGGACACCATTGTTGAAAAAAAAATCATAAAAAAGCCAGACTGGAATTTGCCAAACTACATGTTGACAAGCCACAAAGCTTCTGGGAGATTTTCCTATGGACAGATGAGACAAAAATGGAACTTTTTGGCAAGGTACATCAGCTCTATGTTCACAGACGGAAAAATGAAGCATATCAAGAAAAAAGCACTGTCCCTACTGTGAAACATGGAGGAGGCTCAGTATGTTCTGGGGCTACTTTGCTGCGTCTGGCACAGGGTGTCTAGAATCTGTACAGGGTACAATGAAATCTCCAGACTATTAAGGGATTCTAGAGAGGAATGTGCTGACCAGTGTCAGAAAGCTTGATCTCAGTAGCAGGTCATGGATCTTGCAGCAGGATAATGACCCAAAACATACAGCTAAAAACACCCAAGAATGGCTAAGAGGAAAACATTGGACTATTCTGAAGTGGCGTTCTATGAGCCCTGACCTAAATCCTATTGAGCATCTTTGGAAGGAGCTGAAACATGAAATCTGGCAAAGGCAACCTTCAAACACGGGACAACTGGAGCAGTTTGCTCTTGAGGTGTGGGCCAAAATACCTGTCAAGAGGTGCAGAAGTCTCATTGACAGTTATGGGAATCGATTGATTGCAGTGATTGCCTCAAAAAGTTGTGCAACCAAATATTAAGTTAAGGATGGCCTTCTATTAGCCCTGACCTAAATCCTATTGAGCTGTAAGGGAGAGACAGGACTGTAGTCATGTCCTGAGATACTGTAACATCGATGTCCAGTCCTTCCCCTACAGAAAACTGTATTCTTCTCTTCAGCATACCTGCATCTCCAAATCCAGACTCCCCCGGGCACTTCCCAGGCAATGAAGGTCCCTTCTTCAGGCGACCCCCAGTAACAGAGTCACAGTCCAGGTTAACTTGAACATTCTCTTTAATTAATGCTTCACACATTACATCCACATTTGCACATCATGATATTGACTTGGTTCCTCATCTTTCCCTGCTTGGCTGTCACTTCTGTGCAGTACACGCCCAGCCTGGACCAAGTTCCTTCCTGGCCTGACCTCACCATGATGACAATTCCTTCTGCCTGTTTTGCCCCAGACTTAAAATCATCCCTCACCAGGTTTGGTTGGTCTGGTATAGCATCCAGCCCGTCTGTACAGTTTTTGTCAAAGCTTCAACTTCCTTCATCTCCTCAATCCAACCGACTCCTGCACTAAAAGCATCTGCCCAGGCGATGAGTCGCCACATTTTTCCTTTCCTGTACTGGCCCACTGCTTTGACACACAGTGGCCATGGGTAACGTAGGCTGCAGCACTTTAATGTTACGTGGCTGCTGAGCTGTCTGGGCCTATAGCCCTTGTGGACACTTGGGCACCCTGGCCCCGTCTGACCTATCTTCCTAGAAACTTCTGTCTTAATACCTGGCAGCCCCTCCTACACTTAACCCTATGTAAACATCCTATAAGCTATACCTACAATGCCCACTAGTATGCCCCCATCTAGTGGCCCATGACAGAACTACACTTACCCTATGTATAAGAACTATATACTAAAGTACTCTCCTCTACTGTCCCCAAAAGGATGCACTTACTTACCCTAAACTGTACATGAATATCAGTATACATCACAGTACATTATATACAGTATAACACTAAGAAACGCAGTCTCCAAAGCATGGTAACACATATACAAATGTGGCAAGAGCAAAAATGTGAGCGATAATACATGTTCCTATGTAGCAGTACCGCAAGCATTCAACAAAGACATTATCAACATTAGCAATATGTAAACATTAACAGATTTAATTTCCTTCTATGATGGTATTACTGATTGGGTGGATCAAGGAAATGCTGTAGATATAGTATATCTTGACTTCAGCAAAGCATTTGACAAAGTCTCTCATACAATCCTTATTGAAAAAATGACTAAGTATGGAATGGACAAGGCAACTGTTAGGTGGATTCATAACTGGCTTAGTGATCGGACCCAAAGAGTGGTCGTAAATGGCTGCACATCCAGTTGGAAGAATGTCTCAAGTGGGGTACCACAGGGCTCTGTCCTGGGCCCTGTATTGTTCAACATCTTTATCAACAATTTAGATGAAGGAATTGAGGGTAAACTGATTAAATTTGCTGATGACACAAAGCTAGGAGGGATAGCTAATACTAGAGAAGAGAGAGAGGATTCAAAAAGATTTAAATAAACTGGAGAAGTGGGCAGCAACTAACAGAATGGTTTTTAACAGGGAGAAATGCAAAGTACTACATCTGGGCAATAAAAATGAAAAAAGCATATATAGAATGGGAGGAATAGGGCTAAGTGATAGCACATGTGAAAAAGACTTGGGTATACTAATAGATCACAGACTGAATATGAGTCAACAGTGTGATGCAGCAGCAAAAAAGGCAAATGCAATTCTAGGATGTATTAACAGAAGCATACAGTCTAGATCACGTGAAGTAATTATTTCCCTCTACTCCTCTTTGGTCAGACCTCATCTGGAATATTGTGTCCAATTTTGGGCACCACATTTTAAAAAAGACATCAACAAACTGGAGCAAGTTCAGAAAAGAGCGACCAGAATGGTGACCGGTCTGCAAACCCTGTCTTATGAGGAAAGGTTGCAGGATTTGGGAATGTTTAGTTTGCAAAAGAGAAGACTGAGAGGAGACTTAATAGCTGTCTACAAATATCTAAAGGGCTGTCACATTGTAGAAGGATCAACTTTATTCTCATTTGCACAAGGAAAGACTAGAAGCAATGGGATGAAGCTGAATGGGAGGAGACACAGATTAGATATTAGAAAAAACTTTTTGACAGTTAGAGTGATCAATGAGTGGAACAGGCTGCCACGAGAAGTGGTGAGTTCTCCTTCAATGGAAGTCTTCAAACAGAGGCTGGACAGACATCTAACTGGGATGATTTAGCGAATCCTGCTTTGAGCAGGGGGTTGGACCAGATGGCCCAGGAGGTCCCTTCCAACTCTACGATTCTATGATTCTATGATTCTATGAGATCAAAGACAATTAGAGAAAGGGAAGCAAGGAGGTAATTCTTCTCACCCCCTTACAGAGCATCTTTGGAAAGAGCTGAAACATGCCGTCTGGAAAAGGCAACCTTCAAACCCGAGACAACTGGAGCAGTTTGCTCTTGAGGAGTGGGCCACAATACCTGTTGAGAGGTGCAGAAGTCTCATTGACAGTTACAAGAATCATTTGATTGCAGTGATTGCCTCAAAAGGTTGTGCAACAAAATATTAAGTTAAGGGTACCATCATTTCTGTCCAGGACTATTTCATGAGTTTTATTTTTTTAAAAATTCTGTGGAAGCATGGTTGAAAAGTAATGTCTCACTTTTATTTTGTTCATTTTCATAGATTTTTGATTTATTATTACTTTTGTCAGATTCAAGTTATTTCTGTCACCATTGTGGGGTTTTTCTGTCATTAAACGAGGGGTACCAACGATTTTGACCACGTGTGTAGCTCTGCAGCACACATATACACACAACACTCCTGCACACACACACACACACTCGCCTCTGCTGCATATATGATTATGCACACAACCCTGCTACATACATATACACTCAGCTCTGTTGAATATCATACACACACAGATCTGCTGGATGCATGCACACAGTAACTGCTGAATCTATCCAACATTGATTTTATTACAAAGTGAATTGTATACTGGTGGCCAAAAGTTTTTTTGTTTAGATATTTTAGTCATATGTTTCTATGATTACTGAAGAACCGTTATGTTCACACATTGCAATTTTGATGCGTTTTTTCAGACAAAACCTGCTCTCTTGGCAGTATAGAAGCTAAAACAGAAGTAAAGAAGCTTACAAAAAGAAGATTTTACTGTGTTTTTTTTTAATATGTTTTCAGGATCTCAAAGTTCAGCTCTGCTTCCACCACAGAAGCATGAACACAGGTCACCAATGCAAAACATAAGTGAAACAATAAAATCATTTTTAGAAAAAAGAGCAGTTTCATAAAATTATTAAGTGGAAAAAGATTTTTATGTCTGAAAAAAGTGACTGTTCTGAACAAAAAAGTTCAGGAGTTCATGAAAAAATGCACAATTACAAATGTAACAGTGGGGGGAGGCGTTTACTTTCACACTTTGGTTGGCCCTTGAGTATATCAGATATTGTTCAATTTCACACCTTACATTTTTACACATCACATCACTAATTTTATTAACTCCTTCGTGACAGCCAATTTGCAACTTAATGACCAGGCCAATTTTTACAATTCTAACCACTTTGATGGTTGGTCTGCGGGCATCATGTTGCGTTTGTAGAGCCCTTGATGTGCCTAAACAGTGGAAACCCCTCACAAGTGACCCCATTTTGGAAACTAGACCCACCAAGGAGCTTATCTAGATGTGTGGTGAGCACTTTGAACCCCCAAATGCTTCACAGAAGTTTTTAACGCAGAGTCGTGAAAACAAAAAATAATTTTTTCACACAAAAATGTTGTTTTTACCCCCAAATTTTTACTTTCACAAAAATAACAGGAGAAGTTGGACCACAAAAGTTGTTGTGCAATTTGTCCTGAGTATGCAGATACCTGATATCTGGGGGGGGGGGACCACTGTTTGGGTGCATGGCAGGGCTCAAAAGGCAAGTAGTGACTTTTTAATTCAGACTTTGATGGAATGGTCTGCGGGCATCATGTTGCGTTTAGAGAGCCCCTGATGTGCCAAAACAGTGGAAACCTCCAAATGACCAAATTTTGAAATCTAGACCCACCAAGGAGCTTATCTAGATGTGTGGTGAGCACTTTGAACCCCCAAGTGCTTCACAGAAGTTTTTAACGCAGAGCTGTGAAAATAAAAAATCATTTTTTTCAAACAAAATTGATTTTTTAGCCCCCAATTTTTTATTTTCCCAAGTGTAACAGGAGAAATTAGACCCCCAAAGTTGTTGTGCAATTTGCCCTGAGAACGCTGATGCCCCATATGTGGGGGAAACCACTGTTTGGGCGCACAGCAGAGCTCAGAAGAGAGGAAGCACCGTTTGACTTTTTGAACGCAAAATTAGCTGGAATTAATGGTGGCGCCATATTGCGTTTGGAGACCCCCTGATGTGCCTAAACAGTGGAAACCCCCCCAATTCTAACTCCAACCCTAACCCTAACACACCCCTAACGGTAATCTCAACCCTAACCATAACTCTAACCACAAACCTAACCCTAACACATCCCTAACCATAATCATAACCACAAACCTAACCCAACACACCCCTAACCCTAATCCCAACCCTAACCACAATCACAACCCTAACCCCAACACGCTCCTAACCCTAACCATAACCCTAATCACAACCTTAAATCCAACACACCCCTAACTCTAATCCCAACCATAAGGGTATGTTTCCATGCTGCGTGCTAGCAGCGCTTTGGACGCAGCACCGCATCCTATCCAGAAACTGGGTTATTTATCTTGCGGAGACAGAGTGTCTCCGCAAGATAAATAGACATGCTGCAGTCTAGAAAGACACTCCCCATGTCTGTAATTTCCAGTGTGACACATGTGTCCCTGCACGCATAGTGGAGACGGGATTTCATAAAATTCCCTCCACTATGCTGTAACATCTGGACGATGCGGATTGAACGCTGTGGCTGTACGCAGCGTTCAATCCACAGCAAATCCTTACAGCATACGCTACGTGGAAACATACCCTAATCACAACCCTAACCCTAATTCCAACCCTAACCCTAATCCCAACCCTAAGTCTAATCGCAACCCTAATCCCAAACCTAACCCTAATCCCAACCGTAACCCTAACCCTACCTTTAGCCCAACTCACTTTAGCCCAATTGTAACCCTAATGGAAAAATGGAAATAAATATATATTTTTTATTTTATTATTTTTCCCTAACTAAGGGGCTGATAAAGGAGGGTTTCATTTACTTTTTTTTATTTTGATCACTGTGATAGGGTCAGATCTCGGCGGGCGCACTGTGCATGCACCTGCCATTTTCTTTATAGGAAGAAGACGCTGGGAGCTGCGGGAACCATGGGAGGATGGGGGGGACACTGGGAGATACGGGGGACAGATCGGGGGACTCGGGGACTCTATTTCTCTCCCCTTCTGGTGTGCAATCACATCAGAGGAGAGAGAAATTAAATGCGAAAATCGCTGATTTTTTTATTGCGGTCACCGTTATACGGTTAATAATGACAATCGCAACATTGTGGTTGGTAAATACCGACCCGTATCATGTTCTCTGGGGTCTTGGCTACTCCCAGCAGCTGAGACCCCGGAGAAATTCCGACTCTGGGGGGCGCTATACACTTTTTCCACAGCGCGTTAATTAAGTACCCGTAGCGGCCGCCATTAAAAGGCATATCAGCGGTCGTTATGGGGTTAAACTGTACTAATCCTGACTGCCATTCTCAGGTGAGGAGACCAAGCCATTATGGTTTAAACTTGGGAAAACCAAAAAAATAAATATGGGTTTCATATACTGCTATACCTGCTTTTTTGTTCACTAAAAAGCGGCAAAATCTGATACTTGCCTTTTATTCAGCATTTTTGCTGCGTTTTTGCACTTACTCATTGCTTCCTATGGGGGAAAAAATGCTGAAAAAATGCTGAAAGAAGTGACAAGGTGCAGCATTTTTCCAATTCAAGAGTGTGCATGAGATTTCTGAAATCTCATAGCTTTCGCTGGTACTGTAAAATGCAGCCTAAAATTTGCATTAAAAAGCAGCAAAAAAATGCAGCAAAAATGCAATGTGTGAAAATAGCCTTACAAACATTTCATAAGTTTTAATACTTTTATTGACAAATATATCAAGTTTCTGCAAAGACCAAATATTTACAGCCCTGTCCCTTATTTTTCAAGACTTCTGCACTTCGCCCTGCGAGCTGGATGTCAACTTTTGGTCCAAATCCTGACTGATGACAACACATTCTTGCCTAGGCAGTGCTTGGAATTTATCACAATTTCTGTGTGTTTCCTTGCCACTCACTTTTTGAGGATTGACCACTGATTTTCAATGGGATTGAGATCTGGGGACTTTCTGGGGAATCTGGTTGGGGCTTCATCAGACAAAATTACTTTACCCCAATCCTCTGCAGTCCAATCCCTTCACTTCTTGCAAAGTTATTTTCTCTGATAAAGTAGATTTGCTTTTGTCACGCACACGTGGTTTGGGGACCCACTGTGCAACGATCCACACCTACCTAGGAGGGGCGTACCTAAGCTGCTACCTGGTTTTCGCTAGAGCTCCTCAATGTGGAGTTATGATTGAGCTGCATGTAGCTGCCAGGTACCACTCCTAGGCAGTCCCTTGTGTTGCAGCTGTTGACCCAAGAGGTCAGGATCGCAGACACGGACAGGGCTCGGAGTCACTGACAGGAAAGGATTCCAACTCTTTTCAGACAAGACAGGTTCTGGGTCATCGGGCAGAATGAATACTGACACAGGGTCACAGGCAGACCTGGATTTGGATACTGGTTCCAACAGTACGGACTCTGAAGCGCTAACCAGAGAAGACACTGGTACTGGTTCAAGTACTGCCAGAACAGTTACAGATTCAGGTACTGCGGGTACGGCTTCAGGCACAGATATCACCGAAGAGGTGTGAGTTTCAGGTACCCCAGGAAAAATGTCAGGGTTCATGTGCTGGGGGTGTGGCTTCACGATTCTGATACTGCTTGTGCTGCTTCAGGGTTCATGTACTGCCACTGTGGCCTCAGGGTTCAGGTACCGCCAGTGTGGCTACAGGGTTCAGATACAGCAGGTGTGGCTTCAATATTCAGGTTCAGGCTAAGTGGGATCTACTACATGTCCAGATACAAACACAATAGGTTCAGGGATGGGTTCAGGGACCTGACAACAAACAAATACGAATGAACACAAACTAACACTAGGAAAGGGCGTTATAAAGGCATCGCCCTACAGAGAAGCGTACCTTAAATACTAGATGCCTCCCAGCTTTGGCTGGGGGCATTTCCAGCCTATTTAAGAATTGGGGAGCGCGCACTAGGCACGTCGCTGGGAGACCAGGAAGCCACACAGGACAGGGAGGCACCGCTGAGCAGTCAGGACAGTGAGTATGTTGGCGTTCCTGCCGGGAGGGGGATCATGCAGAGAAGCCGGCATAGCGCTACAGGTTTCAATCTAATCTTCATTGATCTCAATAAATGGTTAAAAACTACTATTACCAGAGTTGACTGAATGTTTTACAATGCAAATTGCAAAGGAAGAGGCATTCACATCATAAAAAGTCTAGGAAATAGGGTCATAAACAACTTTAGAAGGGGTGCATATGCAGTGTCTCCCTGCACAAATGTTACTTTATTATTACAAGTGAGCCTTTATCTTCAGTGTTGGTACAATACGCTGTATAAGGCCTCTTTCACACATCAGTATTTTTGATCAGTATTTCATCAGTATTTGTATGCCAAAACCAGGAATGTCTCCAAAATAAAGAACAGGAGTCAGTCTTTCAATTATATTTTTTTCTCGGTAAGTTCCATTCCTGGCTTTGGCATACAAACACTGATGCAAAATACTGACCAAATACTGACGTGTGAATGAGCCTTAAATTCTATTACTGCCCTATTTACTTAAAGAAAGTAAGCTGATATAATTTAGTAAAAATTAAAAACTTTTTAACTCCTAAAATCAATCTAGTTAATATGAAAACAGTAAAAAGCATTTTAGTATACTCACAAATTAGATTTGTTGCAGGTTACAGATGTCACCGTGTGCACCTTGCTGTTATTACAATAGACAAGTCATTTGTTGGCACATCAATGCACGACAATAGGAAGTTGTATGGTATCGAAAGTACATTATTAATATTTTTTTTTGCTATTTTCAGACATTTAAGCACTCAGAACCCCCATTTTTTTAATTTAGTATATTTGGATACATTACATTCCCATGCACATTCCCGTGCACATACTTCATGCCAGAGAAGTGAATAATGGATGGGATTTCTGAAAAACACATCATCCTGTCATCGTTTCCTAATTTTTGTTTGGCAGATTTAATAGTTTTTAAATGGGTTAATGGAGCCCCTTTTAAAGCCAAGACCCATTTAATGCAAACATCACGTTCCTTGGATCTGCGCTCATCATGTTTTCATCAAGGTTTAGTTAATGATTAATAAAGTAATTTTTCATAAAGTTAATTAGAGCAATCATTTACTAGTGCTCACAAACATCAATATGGATGGCATTTTCTAAAGGATTGTACAATGTTGCATGTAATTATTGTCTTGACAAATGAAAAGAATGTTAATTGTGTAGAGAAACATATATTTACTTAGTACATCGAGGACAATGAGCACCAGATGGGATTATGATAGAAAATTCTTATAGGAAAATACTGAGGGAATGAAGGAATCAAGAAGCCTTGACCACGTTGTGATCCTGCCTTAAGGCTAAGCCCGGGGTCACACTAACCGACGCAAAATACGGTCCGTAGTTTACAGGCGTAATACGGATGAATGGCCCCTAAACAGTGCTCCGTAGGTCATCCGTAATCAAGGTGTGGTCGCGTATTTTGCGCATGTCAGCATCTGTATGTAATCCGTATGGCGAGATTTTCTCGCAGGCTTGCAAAATGGACATATAATGGAGCCCTATGACAGGGTTTCTAACAGAAACCAAAGAATAGATATAGACACATAGAATGCATATATATATATATATGTATGCATTCTATGTGTATATATCTATTCATTCGTTTCTTTATTAAACCTGTCAGTGTGAGTTTACTGTATAGCGCACTGAATTGCCGGCTTTGCTAAAAGACACCGGGTGCGTATTTCTCGCAAGTCACATGTGTGGTCCGTGTATAATCCGTATTTTTTGTGCACCCGTAGACTTGCATTGGCATACTACGGCCGTAGTACACTGACAATCGCAGCATGCTGCGATTGGCACGGAGCGTAGAATACGGATGAGAAATATACGGCTGGTGCGAGGGACCCCATAGAGAATCATTGGTCCGTGTCTAATGCGTGCTTTTAGCGCCTCTCACTCGGCCGTATTCCTCGCCAGTGTGACCCCGGCCTTAGGGTACTTATAATATGTAAGTTAGAAGAGAAGGATGTTTTATTTGGCAGCCAGATATCTGAGACCTGAGAGGGTGACCAGGTACAATATGCATCTCTTCCAGAATAAACTCACTTAGGTTTGTATAGAACTTTAGTCACATATCCGTGTGACATCCTAGTGCTGTCCATTTTATCTCAGATAGAACACTAAGGCCGGAGTCACACTAGCGAGAAATACGGACGAGTGCTATTCGAAAAAAAATCGCATTGCACTTGTCCCAATGTTAATCTATGGGGCAGCTCCCATCATCCTGATTTTTTTCTCACCCATGTTATATGTGTGAGAGAAATTGCAGGAAGCTGTGATTTGCACCGTATTACGGCCGAGAGTCGCGAGAAAAATACGGATTACACACGGACCAGACGTGTGACTTGCGAGAAATACGCACCGGTGTCATTTAACAAAAGCCGGCAATTTAGTGCGCCATACAGTAAAATCACACTGACATGTTTGATAAAGAATAGAAAGATTAGATATATACTCATAGAATATATATATATATATATATACGCACATGTCATTGAGACACATTATATATATATATATATATATATATATATATATATATATATATATATTCACTCCAAATAAAGGCAGCACTCCTGGTAATTGTTTTCAAGTGGTAGTGAGTTTTATTCAGCCCACATATTAAGGCAACGTTTCGGCTCAACTGAGCCTTTCTCAAGCAGTGGGTGGTATAAAAAAGTGTCTTTTTATAGACCATATAACAAGCTCTCAATTATCAATCATTTTACATTACAAAAATACATTTAAGTGCATACAGTTTCTTTCATTATAGCCAATAGACTCCATACGTGGAAAATAGTGCAAAAGGTGCTTTGTGCTTATTACAATTCTTAAGCTTTAATGTGCAATTACAAAAACACTATTAAGATGAAGTTTACTATAGTCATACAGTACTACAGTGTCTCAATCCCTTTGGTTTACATACCACCACATGGAGGACGCCATGAACGCTGCAAGCGCTCTATCTGGCGTTCCTGTAGCTCTACTGCGCATGTGCTATGAGTCATCAGCTCTGTCATGTTCAGCCAGCCAATAGAAGAGCGTGTGTGGCATTTTCTCTCTCTGCACAGGCGCCTAGGTGTATTCATCACCTCATAGACGCCATATTGTGTGTGGCAGAAGGTCAAATAACGCTACTAAGCTATCATCCACATCAATTTTATATTTTAAATCCAGCGTTTTTACTTAAGACATGTAGAACTATTCTTATATTAATCTTATGTCACCATCTGTCACCATATCGCTACAACTTTTTTTTAAAAAAAGGCTGTTATTTCCCAAAACTTTTTTATATGTATGTAAGGAAATCTATACAGCTGCTAATATCTTTTACTTGATATATAGGGATTTAAATTATATTATTAATTGCCCTGGAGCCCCGGACAACACCCTCATCAGGTTGTCTCCGTTTTATCCAGATAGCCACTCACGTGCACCACATGACCTTCATCAGGCCACCTGATGCACCCCAAGTCCTGCGGCTTTCCTCGCTGGATCTGCAAGTATAAAGATACTTGTTAAGCTACTATACAAAGGATAAAATAAGCTTTCAGGCCTTTATACCTACTGGGAAAACTGAAGTGTTTTCCTAGGCGGGTGTGCTGAGGTATTCCTGGCTGGATGTGCTGCGTCTTTCCTGGCTGGATGTGCTGCGGCCTTCCTGGTTGGATGTGCTGCGGTTTTCCTCGCTGGATCTGCAAGTATAAAGACACTTGTTAAGCTACTATACAAAGGATAAAATAAGCTTTCAGGCCTTTATACCTACTGGGAAAACTGAAGTGTTTTCCTAGGCGGGTGTGCTGAGGTATTCCTGGCTGGATGTGCTGCGTCTTTCCTGGCTGGATGTGCTGCGGCCTTCCTGGTTGGATGTGCTGCGGTTTTCCTCGCTGGATCTGCAAGTATAAAGACACTTGTTAAGCTACTATACAAAGGATAAAATAAGCTTTCAGGCCTTTATACGTACTGGGAAAACTGAAGTGTTTTCCTAGGCGGGTGTGCTGCGGTATTCCTGGTTGGATGTGCTGCGGCTTTCCTGGCTGGATGTGCTGCGGCCTTCCTGGCTGGATGTGCTGCGTAAAAGAATTTTAATAACATTAAAAAAAACAAAAAACAAAACTTCATTGGTATTAATGTATGTATTTCCCTGAAACTCACTGAGTATACCTAAAGTGTTTGCATGTGTTTAAATTCCCTGAAACCCTCTCACTGAGAGTGTATCCACACTGTGCTTGCAGGTGTGTACTGAGTATACCCACACTTTTAGTGTTTGCATGTGTGTGAATTGCCTGAAACACTCTCACTGAGAGTGTAACCACACTGTGCTTGCAGATGTGTACTGAGTATACCCACACTTTTACTGTTTGCATGAGTGTTATGAATGAGTCCCCGTAGGGGGCAAAAACAGAAATACTAGCTAAGTCCAGAAAACCAGAGAAGTTGGCAGCTATCGGATTGCAGACCCCTGAACCTAATAACAACTAGCAGTAGCCGTGGGGGGTTCCTACGGTGCCCTAGACCCCTCAATCACAGCCGGAGAACTACATAGCCTAAAGACAAAAAGGGAAATCTAAACTGCCCCAGAGCAGACCCCAAAGCAATAGGCAGCCCCCAACATATAATGACGGTGAAGCAAGATGAAAAAACACTCACACAGTTAGAAAGATAGGCTGAGCAAATGATGGGGCCCAAGCTAACTAAATAGGACAGAATAGAAAAGCTGCTGTCTGCAATCCGCCAAAACCCTCTCAAAAACAAGAGCCAACAGACTAATAGGGAAAAAAGCCCTGAAGACGCTAGGCTTCAAAAAGACTATATCAGTACTCAGGTATTATCTGAAGACAGAGCAAAAAGGAATTCAGCTCACCCAGCAGGGAAAGGCAGAGATCCAGAAAAACAAGGCAAAACAAAACCAAAACACAAATGCAAAAAGTAGAGCAGAAAACTTAGCTTTTGAGGAGCAGGAATCAGACTGGTCTCCAAGAATCCCTCAGAGTAATCACCCGCAAGGCAGAAGGGCGTCGGCTGCCTTATATCCAGTCAGCAATCCCAGTCACCCAGTCATCATCATTCTGCTCAGGTGCTTTGTAATCAGCCTCACTACCTTCCTTCACCAGAAGAGGGAGTTCATCAGACCTCAATGGTGAAGGGGAAAATGAACTCACAACAGTACCTCCCCCTTGAGGAGGGGTCACGAACCCTCATCCACGCAACCAGGGCGATCAGGGTGAGCCCGATGAAAGGCACGCACCAATCTTTTGGCATGAATATCAGAGGCAGAGACCCAGGAATTATCCTCCTGACCATAACCCTTCCACTTAACCAAATACTGGAGTCTCCGTCTAGCCAGACGGGAATCCAGTATCTTCTCTACCTCATATTCCATGTTACCTTCAACTAATACAGGGTCCGGAGGTGCCACCCCAGAAACAACTGGTTCAACAAATCTCTTCAACAAGGACTTATGAAACACATTATGAATTTTAAATGTGACAGGAAGAGCCAAACGAAAAGAGACCGGATTAATAATCTCCAAAATCTTGTAAGGTCCAATAAATCTAGGCTTAAACTTAGGAGAAGCCACCTTCATAGCGATATTTTTTGATGATAACCAAACCATATCACCAACCTTAAACTGGGGACCAATGGTCCTATGTCGGTTGGAAAACCGCTGGGCCTTTTCCTGGGAGAGAGATAACTTATCCACCACTTGGTCCCAGATCTGGTGCATTCTCTCCACCACAGTGTCAACACCTGGGCAGGCAGAAGGCTCCACCTGCCCTGAAGAAAATCGAGGATGAAACTCAAAGTTACAAAAAATAGGTGACATCAAAGTGGCAGAACTAGCTCTATTATTTAAAGCAAATTCGGCCAAGGGCAAAAATGAAACCCAATCATCCTGATCGGCGGAAATAAAACATCTCAAATACGACTCCAAGGTCTGGTTTGTTCTCTCCATCTGCCCATTGGTCTGAGGGTGAAAAGCAGAGGAGAAGGACAACTGAATTCCCAGCTTGGAACAGAAAGTCCTCCAAAATCTAGACACAAATTGAACTCCTCTGTCAGATACAATGTTCTCAGGAATCCCGTGCAAGCGAACCACCTGTTGCAAAAACAGGGGCACCAACTCAGAGGAAGAAGGCAACTTAGGGAGTGGTACAAGATGAACCATCTTAGAGAACCTATCACAAATCACCCAAATAACAGTCAGTCTCTGAGAGACAGGCATATCAGAGATGAAATCCATTGAAATATGGGTCCATGGCCTCCTGGGGACCGGCAAAGGCATCAACAACCCACTAGAGCGAGAACAAGGTTTAGACCGGGAGCAAGTCCCACAGGACTGCACAAAATTCCTGACATCACGAGACAAGGCGGGCCACCAAAAAGACCGAATCACCAGATCTCTAGTACCAAAAATACCTGGATGACCAGCTAATGCAGAGCAATGAACTTCAGACATCACTCTCTTCTTCCACTGGTCAGGAACATACAACTTTCCACTGGGACAACGCTCAGGTTTGTCCTCCTGGAACTCTTCCAGAGCACGTCTCAAATCGGGCGAGATGGCAGAAAGAACTACCCCTTCGCCTAAGATGGTAGCAGGCTTGGTCACCACAGGAGAATCAGCAAAGAAGCTCCTAGAGAGGGCGTCTGCCTTGACATTCTTAGTGCCAGGAAGAAAAGAGACCACAAAATCAAAACATGTAAAAAACAAGGCCCACCTAGCCTGTCTAGGGTTCAAGCGTTTGGCCGACTCCAGGTAAATCAAATTCTTGTGGTCAGTGAGGACCACGACTTGGTGTTTAGCTCCCTCCAACCAATGTCTCCACTCCTCAAATGCCCATTTCATGGCTAACAGTTCCCGATTCTCCACATCATAGTTACGTTCAGATGGAGAGAACTTTCGGGAAAAGAAAGCACAGGGATTCATTTTAGATGTTACAGGATCCTTTTGGGACAAAACAGCTCCTGCACCAATCTCAGAAGCGTCCACCTCTACCTGGAACGGGAGTGAGACATCAGGTTGCCGCAAAACCGGGGCAGAAGTGAATCTTCGCTTCAGCTCCTGAAAGGAAGAAACAGCCTCCGGAGACCAATTCAACACATCAGCACCCTTTTTAGTCAGATCAGTCAATGGCTTGTCAATACTAGAAAATTTTGCTATAAATTTCCGATAAAAATTAGCAAAACCCAAAAACTTCTGGAGGGCCTTCAAAGAAGTGGGCTGAACCCAATCATAAATGGCCTGTACCTTGGCCGGGTCCATTTCAATAGTTGACGGAGACAAAATAAATCCCAAAAATCCTCTGTATCCCAAAAAGGCATTTCGATCCTTTGACATACAGGGAATTCTCCCACAAGATCCGGAACACAGTCCGAACCTGTTCCACATGAGAATCCCAATGCTTGGAGAAGATCAAAATATCATCCAGATAGATAATCAAAAATTTATCCACAAAGTCTCGGAAAATGTCGTTCATGAAGCAGTGGAAGACAGAAGGGGCATTAGTGAGCCCAAAAGGCATCACCAGGTACTCAAAATGTCCCTCCGGAGTATTAAACGCCGTCTTCCATTCATCCCCATGCTTAATGCGGATAAGATTATACGCACCCCTGAAGTCAAGCTTGGTAAACCAGCAAGCACCTTTAACTCTGGAGAATAGATCCGAAATCAGGGGTAACGGATACTGATATTTAATAGTAATTTTGTTGAGGGCACGATAATCAATACAAGGCCTTAATGAACCATCCCTTTTTGGCCACGAAAAAAACCCCGGCACCTAAGGGTGAAGAGGATGGTCTAATATGACCCTTCTCCAACGCCTCCTTAATATAGGATCGCATAACCTCGTGCTCGGGTACAGATAAATTGAAGAGCCGACCCTTAGGAAATTTATACCCCGGGCTCAGCTCAATTGCACAGTCATAACTCCTATGAGGAGGCAAAGATGCAGACTCATTCTCACTAAATACATCATAAAAGTCCGCCAAATAGTCAGGAACATCATGCGACTGAGGAGAGGTGGAAAAAACCGGAGCCTCACTAAGGGCACACCGACAACCCCAACTCACCACAGACACAGATTTCCAATCCAAAACTGGATTATGAATTTGCAACCAGGGAAACCCCAGAACAATGGTATCATGCAAATTATGCAACACCAAAAATCTGCAATTTTCTTGATGGTCTGGGGCGACCCGCATTACCACCTGGGTCCAAAACTGAGGTTTATTTTTCGCCAAAGGAGTAGCATCAATCCCCCTCAAAGGGATAGGCGTCCGCAGAGGTGTCATTGGAAATCCACAACGTTTAGCAAAATCCAAGTCCATTAGATTCAGGGCTGCTTTCGAATCCACAAAAGCCTTGGCGGAAAATGTGGACAGGGAGCAGATCAGAGTAATTGCCAGAAGAAACTTAGGTTGAACACCACCCACAGAAAACGTGTGTGCAAAACGTTTCTCTCGTTTAGGACAGACAGAAATAATATGCGAGGCATCTCCACAAAAAAAACACAGCTTATTACGCCTTCTGAACTCCTGACGTTGCTCCCTGGACAAAACTCTATCACATTGCATAGGTTCAGACACTTGTTCAACAGGTGGCCACACCTCTTGTGCAGTCCTGCGTTCACGTAAACACCGATCATCCTGAATGGATAATGAAATAGAATCGTCAAGACCAGAGGGAACAGGAAATCCCACCATAGTATATTTTACGGCTTCTGACAAACCCTTCCGAAAGAGAGCTGCCAAGGCATTATCATTCCAGGTAGTAAGGACCGCCCACTTTCGGAATTTTTGACAGTACAATTCTGCAGAATCTCGACCCTGGCTCAATGCCAACAGGGTCTTTTCAGCCTGATCAATAGCATTAGGTTCATCACACAACAACCCCAAGGCTTGAAAAAATGCATTCACATTAGTCAGAATAGGATCATCTGGTTTCAAAGGAAACGCCCAATCCTGGGGGTCGCCACGCAGCAAAGAGATGACAATTTTAACCTGCTGCGCAGAGCTCCCTGACGAGTTAGGCTTCAAGGCAAAAAATAATTTACAATTATTTTTGAAATTCAAAAATTTAGACTGATCCCCAAAAAACACATCAGGAGTAGGGATCTTTGGTTCAGCAGCATGTGAATGAGCAAGGTAGGCGGAAATTCCCTGCACTTCCGCAGCGAGCTGCTCCACACGTTCAGACAATTGCTTTATCTCCATTGAGAGAAAAAAAATTCCCCCTACGGCCTCAGAGATATAGAGGAAAAAATATACACACTTTTTTTTTTTTTTTACAATTCTTTCCTGCTATTGAGTACCCTAGGATCTGCGGTATGGCGGGTGATTCTGTTATGAATGAGTCACCGTAGGAGGCAAAAACAGAAATACTAGCTAAGTCCAGAAAACCAGAGAAGTTGGCAGCTATCGGATTGCAGACCCCTGAACCTAACAACAACAACTAGCAGTAGCCGTGGGGGTTTCCTACGGTGCCCTAGACCCCTCGATCACAGCCGGAGAACTACATAGCCTAAAGACAGAAAGGGAAATCTAAACTGCCCCAGAGCAGACCCCAAAGCAATAGGCAGCCCCCAACATATAATGACGGTGAAGCAAGATGAAAAAACACACAGATAGAAAGATAGGCTGAGCAAATGATGGGGCCCAAGCTAACTAAATAGGACAGAATAGAAAAGCTGCTATCTGCAATCCGCCAAAACCCTCTCATAAACAAGAGCCACCAGACTGATAGGGAAAAAAGTCCTGAAGACGCTAGGCTTCAAAAAGACTATATCAGTACTCAGGTATTATCTGAAGACAGAGCAAAAAGGAATTCAGCTCACCCAGCAGGGAAAGGCAAAAATCCAGAAAAACAAGGCAAAACAAAACCAAAACACAAATGCAAAAAGTAGAGCAGAAAACCTAGCTTTTGAGGAGCAGGAATCAGACTGGTCTCCAAGAATCCCTCAGAGTAATCACCCGCAAGGGAGAAGGGCGTCGGCTGCCTTATATCCAGTCAGCAATCCCAGTCACCCAGTCATCATCATTCTGCTCAGGTGCTTTGTAATCAGCCTCACTACCTTCCTTCACCAGAAGAGGGAGTTCATCAGACCTCAATGGTGAAGTGGAAAATGAACTCACAACACATGTGTGTGAATTTCCTGAAACACTCTCACTGAGAGTGTAACCACACTGTGCTTGCAGGTGTGTACTGAATATACCCACACTTTTAGTGTTTGCATGTGTGTGAATTTCCTGAAACACTCTCACTGAGAGTGTAACCACACTGTGCTTGCAGATGTGTACTGAGTATACCCACACTTTTACTGTTTGCATGTGTGTGAATTCCATGAAAATCTCTCACCGAGAGAATACCCAAGTGTTTGATTATGTAAATTCCAATATCTCACTTGAGAGTATAACCACATTTGTGTACCAATAAACCCAAAATGTATGTACCTTTTTGTACATATTAATTTTACCTGGTTTTTAAATAATACTACGGACAGTTTTTCAAAACAGTTTTTATTAAATTTTTTTTTTAGTTTAATTTTTTTTTACACAAGTAGGAGCTACTCTGCTCTTTATTTTAAATACCACAATAAATTAAAAATTAAAAAAAACAGTGATATACAATAGAAAAACCACATACAATACACAACACAATCACAGCATAATTGCCAATATGAAAATAAAATACAGTACACATGCAACAGAAAAAGAATTAAAATATGAAACAAAAACATACTAAAAATACACACACACACACAGACATGCAACACTAGGAGGCCACAAACATACATGCAGGAAGGCAGACCACACACACACACTCAGACACACACAGACAGGCCACACACACACAGGCAGACAAGCCACAAACACACACAGACATGCCCCACACAAATAGTTTAGCACAATTGCAAATATTGAAATAAAATTACAGTACTATGACAATAAAATTGAGTACACATGCAACAGAAAAACAATTAAAGTATGAAAAAAAAGCATAATAAAAATACACACACACACACAAACATGCAACACTGGGAGGCCACGAACATACATGCAGGAAGGCAGACCACACACACACACAGGCCACACACACACAGGCAGACAGGCCACAGACACACACAGACATGCCCCACACAAATAGTGTTAATACTCACACAATTGCAGGCTTTGGTGGCTTGGTAGCAGGCCTCTCCGTCCAGGCTTGGTGCTGGGCAGCTGGGCAGGTGCTGGCAGGCCTCTTGCTCCAGGGGTCTTGCAGCTGGAGTATGGCAGGCTGGCAGGCTCTCTCTCTTTCTTCTCAGCTGGGGGTCTTTCTGCTGGGCAGGTGCTGGCTGGCTGGCTCTGTCTCTGTCTTCAGTCTGGCTGGTGCCGAATGTCTGGGCCCAATGATTAATTAGCCCACCTTTATATAGTTTTGGGACTGTCTGGAAAAGTATCTTTTTTTCTGAGCATGCTCAGTGCGATTTAGCTGATTCCGCCGGCCATAGGCGCTCATTCTACCGCATGGCGGACGACGGCGGATCCGCCGTCGTCCGCTATTTTGACGGCGCCAAAGAACATTGCAAGCTCGTCCACCTCAGACAGGATCCGCCAGGAATCTGGCGGATCCGCCAAATAGCGGACGTAACGGATGACCATCCGCCAAAATCCGCCACTAATGTATCCCAATGGGAAAAAATGGCGGATCCGCCACAAGAAAAGCAGATCCGCCATTTTCAAATTTTGGCGGATTTTGACCGATAGTAAAAAACTGAAGTGTGAAACAGGCCTAAATAGTAGATATGTGTGTGTGTGTGTGAAACATGGAGGAGACTCTGTTATGTTCTGGGGCTGCTTTGCTACATCTGGCACAGGGTGTCCAGAATCTGTGCAGGTTACAAGGAAATCTCAAGACTAGAGTTGAGCGAAACAGGTAGGTCAGATTCAAAAGTCGCCGACTTTCGCCAAAGTCGGGTTTCATGAAACGAAACCCGACCACAGTGTGAAGTTGGCCATGCGGTCGGCGAGCCAAACGTCAAAGTCGGGTTTCGCCGAATGCTTGCACGTGACTTTTTTCAGCCAATGAGAGAAGCATAGCGGGAGCGTAGCTGGAGTGGGAGTGGGAGGGAGGGAGAGAGAGGGAGAGGGAGAGGCGAGAGAGAGATTTTGCTGCCTCTGGCGTTAAAATTCATGCCAGGTGTGTTTACAGTCCTCCACTCACTGCCGACTTTTCTCCCCATTGACTTGCATTGGGTTTCGTGTTTCCAGACTTTCCCCGACTTAGTCGGCCGATTTCGTTCGACTCGACTTTTGAGAAAGTCGGGTTTCATGAAACCCGACTCGACCCTAAAGAAGGCAAAGTCGCTCATCTCTACTCAAGACTATCAAGGGATTCTAGAGAGAAATGTGCTGCCCAGTGTCAGAAAGCTTGGTCTCAGTCAAAGGTCATGGGTCTTGCAACAGGATAATGACCCAAAACATACAGCTAAAAACACCCAAGAATGGCTAAGATGAAAACATTGGACTATTCTGAAGTGGCCTTCTATGAGCCCTGACCTAAATCCTATTGAGCATCTTTGGAAGGAGCTAAAACATGAAATCTGGAAAAGGCAACCTTCAAACACGGGACAACTGGAGCAGTTTGCTCTTGAGGAGTGGGCCAAAATACCTGTCAAGAGGTGCAGAAGTCTCATTGACAGTTACGGAAATCGATTGATTGCAGTGATTGCCTCAAAAAGTTGTGCAACCAAATATTAAGTTAAGGGTACCATCATTTCTGTCCAGGCCTATTCCATGAGTTTTATTTTTTTTTTAAAGTTCTGTGTAAGCATGGTTGAAAAGCAATGTCTGACTTTCATTTGTTCATTTTCATAGATTTTTGATTTATTATTACTTTTGTCAGATTCAAGTTATTTCTGTGACCATTGTGGGTTTTTCTTTCATTAAACGAGTGGTGCCAACAATTTTGACCACATGTGTACCTAAGTATAAGTGCTCATGCACAATGTACACATGTACACAATAAAAACATACTCAATAAATATACACCCAAAAAACCTTACTTTACAGCTGAGTTGCTGAGCGCAGGCAAAAAGGCTTCATTCAGTAGCAGCCTGCAGAGCCCCTTCATCTCTCTGCACTTACAGCAAATAAGACAGATATTTGTGGGCTAGGGGGAAGGAAGGAGGTGTTAAGGTGGCATAGAGAGTCTTATTAATGTAGTACTGCAGAAGTTGATGCCAGTGCTACTTTAAATAATGTTTCAGACTTTAGTCAAGCGAATCTGCTACAAACATACAGAAGCAAGTGTGAGGGCCCTCCAGAGGATCCTCCGATGCTCTGCTGGACCAGTCTGAGACTGGATGGGTCTCCTGACTCAATGTTAAGACTGCGTAGCAACTCACTCAGGAAAATAGGTAACAAACTAAAGACTGCAACTGACTCTGCCGGTTCCTGTACAGACTAGAGATCCTGACCAGCAGTCAAAGGTTTCTCTGTGAGCAGAGATAGCCCTAACCACAGACTAGAAGATGACAACTCGTACCTATGCTGCCTAAAAGGCTGTCAAATGCTTCACTTTCCTCCTAAAGAACCAGAGGGCAGAGTAAAGTGAGAATTACCTACAAAAGGTAAAGTGTGCTGAACAAAGGAAAAATCCCAGAGTGAGTAAAGTAAACTACAAAATACAAAATGAAATATAAAGTACAGACTGTTAGATTATATGATGCCTACTTCCTAAAAAGAAACAGAAGGTAGGAGCAAGGTAAAGAACAGAAAAAGCAATGAGATAAACCCTAGTTGCAATATTACTGACTGACTTTAAGCAATAGCAGAATGGCGGAACATCCAAAAGAAACGGCAGGAAATGCCAGCATGGGGACAAAATATAAAGCCATACTCGAAATGTGATAGAGCAGACAAACAAAAACACCAGTATTATGCTAAACAGACTGCAGTCAGAATAACCTAAACGCCCTGAGGAAAGGTATGTCTGCTGTGGCTCGGCGGGCAGAGAAGCAAAACACAGACTCAAGGGTTCGAACGCAGCAGCCTGACACCTGAAATCATCATCTGTAAATGTAAATCTGACAAAAGTATGACAGATGATAATGTGTTGATCCATTCCAGTTGGTGAAGTTTCAAGGACCATTCCTGATATTTGTATCATCGCTAGCAGATAATAATAAGATTTGTAGTTTTTTTCTAATGACTTGTAATTTAAAGGAGGAACAATTTCTGGTAAAAAGCAATTATACTAATTACTTCTGACCTTTTTATTACATGTTGACATGGTCAGGATCGCTGGTGCATCGCTAAGTGGTCGCTAGTGAGCTGCCACACAGGCAGATCTCATCAGCGACATCGCAGGGGTCGAGGGTCGCTACTTACCTGTCACACTAGGCGATCCTGACGTTCTCCCGCCCGGCTCCACGCTCGTCGCTCGTCTCTCCACAGGAAGTGCCGCAGGAAGCTGACGACGAGAAACAGTCCTGGACGTTCTCGCGCGATCAGCGATAACCAGCGGGGGAGCGGGTCGTAGGTAAGTATCAGACATAGCGATATCGCTAGCAATATCGCTATAACGTCACAAGTTATAGTGATATTGCTAGCGATATCGCTAAGTGTGACAGTACCATTACTGTGGCGCCCCTGAAGCTCAGTCGCCACAGAGGTACTGCACCTTCTCCTAAGGTGAAGTGCCCCACCAACTAGGTAAGTTGGGAACTCCTTTCCACACTCCAACACTCGCACCCCACACACGGGATAGTTCAGCAGGACCACATTGCGACTCCATGCTTAGAGGGTAGCAGAGCACCTTTCGTGGGTCCTTGCTTCGTAACACAAGATGTGCTGGGAGGTGGGTGGAGTTGAGGTTCATATAAAAGGTTTGGAAAGTTTAGAATTAGAGATCAGTCTGGGTTCAGTCTGGAGGTCAGTCTGAGAGGAGGCCACTCGGGAGGAGTGGGGATCCCTGGAAGAAAGGATGGAGGAAGGAGTGCTGCAGCTGCCTCAGTGACCTGAGCCAGCTGGCACGGGAAAGGAACAGAAGGAGAAAGACGTAGAACTGCAACCTAAGCTTCCATAAGAGAGAGAAGGATCAGTGCAGAACGAAGGAGTAGGAGAACAGAGAGAAGACGTGGGTTGGAAGAGGAACCCTGCCTATAGGTTCTCAGCGCAAGGCCGGGGCCCGGTCCCCGAGGTTGTATGGACACTTATGGTTCTGCAGCAGACACCGGTGGAGTAGTTGGCTGTAAATGCACTACTCCAATCCAAGACTTGGGGCAAAACAGCAACTGAATAGAGAGCCAGGACTCCGGAGAAGGGAGTCCCCGAGAGAGGCTACAGCTGTCTGTCATACAAGTAGAGTTGTTAGGAACATCTGACAGGAGGAACTTCAGAGTACCATGGTACTGGAGCTCTTCACACCTTAAGGTACAATAGAGGAGTCGTTCAGGAAAGGTACATGTTGGCGGAGTGATGGAGAGGAGAATCCTGACTTGCCCGGGAGGTTGATTGAGTCTCTGCCCCGGAGGACACGGCATGGAAGCGGGCACCAGTGTGTACCACGAACTGTGAGTAAAGCTTTGGAACTGCAAGCCCTGGTGTTTTCCATTCATTTGTGCGCTAACACTGTCAGCGCCGCTACATATGGGTACCAACATTCCTCACACCACCTGCGCCTATTCTCATCCATTGCAACTACACTGCCCTGGGGTTACAGCTTCACCTGTGGGGAGCTACATCTATGCTGCAGCATTCCATCAGCCCCAGAGGATCTGCATGCAACGCTTGCTTAACACCTTGCTTGCCAAACACCACAGGTGGGCGTCACAAACTATTCCATTCCATTAACTACAAACCACCATTGATTTGGGCGCCCAGGGCCACGGACCGGGTCACCGCTGCTGTGACACATTCCCCTGACACCGGCCCGGTACCGAGTACCCCACAGCCCTTGGAGGGCGACCCATTACAGATGAGTAAAAAAAACCCACAGAACAGAGGAAAAATCCTCCAATATTTGAGAAAAAAACAAACAGGCAGAGATGCTTACCTGTATAGACAGGCCTCAATACAAATGCACTCTGTTCTGTGGTTTTCATGTTAGAGTAGGACTGGCAAGTGTAAGGAACTTTGACGTTAGTTTGCCAGCTTACGTATTATGGCCATAATATTAACCAATACCTTACATATATTGATATGTTTGTTGTGCACTTTTTATCTTTTCAGGGTGCAGTTGGGCCCAAATGGTTCTGTAAACTGTGGCCTCTGTTCACACGGGATGCATTCTAGTTGGCACTGGGCAGCCCCCCCCTATGGTGTTACTAAGAGGCTGTGAACCATATGCTCTGCATTCCCTGTGTGAACACTGCCACATACGACTGCCACATACGGATTATTTTTTTTGCACTGGTGTGCCACACGACCAATCCCTGATTGTAGGCTGGCTGTTTCACTAGGTATTATTGCACCTGTGCAGCTGCCATTTTACTTGGGTCCGCTGCACCCTGATAGTGCATTTGTATTGAGGCCTGTCTATACAGGTAAGCATCTCTGCCTGTTTTTGTTTTTTTCTCAAATATAGGAGGATTTTTCCTCTGTTCTGAGGTTTTCATGTTACAGATGAGTGTAAACAATAGCAATAACAATATTGATAGGATTTACTATATGCACACTCTTCCATTACATTGTGCCGTGCCCAAGTCAATAACAAGATTCATATTCAGCACATAGTGATGTATAATAGCACATTAGTTATAACATATGGTATTGAACTAGTATAATAGGAAAATAGGACTTTAGACCTGAGGTCAACTTAATTAATTACAGTTTTGCACTGCTCTAAGTTATACTGAGGTGACTTTCTAGGTTAAAGAATTCCGTTTCTTCTTGGTGATTAAGATATGGAATTGTTAACAACACATTTGTTGTTAATGTCTTTGTGCAGCATTAACGGGAACCTGTAACATGTATTATCTGCACAAAAGTAACCCCATCATGTTACTCCTCTCGTTTACTTCATTACATTTGTGCTTTTTTACAAACTCTCTAAAAAGGTAATGGAATGAAAAAAAATTGTGGCCTGTGCAATATGCTAAATAATTACATCCGGTCACCAGGGCAGGCTATTCCTTTCAATAGTTATGCTGTGTGGGCTTTATTCACACGGCCATTGTGGCATGATTAAAATATAAGGAAGATCTGATGTCAGGTCACCAAAACTCGCTTTCTGGACATGCATAGAGCCACCTGGTGCACTTGTCTCAGGTTCATCTATGCACTGCCCAGGGTTAGAAAAATTCTGTTTGATGAGAAGTCTTGGCACTCTGTTTCCTGACTTGTGAAGTGAGTGCAAAAAAATGACAACCAAACCATAGATGCTCATGCATGGTGGCATCTAACTCACTTTGGAAT
This sequence comes from Dendrobates tinctorius, assembly GCF_039654945.1. Classification (NCBI taxonomy): domain Eukaryota; kingdom Metazoa; phylum Chordata; class Amphibia; order Anura; family Dendrobatidae; genus Dendrobates; species Dendrobates tinctorius. Next base: position 14,598,020 of record NW_027361751.1, on the reverse strand, counting down.
TTCAATCATGTCATGGGATTACAGCTTCACTTTTCAAAAGGAGATGACCAGTCATGGGTAGTCAAGGATGGTTACTAGTTGAGAAAGAAAGAGTTAAACAAAAATATTTGCAGATCCCTGGTCCTATGACATTGTCGACAGTCCACGGTCATTGCACCAAAGCCCTGTGAACCTCCTACTACCTGCTGGCTTCCCTAGCACCTCTATTGATTATTAGGCCCAATACAATGTCGTTGTTGAGGCTCAAATCATGTGTGACATTACACCAGGACATCTAAGAGGAGTCAGAGATGCTGGCTTATAGGTGGAAGTTCACAGGGTTTTAGTTTGGCGGCAACTGACTACTTACATGGGTGCTGGACAAGGGTCCGGAGAATCTTTTTGCCAAACACTGGTAGTGATACAGAAATAATATCTAGGATATCAGGACATCACTTAGTTATTTCTTAAGCTCAAGGAGATAAGGAGATGAAAATGTGTATATTTTCAAATAGCAATTGGCACTCAAGATGTTAAAGCTTTTGGGAAACTATGTAATTAATTTATTGACTCAAATAAAATTAATTCTTTACTACACATTCAAATGTTACAAACAGAAAAAGAAATAACATAATATAAAACAAAAAAAACCCCAAAACAAAATACTGTAATTTATGTCAATTAAATATGTTTACTATCTAACCCAATCACAAGACATTTCATAATCTGAGACAGGGACCATTAATCAAAACAAATATTCTATAGAGACCTCATGGAGAAAAATTGCAAATATTATTTACATTGTGCGTGATAGATATAAATACTGTAGTTCAGTACTTGAGATGAGCGGGTCGATTGACGGGACACTGGTCCAGCGTCCAGGTTATTAGTTAGTACCTGGCGGTTAGATGGGAGGCCCGCAAATCTCTTACTTTCTGGCTTCCTCAATGCGACTTTTAACTAGAAAGGGTTGGTGCGGCATCTTCTGTGCCCCACGTCATCAGCCCAGACAAACCAAATGCCATGCCGGGGATGTCAGGAGATAAGAGGTAAACCGAATGGCTAAACATGTTTTGAAACACCCTAGGTATATTTTTCAATAGCTCATGTCAATTCTATATTAGTTATTCTGATATATAGTTCATATTTTTATTATAAGCGGTGGAGTACATACCATTAGTGTGACCTGTGCTGCTGCACGAGGTGCCACAAATGTAAATCGTAAAAATGAAAATTGGTAGCGGAGGCAATCTTGAAACGGATTGTCCAGGTTTGGAAGAAAAATGTAGAGTTACTCTATGTGACTGCTGAATTGTGAAAACATGCAATGTGCACGCAACTCAATTCCCCGGTATTGCCGGTGTGAGCGGGTGATCATGTGACCACATATAAACGATTTGCATATTTCTGGTCACATAATCACAAGTGGTACCACAATGGACCTATGACAATCAGAGAATATGTACATCACATGATTTGGGCCTCCTTATGAACAGTGTTGGGGAAACACGTTGAGGTGCAATCATTTAATCCCTTAAAAAATATGAAACTTTAATAAATTGAGGTAAAAAACACCCCCCTAGTGCAATAACACAATTAACAAACTCTATACAATAATAACCTACGATAGCCCTACACTAACCTGCTATCCCTTCCTGACAGTGGGGGTTGGCACCCTAAAAGATACGACTTGGCGCCCCCACTCCGCGGCGGCTGTCCCAGACTCGCCCTAAATGACCCTTATAAACTACAGGTGGGAAAACAATAAGCAAATAAAAGAGCTGAAAGATAGTGCTTAATATAATACACAGGCTATTAATGTACAATATACTGTATAAAAGACAGACTATTACATGTAAACATAGAGAAACCTCTTGTATAACCAATAGATAGTAGCAAGTCTTGTCTTTTTGGGTATTAATAGACCACAGAAAATATAGATTCCATAAGCAACCAGTAGATAGTGGCAGTCTTGTTTTTTGGGTTATTAACAGACTTTAGAATACCGTACATAGATTCCATATGCATTATCAAATAAAGCAAAAAAAAACTCTCTGCAGTAAAATCAGACAAGTGGGGGTGCCAAGTCGTATCTTTTAGGGTGCCAACCTCCACTGTCAAGAAGGGATAGCAGGCTAGTGTAGGGCCATCATAGGTTATTATTGTATAGAGTTTGTTAATTGTGTTATTGCACTAGGGGGGTGTTTTTTACCTCAATTTATTAAAGTTTCATATTTTTAAAGAGATTATATGATTGCACTTTTGATATTTCTTCCCTGGTCCTGTGGACATTTTTTTGGGAAACACGTTGAGGCAGAGGCATGAAACCTATCTCTACTCCCTAACATCATAATGATAAGTACCATTCCATCTTATCTTATGTATTATATATTCCAGCTCTTCCTTTTTTCCCCACTACATAGTTGGATTATGTCTAGTATTGGATCCCTTAAAGAATATGTGATATAACAGGACATATAGGCAGGGCCGGTGTTTGGGGCAGGCAGACAAAGGGGGCCCCCTGTGTCTGCAGCCCCTTTATAAAGTGCCCAGAGGGTGTACAGCATTACTTACAGTGAATAACACTGTGCATCCTCTGCAGTCCTTGATCGTCTCTCCCAACCCCCCTCCAATCCCCCCTCTCTCTCTCCTGCAGTGTCAGGTTAGAAGATGAGTGAGGGGGAGGAGCACGGCGCAGGAGAGGTCAGACCTGGGGCAGGACGATGTCTGCTGCCCTGTGTGTCACCTCCTCCTAATCATGGCTGCTCCTACATCACTGTCCTGAGATCTGCACAAGTGACATCAGGACCTAGTAAGTATACATATATATTTATATCCGTGTGTGTACATGGGTAGTATACATAGTGTGCGTGTCTGTATATGATGTGTATATAGTATGAATGTGCACATATACAGTATATAGTATGATTGTGTATATCTGTGGAGCATTTGTGTGTGTGTGTGTATATATACAGTATATATATATATATATATATGCATGTACTATATACTATAGTATGTGTGTCTGTGTATATTATATATGTATACTGCATGTGTGCAGTATATTGTGAAATATGTATAAAGTGTATATGTATGTGAGCATTCTGTATATACTGTATATAAACTGTTTCTGTGTGTATATACCTTATATTTGTCCTTATACACACTGTATGTGTCTGTATACTGTATATAGTGTACGTTTCTATATTTATAAAGTATATAATTTGTGTGTACATGTATAGTGTATATTTGTGTATATGTGCTCCATATATAGTTCTGTCACTCCAGTGTCGCCATAATAGGAATCAGCAGTTTATGTCTAATGCCTGTGTTTTACATTAGGGCATGTTCACACTGTCTTTATTTACTACACACGGTGGGTTCTGCCTGAATTCCCTACAGAGTCATAGATTGCAATGACAGGAATGGAGCTCACATGAATTCTACATGTGATGTTTTTTTTTTTTTTAACATGCCTGTGTGTTCCAACAGCCACAGAAAAGTGGACACTTTTAGACGAAGAAACACAAACAGACTCTGAGGTTACAGTGCCTTGCAAAAGTATTCGGCACCTGCTCTGTGATAGTCTCAGGGTTCTGTTTGAAGCACAGAGAGCATCATAAAGACCAAGGAACACAACAGGCAAGTTCGTGATACTGTTGTGGAGAAGTTTAAAGCCGGATTTGGATACAAAATGATTTCCAAAACTTTAAACAACCCAAGGAGCACTGTGCAAGCGATCATATTGAAATGGAAGGAGTATCATACCACTGCAAATCTACCAAGACCCTGCTGTCCCTCTAAACTTTCATCTCAAACAAGGAGAAGACTGATCAGAGATGCAGCCAAGATGCCCATGATCACTCTGGATGAACTGCAGAGATCTACAGCTGAGGTGGGACAGTCTGTCCATAGGACAACAATCAGTCGTACACTGCACAAATCTGGCCTTTTTTGAAGAGTGGCAAGAAGAAAGCCTTTTCTCAAAGATATCCATAAAAAGTGTCATTTAAAGTTTGCAACAAGCCACCTGGGAGACACACCAAACATGTGGAAGAAGGTGCTCTGGTCAGATGAAACCAAAATTGAACTTTTTGGCAACAATGCCGAACGATATGTTTGGTGTAAAGGCAACACAGCTCATCACCCTGAACACACCATCCCCACTGTCAAACATGGTGGTGGCAGCATCATGGTTTGGGCCTGCTTTTCTTCAGCAGGGACAGGGAAGATGGTTCAAATTGATGGGAAGATGGATGGAGTCAAATACAGGACCATTCTTGAAGAAACCCTGTTGGAGTCTGCAAAAGACCTGAGACTGGGACAGAGATTTGTCTTCCAACAAGACAATGATCCCAAACATAAAACAAAATCTAGAATGGAATGGTTCACAAATAAACGTATCCAGGTGTTAGAATGGCCAAGTCAAAGTCCAGACCTGAATCCAATCGAGAATCTGTGGAAAGAGATGAAAATTGCTGTTCACAAACTATCTCCATCAAACCTCATTGAGCTCGAGCTGTTTGCCAAGGAAGAATGGGCAAGAATTTCAGTCTCTCAATGTACAAAACTGATAGAGACATACCCTAAGCGACTTGCAGCTGTAATCACAGCAAAAGGAGGAACAACAAAGTATTAAGTTAAAGGGGACGAATAATATTGCATGCCCCACTTTTCCGTTTTTGAATTTCCACAAAAATGTAAAATAACCAATAAATTTCGTTCAACTTCACAATTGTGTTCCACTTGTTGTTGATTCTTCACCAAAAATTTACGTTTGGTATCTTTATGTTTGAAGCATGATATGTTGGAAAAGGTTGAGAAGTTCCAGGGAGCCGAATACTTTCGCAAGGCACTGTACATGCACACGATCAGTAATCGCTGTGGGTTAGATGCTGTATACTTGTAGGAGGAGGAGTCCCCGCTGTGTGTCTGGGCTGGAACCAAGGGGGCCGTCACTAAGGTTCCTAGGGGGACTGTTTCCGGGGGATATAATGAGGGGACGGACCGCAGAGACTTCTAGAAAGGTTGGGGGAGGAGCTAATATAAAAGGGGCTGGGAACGCCAGCAGCAGTCTGTCGACGGAGCAGGAGAGAAGAGGCACGGGAGCTAGAGGGTGCCAGAGAGCCATTGTAAGGGCCTTCGCCAGAGACTAGAGAGGAGAACAGCGACAGGAGAGACGGAAGGGAGACTCACCATGGGCAGAAGGAGGACAGCACCGAGCCGTCCAGCAGAGGATCACCGACCGTCCGCCCGCATTCCTAGCGGCCGCCACTGCCCGACTCCAGCCTGCGGCCGCGGCCTGTCCGCTGCCGCCCGTGGCCATCGCCGCTCCACTCCAGCCCACGGTTGCGGCCTGTCTGCTGCCACCCACAGTCGGCACCGCTCCACTCCAGCTCGCGGTTGAGGCCTGTCCACTGCCGCCCGCGGCCGCCACCACTCCACTCCGGCCCGCGGTTGCAGCTTGTCCGCTGCCGCCCACGGCCGTTACCACTCTAATCCAGCCCGCTGTTGCGGCCTGCCCGCTACCGCCCGCGGCAGTCGCCACCTCACTCCAGCCCGCGGAGTGCTGCAGCCACTCGAGGTCGCTGCCGCCCATCCCCATCTGGGCGCTGCGGCCTCCATTCTCCAGCCCCCAGGCGACACCACACTGCCTCCGCCGGGGGGCGCTACACCAAGGAACTCTCCAGGGGCCTGCTGTGCCCCCATCTCGCCTGGGCCTAGGAGTGCTCGAAGTCTTCGCCAGATCCTCATCGGCTGGGCCCAGCGGCTGAAACGCCGAAGCATCGCCGATCAATACTCTGCTGGACGTCCGAGATGGTAAGTCACACGTAATTAAGGACCCGTAGTCGGCCATACCGCGGCCCTATAGTGACCAGTCTTTGCCAGGTTAGTCGTGTTTGCATTACCAGTGTATTCTTGTGTTGATCCCTGTGAGGACAATTATTGCTAGCTTGGTTGGTTGCTCAAGATAGCCCCTATAGGCATCTATATATATAAAAGTTACACTTTAAAAGCTCAAACCATCTCGCATCTCCTCACTGCATCCTGCGTACCTGCGGTATTACATTTGGCGCAGTCGGCAGGATGCAGTCTCCGAGCGCGGTCGGAGGTGCCACGGACCAAAGCGACGAAGGCCCCTGGTCTAGTATATCCTTGGGGGCTATGCTGAGCAACCTGCCCAGGTTCTCCGGCACCAACACCATGATGTGGAGCTGGACAGAGCGGATGCGAGGGCTCTTTCGAATGCATCCGATGACCCCCGACTTAGAAGCAGAAGTGGCCCTTATGGCATTGGACGGGGAGGCCCGGGATTCAGTAATGTTGAGACTCCCCGGGCATTGCAATACCTTTGTTAGGGTCTTACAGATATTGGAGGAGACCCATGGGGATCCGACGAATGTGGGGGAGCTGAGAACCCGGTTGTTCAGTCGTATGCAAGGGGAGGGGGAGACGGTCATCCAGTACATGAATGTCCTTCAGGAATTATACACGGCCATTGAGCGGAAGGACGGCGTAAGTGTGGGACCCATCGACATCACCCTATGCGACCTGTTAGTGACCAGACTCCGAAACCCTCTGACAAAGCAGGCATTATGAGAGCAAATCCGGGTAAATCCACATATGGCTTTCTCCGAGGTGGGAAGCCAGGCGCGCGCCCGGGAGCAGGAACAGGGGCTGTCAGTCCCCGTGGGAAAGGTCCAGAGCACGGAGGTCTCCGTGAACGTCATTGGAGCGCCCCAATGGATGGAAGAAATGAAACAGTAATTAAAGAGCATCAGGGGCGAGGCCACCAGGGAGCAGCCTACAAATCAGAGCCCCTGGGCGCCCCGTAATTCCAGGGGCGGCCAGCCCTCGTGACCCCGGGGGTGCTATGAATGCGGAGAACCTGGCGACTTCGCCCGAGAGTGTCCGCGGCGTGGGAGATACGCACCCCGGCGGCCTTTAAACTAGAGGGCTCTGATCCGGGGGGACGCCGCTCGGAGCCAGAAACCACAAGATGGGGTGGCGGAAGTCCCGAAGATCTGATCGCAAAGTGTCCTGTGATATGGGCAGAGGTCGAAGGTCATGCCGTACGATGCATAGTGGACACGGGGTAGCAAGTAATGACCATGCCAGAAACTTATTTTCGGCAGCATTTCCCAGAGGCAGTGAGGCCCCAGTGGGGGTCCGTGATAAAGTTGGTAGTCGCCAACCAGCTACCAGTTCCTGTCGTCGGTGTAGTCTGGATGCAGATTTCACTATGCGGCAAATCCCTCGGCCACCGGGGGGTGGTCCTAACCCGGGGAGACACAAATGAGAAACATCCGGTCACCCTGGGTATGAGCATACTGCGGGAGTTTGGCAATCTACTCCTCAACGACCCCACGCAAGAGTCTGAACCAGTGGGGCTCCCGCACGCTCCAAGGACGGATCTTCCAGCAGTTGGTGCGGGTGGCGCGAGTCCTCCAGGACTGTCAGGAGGGTGAGGTACTGGGGAAGGTGATTGCACCAGCAGCTCCTCCACTCATGCTGCTGCCCGGACAGACAGTAGTAGCCTTACCTGTCCGGGCCTCGGTGCCCCTGGAGGGAGTAGAGATGTACTGTAGGTGGAGCTGTGCTTCTTGGAGCGCCTCCCCACTGGAGTCCTGGTGGCCCGCACCCTGGCCACTGTGCAGAAGGGGACCGTCCTGGTGCGCTGCATCAACCTAGAAGACCAAGACATCGTCCTGAAGCCACGGGCTGAAATAGTGAAGCTGGTGAGGCCTCTGGAAGAGGTCCTACTGGCTCCTGCGTTTCAACTAAAAGTGCAGGCAGGGGACCCTTGGGCAGTGTCTATTCAGTCTCTTCAGACCACCGGGCCCTCAACAGAAGAAAAGGGCCGAGCCATCCTGGAGAGAATGCGAGCCGAACTCTGTGGCCTCACCCCGGCCCAAATCCTCCAGGTGAAAACGCTTCTTGGCCAGTACCAGGAGGTATTTGCCAACCATGAGGATGATTTTGGATGTACCACAGCCATTACGCATGGCATTCCCACGGCTGGAATGGCTCCCATCAGGGAACGATATCGCCAGATTCCCCCACAACTATACCAGGAAGTGAAAACTTTACTGGGCCAAATGTTGCGGAAAGGAGTGATCCGAGAAAGCCAGAGTCCCTGGGTGGCCCCCATCGTGTTGGTCCACAAGAAGGATGGCACCTTGCGGTTCTGTGTGGATTATCGAAAACTGAACGCTTGTACCATCAAAGATTCGTACCCACTGCCCCGCACAGAGGAGTCCCTATCCGCCCTGGGAAAAGCGACATACTTCTCGACTTTAGATCTGGCTAGCGGGTAGTGGCAGGTTCCAATGTCAGAAGAAGACCGTGCCAAGACTGCATTCATTCTCCCCATGGGATTGTTCGAATTCAATTGCATGCTGTTTGGGCTGGTCAACGCCACCGGGACCTTTCAACGGCTGATGGAGCGGTGTCTGGGAGATCTCAACTTCGAGGCCACATTGATATACTGTACCTGGACGACATCATCATCTATGCCGCCACATTTCAGGACCATCTGCGGCGGTTGGGGCAGGTGCTCGGGAGGCTGCAGAAGTATGGGTTGAAGGTAAAGCCCCAGAAATGCAACCTATTTCGTGCACAGATGAAATACCTGGGGCATACAGTCTCCGCCGAAGGCGTTAGACCGTCCAAGAAAAAGGTGGCCGCAATCCAGGGATGGCCTACTCCCAAGATGGTAAAAGATGTACGAGCCTTCCTGGGGCTGGCCGGATATTACCGTCGCTTCGTAAAGAACTTTGCACGTCGAGCCTGAGCCCTGCAAGACCTGCTGAAGGGGTCCCCTGCCGGAGTGAATGGATGGAAGATTCAGTAGCAAGAACCGCAGGAAGGGGCCTTTTAGGATCTCAAAGCCGCACTCTTGGACGCCCCGGTGTTAGCTTATGCGGATTTCTCGCAGCCGTTCATACTGCACACTGACGGGAGTCTTCATGGGCTAGGGGCTGTATTATGACAAGTCCAAGACGGCCGTGAGAAAGTGATCGCTTACGGCAGTCAATCACTCCACGGCTCCGAACGTAATCCCAACAACTACAGCTCCTTTAAGCTCGAGCTCCTCACAGTAGTGTGGGCCATGACGGAGCGGTTCGCAGAGAACCTGGCGGGCTCCGAGGTGGTGGTACGGACTGACAACCCTCTAGCCCACCTCAAAAATGCCAAATTAGGGGCTCTGGAGCAACGATGGGTGGCCTGGATGGCCAAGTTCAAGTACAGGATATCTACAAAAGGGGAGCGGAGAATGTACATGCTGACGCTCTCTCCAGGATCCAGTGCACAATCCCAGGGCAAAGCCGAGACAACGAACTGGAAGGAGAGGAGACACCGTTCGCTCTGGCCCCCGCCGGACTCACAGCCACCACACGAGAACAATCCCATATAGGATTCCCAAGGGGAATGCTAGAAGAATCCCATGATAAATGGATCCAGCAACAGCAAGAAGATGGAGAGATTGGACCCCTGCGCCAATGGGTAGCCACCGGCAAAATACCTAGCGACTCCCAGAGGCAGACCTTGACTCAGGACACGTTGTTAATGCTACGCCAATGGGACAAATTAGTAACCAGGAAGGGACTATTGTACTGCAAAACAGTATCACGGATCACATCAGCCACAGCATGGCAAGTCATCGTACCCGGAGCCCAACTTAGTGAACTAGCTCGAAAAGCCCATGAAAAAGGGCCTCATTTTGGGGCTCAAAAGACTTTTCAGTGGTTACAGCAAATGGTCTACCATCTTCATTTGCAAACCACAGTGGAAGAGGCTTGCCGGGCATGCCGCCTATGCGAGCTAGCTAAACCACCCGCACAACGGGCCCCAGTACAAACAATAGTAACATCAGCACCCCTCAAACTTTTGATGACTGACTATTTAACCATTGGCCCTGCACACCAGGGGTATTAACATTGTCTCGTCATGGTGGACCATTTCACCAAATTCGCCGTGGTCACCCCTACCCGAGATCAAACTGCGGAGTCAGCCACCTACGTGATTTGCAAAAACTTTATACAAGTATATGGCTGCCCCTAGCGGATACATTCAGATCAGGGGGTGTGTTTCCTAGGAAAAGTCATGGAAGAACTACACCGTCTCTATGGTATTGACATGTCCCGGACCACTCCGTACCACCCATAGGTGAATGGAGCCTGCGAATGATTCAATCAGACGCTAACCCAAATGTTACGCATCCTGGAGAGTGACTGGAAGGCCCGTTGGCCTGAGTACATCCCTGAACTAGTGTGGGTCTATAACAACCGGGTACAACGAGTCATCGGCTACACCCCCTACTTGCGGCTATTCGGCTGGGAAGGCAAGGGGATCACGGAGGTGGAACTGAATCCGGAAGAACAACAACCATGGACAGTGGTTTTGTCCTGGGTCCGGAACCATCGACACCAGCTGCAGGCCCTACACCGAATCGTCCACACAAAACTCCAGGGCCTGGAGCATCCAAGGGGGACTCTACCCCATTGACCTCCAGGCCGGGTACTCGTACAAGATCAGCACCCGCAGAACACGCTGGAGCCCCGCTGGGAAGAGAGTCCATATCGAGTGTTGCGTCGAGTAAACCCCAACGGGCCAGTGTACAAAATACAGCCTGAAAAAGATGGAGGTCTCCCTACCCGTACCATGCACCGTAATTTGTTACGACCCTGCACTTCCACCGACCCCGTACGACCCGAGCCCACTCCTCAGGTCTCGGAGCCTCTGCCAGCAATCTGGGATTAGGACTACGAAGAAGATATCGCAGCAGTGCAAACGGACACTTCAAGGAATAATATCCCAGCGAACCCAGTCGACCTGCCAGGTCCAACTGATCCACCACCTTCCACCGCACCAGAAGACTCCACCACAGGCGAACCCAGACGCTCCGAGCGGTCAACAGCTGGCAAACCCCCTGAACGCTACGAACAGGATCAGTTCGTATGGCAGAGGAAACTTTCATCTCAAAAAGCCGCCCCAGGCCGCCCCAAGCGCTTGCCCGAGGACTGGCGAGCATACAGGATGGGGAGTGTAGGAGGAGGAGTCCCCGCTGTGTGTCTGGGCCAGAACCAAGGGGGCCGTCACTAAGGTTCCTAGGGGGACTGTTTCCGGGGGATATAATGAGGGGACAGACTGCAGAGACTTCTAGAACGGTTGGGAGAGGAGCTAATATAAAAGGGGCTGGGAACACCAGCAGCAGTCAGTCGACGGAGCAGGAGAGAAGAGGCACGGGAGCTAGAGGGCGCCAGAGACCAGAGAGGAGAGCAGTGACAGGAGAGATGAAAGGGAGACTCACCGTGGGCAGAAGGAGGACGGCACCGATTCGTCCAGCAGAGGATCACCAACCGTCCGCCCGCATTCCTAGCGGCTGCCACTGCCCGACCCCAGCCCGCGGCCTGTCCGCTCCACTCCAGCTCGCGGTTGCGGCTTGTCCGCTGCTGCCCGCGGCCGTCGCCGCTCTAACCCAGCCCACGGTTGCGGCCTGCCCTTTACCGCCCGCGGCAGTCGCCATCTCACTCCAGCCCGTGGCTGCGGCCTGTCCGCTGCCGCCAGCGGGCCCCACAACGCAGCTCTGGGCTGCGACTGCGGCTTGCCTGCAGCCACTCGAGGTCGCCGCCGAGCATCCCCATCTGGGGGCTGCGGCCTCCATTCTCCAGCCCCAAGGCGACACTGCACTGCCTCCGCCGGGGGGTGCTATGCCGAGGAACTCCCCAGGGGCCTGCTGTGCCCCCATCTCGCCTGGGCCTAGGAGTGCCCGAAGTCTTCGCCAGATCCTCATCGGCTGGGCCCAGCAGCTGAAAAGCTGAAGCATCGCTGATCAATACTCTGCCGGACGACAGAGAGGATAAGTGACACGTTGTAATTAAGGACCCGTAGTCGGCCATACCGCGGCCCTATAGTGACCGGTTTTTGCCGGGTTAGTCGTGTTTGCATTACGAGTGTATTCTTCTGTTGATCCCTACGAGGACAATTATTATTAGCTTGTTTGGTTGCTCAAGATAGCCCCTATAGGCATCTATATATATAAAAGTTACACTTTAAAAGCTCAAACCAAACCGTCTCGCGTCTCATTAGTGCATCCTGCGTACCTGCAGTACTACACACTTGTGCAGCGTCCAGATGTTACAGCATAGTGGATGAGATCTCAACAAATCCCATACCCTCTATGCATCCACAGATGCCTGCGGCTCACCTGCAGAGACGGACATGAGGCGCATCTTTACAGATCGCAACATGTCTATTTCTCTTGCGGAGACGCAATAAATCTCACCGTACAATTTATTGGATGGGGTGATTCCGCACGGTTCAGTGATCACATGTGGAGTCACCTGCGTTCAATCGCCGGCAGCGGACATGTACTGCGTCCAAAGCGCTGCCAATTCCTGATCGTGTGCACCTGGCCTAAGAAAATAAATCAGTCAATTTCAGAAAAAAAAAATAATTAATTTTACCTGTTGAGATTGTATTGGGCAGGTGATGAGCAGTGCCTGGTTTTCTTCACATACACCGCTACTGTTATCACCAAACAGTTCAATCTTCATCTCATCAGACCAGAGAATCTTATTCCTCATAGTCTGGGAGTCCTTCATGTGTTTTTTTTTTTTTTTTAGCAAACTCTATGCAGGCTTTCATATGTCTTGCACTGACGAGAGGCTTCCGTCGGACCACTCTGCCATAAAGGTACGACTGGTGGAGGGCTGCAGTGACAGTTGACTTTGTGGAACTTTCTCCCATCTCCCTACTGCATCTGTGGAGCTCAGCCACAGTGATCTTACGGCTCATTTTTACCTCTCTCACCAAGGCTCTTATCCCACGATTGCTCAGTTTGGCTGGACAGCCAGGTCTAGGAAGACTTCTAATGGTCCCAAACTTCTTCCATGTAAGGATTATGGAGGCCACTGTGCTTTTAGGAACCTTGAGTACTGCAGAAATTATTTTGCAACCTTGCAACACCAGATGTGTGCCTTGCCACAATTCTGTCTCTGAGCTCCTTGGCCAGTTCCTTTGACCTCATGATTCTCATTTGGTCTGACATGCACTGTGAGCTGTGAGGTCTTATATAGACAGGTGTGTGCTTTTACAAATCAAGTCCTATCAGTTTAATTAAACACAGCTGGACTCCAATGATGGAGTACAACTATCTCAAGCAGGATCACAAGGAAATGGACAGCATGTGACTTAAATATGAGTGTCTGTGTAAAGGGTCCGAATATTTATGACCATGTGATATTTCAGTTTTTCTTTTTTCATAAATTTGCAAAAATCTCTACATTTCTGGGCTTTTTTTTAGTCAAGATGGGGTGCAGAGTTTACATTAATGAGAAAAAAATGAACTTTTTTGAATTTAGCAAATGGCTGCAATGAAACAAAGAGTGAAAAATTTAAAGGGGTCTGAATACTTTCCGTACCCACTGTATATCTATTATATAAACCTCAAGTGTGTGTATGTATGTATGTACGGGATTGGCATCCGCACCGTCGCAGCTACAGCCACAAAATTTGGCACAGTCACACGTCTGGACCCCGAGAGCGTCCTAGGTCATGTTGTGAGGCAAAATTTTAACCCCGCGCGTTCCAATTCACCAAACAATTTTGCCCCTATCTACATAATGGGGAAAAAGTGTGTGTCTATCAAGCCCCTCCCTCATGATGTCATAATGGTTGCCATGGAGACGCTGATGTCATCATAGGTTGCAAGCCCCGCCGCTCATTATGATGTCGTAATGGTTGACTATGGGATGGAGGATGTGTGATGGGTAGATGGGCACTGGACTATGGGATGGAGGATATGTATGACGGGTATATGGGCATGGGATTATGAGATGAAGGATGTGTGATGGGTATATGGGCACTCGACTATTGGATGGCGAATATGTATGATGGGTATATGGGCATGGGACTATGAGATGAAGGATGTGTGATGGGTATATGGGCATGGGACTATGAGATGAAGGATGTGTGATGGGTATATGGGCACTGGACTATGGGATGGAGGATATGTATGATGGGTATATGGGCATGGGACTATGAGATGAAGGATGTGTGATGGGTATATGGGCACTCGACAATTGGATGGCGAATATGTATGATGGGTATATGGGCATGGGACCATGGGATGGAGGATGTGTGATGGGTATATGGGCATGGGATTATGAGATGAAGGATGTGTGATGGGTATATGGGCACTCGACTATTGGATGGCGAATATGTATGATGGGTATATGGGCATGGGACTAGGAGATGAAGGATGTGTGATGGGTATATGGGCACTGGACTATGGGATGGAGGATATGTATGATGGGTATATGGGCATGGGACTATGAGATGAAGGATGTGTGATGGGTATATGGGCACTCGACTATGGGATGGCGAATATGTATGATGGGTATATGGGCCTGGGACTATGGGATGGAGAATATGTATGATGGGTATATGGGCATGGGACTATGGGATGGAGGATGTGTGATGGGTATATGGGCACTCGACTATGGGATGGAGGATAGCTATGTTGGGTATATGGGCACGGGACTATGGGATGGAGGATAATTATAATTTGTTATAACTATCCACAGTTAGTTACTATGCCCGGGCAGTGCCGGGTTCTTCAGCTAGTTTCTATATAATAAAGGCAATTTTATCTAAACTCCTGTATTCTTTTAATCCACTGTTTCGGGGTCTCCCCATCTTCGGCCTTTCTGGTCTTTGAGTGGTTTCCACTCCCTTTTAAAGAGCACATATTTCATTAACTTAAGGGATACTTATCGATTTATGTGTTACTTTTTATTTTTTGTGAACTATAGTGTTGCTGTAATTTTTTAACCTCGTGTACCGACCCCTGGCTATTCCTGACTACGCAAACTGCTGGAGCTGCCCCTGGTGGTTGCAATACCACTACTCCAACCCAGGTCAGTCCATAAAAGAATAATCTTGTGCGCAAAATTGAGTCGTGTGCAGCCACGCTAAACCAACAAGTTGCTGAACTTCTGAATTTTGGTGCCACATACCAAGAAAAAATTTCTAAGCTGCAAACACAGGCAACTTTTGGATTTGCGCAAATCAGGTCTGGTATCAAATGCACATATGCCGCTGCTCGCAAAATTCAGTGGGGATCGTTATCATTACCGTGGATTCCTTAATCAATGCAGTATCTATTTTCATATGCAACCTTCTCCGTTTACCAGTGACAGGAAAAAGGTTCTGTTTATTATTATTATTATTATTATTATTATTATTATTATTATTATTTATTTCTATAGCACCATTGATTCCATGGTGCTGTACCTGAGAAGGGCTTACATACAAATTACAGATGTCACTTACAGTAAGCAATCTAACAATGACAGACTGATACAGAGGGGAGAGGACCCTCCACTTGCGGGTTTACATTCTACAGGATGCTAGGGAAAGAGAGGAGTAGGTTGGGGGGGTTGCAGCACCTTCCGTGTTGGTGAGGCGGTAACTCTGGTAGTGGTGAGGAGGCAGCGGGGTCATTGCAGGGTGTAAGCTTTCTTGAAGAGGTGGGTTTTCAGGTTTCATCTGAAGGGTCTGAATGTGGATGATAGTTGGACGTGTTAGGGCACAGAATTCCAGAGGATGAGGGATATTTGGGAAAAGTCTTGGAGTTAATTAGGTGACGAGTGAATAAGTGTTGAGGAGAGAAAGAGGTCTTGGGAGGACCGGAGATTACGTGAGGGAAGGTATCGGGAGATCAGTTCAGAGATATATGGAGGAGACAGGTTATGGATGGCTTTGTAGGTCAGTATTAGTAATTTGAACTGGATACGCTGAGGGAATGGGAGCCAGTGAAGAGATTTGCAGAGGGGAGAAGCGGAGGCATAGCGAGGAGAGAGATGAATTAGTCGGGCAGCAGAGTTAAGTTTGGACTGGAGAGGTGCGAGAGTGTTAGCAGGGAGGCCACAGAAAATGATGTTGCAGCAGTCAAGGCAAGAGATGTTCATCATTAATCTCCTGACTGATGAGGCTCTTGTATTGGCCTCACCTTATGTGGAAAATAATTCTGACCTCCTTAATGACTTAATTTCCTTCATCACAGCTGTGGATCAAGTGTTTGATGTCTTAAATTGTTGTGCTTCAGCTGAAACCAAGTTACATAACCTACGTCAAGGGTGGTGCTCTGTAGCTGAATATACCTCTGATTTCCGCCGCTGTGTGGCAGACACCACATGGAATTTAGCTGCACAGAGGAGTCAATTTCGATGAGGATTATCACAGCTAATAAAGGATGAACTTGTAAGAGTCGAGACCCCTGATAATTTAGACTCTATTCAATGGTGCATCCAAATTGATCAGAGACTCACTGAACGAAGAAAGGATAGACTACAAGTGTGGCACACCAGAGTCCGGTTGCCATAGTGACATTGCCTCCCTCTAAGGGGTGATGTCTTGCGTGGAGGCAGAAAGCGTGTCCCCATGCCAGGTAACACAGGTTACATGACAATTCCTACTGCAGGTCAGAAAGGGGAGCTTCCTTATAAATTCTGGCCAGCAGGTGGGGTTAGTGAGTCAGTAAGAAGACAGCTGAAAGAGTAAACAAGAGAGTTGTCATGGAAACGGGAGCAGTTGGAGCTCATGACAAGACAGTTAGAGACAGTGAGAATTGGTCTGTGGAGAGGGAAGGGACAGGAGCAGAGACAAGGGGATCTAGGGGAAGTAATATTGCGTATAGCTGACCCCAGAGCGAAGCGCTGATAAAAGGGATGCCAGGGTTCTTGGCTGGGCAGGAGCTTACGCCCTGACAGCCAAATCTGGAGTAAAGGGGACCGCAAGTTCCTTGGCCACACTAAACACCTGAAGGCACAGCAGCAGACCAAGAGCCTGGGGCTGACAGTGAAAAGGACAGTGTCTGTGATATAGGCTCACGCTGTCAGCCATACAGCTTAGCAATCATCACGCAGGAGAGAGCCGCAGCTTAGCTACAAGCAGCAGGGACCCGAAAACAGAGCAGAGAAAGAAGGTCCCCAACCTCACCTGGCAGGGTGGGTCCCCTGAATGCCTCCAGGCTAGCCGGACTCAATCCATCATCTGTATGTGGTACCCCAGATTGCAACAACTTTCAAGTAAAAGGTAAAGAAAACTGCACCTCTCTGTGTCCTTCACTTTTCCTCTGCACCCCAACGTTCACCACCATCTGAACAATTAAATATATTTGCCCTGGGGCCTCGCTCCACCTGTGGGGAGCTGAACCATCTTTGCTGCGTCAGCAACAGCCTCAGTGGACCAAAACTGCAGCGTCGGCCGCTCATTGGCGATCACCACGAATGGCATCACGACCAAACACCACATAATTTTCCTCTATTTTTTAATTACTGGACGCCTAGGGCCACAGACCGGGTCACTGCCACGTGACACCCACTTTTAAGAGCCTGACCGGCCCGGTACCGATTAACCTAAAGCCCTGCGGGGCGCTCCACAAGTATTTGGAAACAACCCTAACTACTCCTTTACTCAATCAGCACTAAAAAAACAACAGGAAATGGAAAGTGTGCCTTAACCTATGCAAATTGATGTAATCCGGAAACCTCTCTCTGCAGTAGAGAAGGAGAGGTGACATGTAGAAAAGGTATGCCTCTATTTTCTGGGCTCTGGACATTTTGCCACTAACTGTCCTAATAAAAGGACTTTAGCCTTCACAAATGCCAAAACTGCAAGCAATTTAGACCTTTCTGAACAGATAGATTCGAATATGCAGACCATCTCATCTGCAATGCAGGATAAGGGCAAAGAGCAATCTACATCTTCTCATTTTGTCGTTCCCATACAGGTCATAATTGGAAGCCAAAAAATACAATGCTCTGCCATGTTAGATGCTGGAGCAGGAGGGAATTTCATGGACTTATAATTTACACTTGAAAATAACATTGTAAGTAGGACTAAATCTATGCCAATCAATTTGGAAACTGTGGATGGATCACCTTCTTCTGGACTTGTTACTCACAAGACAGTTGAACTGGAAATCTGTATTGAACGGAATCATCATGAAGCAGTTAGTTTTCATCTTATTTCATCTCCAAAATTTTCAGTTATTGTAGGAATTCCCTGGTTTTCAATCCATATCAACTGGGCATCGAGTGCCATTACCTTACCCTCTGAGTACTGTAATAACAATTGCCATGCTAATGTATCTGTTTTCAAACAAATTCAAGTATTTTGAGATTTATCATCAGAATTATGATAAACTACCAACTCAGTACCAGCATTTCAGTGAGGTCTGCAGTAAGAAGAAAGACGATCAATTGCCTCCTCATTGTGCTTACGACTGTCCCATTGAATTGCTTCCTGGAGCATCCATTCAGTCTGAGCAAATTTTCAATCTTTCTGAGCAAGAATTGAAAGAACTGAGAGAGTATCTAGATGAAAATTTAGAGAATGTCTTCATTCAATCTTCTTCTTTGCCAGCTGGAGCACCCTTGTTTTTTGTAGAAAAGAACAAGTCACTTCTGTGGCCATGTATTAATCTAATATATAAAGCTCAAGTGTGTGTATGTATGTATGTATGTAGGTATGTATGTCCGGGATTGGCATCCGCACCGTCGCAGCTACAGCCACAAAATTTGGCACAGTCACACGTCTGGACCCCGAGAGTGTCCTAGGCTATGTTGTGAGGTGAAATTTTTTTACCCCGCGTGTTCCAATTCACCAAACAATTTTGCCCCTATCTACATAATGGGGAAAAAGTGTGTGTGTATCAAGCCCCGCCCCTCATTATGTCATAATGGTTGCCATGGCGACGCTGATGTCATCATAGGTTGCAAGCCCCGCTGCTCATTATGATGTCATAATGGTTGACTATGGGATGGAGGATGTGTGATGGGTATATGGGCACTGGACTATGGGATGGAGGATATGTATGACGAGTATATGGGCACGGGACTATGGGATGGAGGATGTGTGATGGGTATATGGGCACTGGACTATGGGATGGAGTATATGTATGACGGGTATATGGGCACGGGACTATGGGATGGAGGATGTGTGATGGGTATATGGGCACTGGACTATGGGATGGAGGATATGTATGACGGGTATATGGGCACGTGACTATGGGATGGAGGATATGTATGATGGGTATATGGGCATGGGACTATGAGATGAAGGATGTGTGATGGGTATTTGGGCGCTCGACTATGGGATGGCGAATATGCATGATGGGTATATGGGCATGGGACTATGAGTTGGAGGATGTGTGATGGGTATATGGGCATGGGACTATGGGATGGAGGATTTGTGATGGGTATATGGGAACTCGACTATGGGTTGGAGGATATGTATGATGGGTATATCGGCACAGGCCTATGGGATCGTGGATATGTATGATGGGTATATGGGCATGGGACTATGGGATGGAGGATAATTATAATTTGCTATAACTAACCACAGTTAGTTACTATGCCCGGGCTCTTCAGCTAGTTACTGATAAATAAATAAGATTACCATTAAAATTTGCCACCCACTCCCTTTATTTCCAAAGTTCCAGAGTTGCTGGAGAGACTGCATTCTGCCAAGATTTTTACCAAACTCGTTCTAAGAGAGGCTTATAATCTCATGCGAATTTGCCCGGGGGATGAGTGGAAAACTGCCTTTAGATCTAGATACCTTCCTCAGATGGATTTACAGACAGTGGAGGAAGTGACACATTAAATAGCGGTAGTGACCAATAAGATGGAGGCATTCAATAATGTCAGTTAACCCTTTGCATACCCGTTTTTGTGTTTCCCTGTGCGTGTTCCGCTCTGTCCCTTTCCCTGTATGTTTCCCTGTGCATGCTCTGCTCTGTCCCTGTTATTGTTTGTTTCTCTGTGCATGCTCTCCTCTGTACCTGCCCCTGTTCCAGCAACAAACATCGAAATCAGATGGTTGAATAGACGTTAAAACTTCATCTTTATTGCAATATCTTTCAAAACATGCTGTTAAAATTGTAGATCCAGGGGATTACGCGTTTCGAACAAAAATGTTCTTAGTCATAACCAACTTGGTGAGTACTTGGTGTTCTTGGTGAGTACCCTGGTTCTTTCCGTTTCCTTCGAGCTGTCCCTCTGGCACTAGCTATCGTGGCATACCTTCACCTTGGGCCTGCCCCTAACGGTCCCTGTATAGGGTTCGGTTCCATCTGGTCAGCTCGCCTGGCATCGGTCGGCGCCATGATCCAGTGAGTCTACTCCAGGATTTGTAACAGAATAATCAGGCCATGGACCCTGCTGGTGCGATGGCTGCTGCCCAAAAAGAGTTGGTGTTTTTGCGGGAGAATCAGACACATATGATGTCTTTCATGAAGTCCATGGAGTCCCAGTTGTCTGCTTTGCAGGCCTCTTATCCATGGAATACTTCCCAACTCGCCAATCTCCAACAGGAGCTTGCTCAGCAGCGTGATACCCAGACTCACATTTTAAGCTATATGGCTTTGGTTGATGACCGACTACTGTCCCTTCTGGCTGACGCTGCAGCTTCTGCACAAGCTCAGCTTTGTAATCCTGAACCCACTTCGCACCCCCCACCCCGCATTGGTAAACCACACCGGTATAATGATGACCCCAAGCTGTGTTGGGGTATTTTAAATCAATGCCGTCTACATTTTGAATTATTGCCGCACCAATATCCCACCGATCGGGCTAAAGTGGCGTTTGTGGTTTCACATTTAGAGGGTGAGGCTCTGGCTTGGGTTAATCCTTTGTGGGAGTGGGATGATCCCATAACCTCTCAATTATCAACCTTTTTGGAGACCTTCCGCAGGGTGTTTGAGGAGTCAGGCGGCGTCACCTCGGCCACTGAGGCTCTCTTTAATATCCACCAAGGCTCCCTTATGGTCGGGCAACACGCTATTCGTTTTCGTACCTTGTCCTCGGAGCTGGGGTGGAATACTGAGGTGCTAGTTGGAGCGTTCTGGCGTGGGTTATCAGGCAGAATTAAGGACGAACTGGTGGGTCGGGATATTCCAACCTCCCTAGAAGATCTAATCTCCCTGGCCACACGTATTGACCTACTCTTCCAGGACACGTATTGACCTACTCTTCCAGGAGCGTTCTCGTGAGTCCGTTCAGGAGAGAAGGGACAATTGTCCTGTCCCTCCTACCAATAGACCTCTCAGCCTGCGGTCTTCGGTGTCTTCTTCCGTTCCCGCACCTGAACCTATGCAGGTGGATCAGGTCAAAATGGCGGATCAACGTAGGAGAGAAAGGTTTGCACAAGGGCTCTGCTTTTATTGTGGTAGTGCCTCGCACTTACTCCTTTCTTGTCCCATGCAGCCAGGAAACTCCCCCTTCTAGGTCAGGTAGGAGAAGCCTCACTAGGTGTGTGCGATTCCTTTCTACCCCTAACCATGTTTGTCCAGATAGTTTTTGGGAATAGGCACTGCTCGGAGGTGGCATATGTGGATTTGCTCGCGGCAGGTAAATTCATATGTCTTGAGGAGGTCAACATTGGTTTATTCAATGCATTTAGGGGGTCTCATGCCCCCTTCATCAGGAAAGACGAAGGGGGCATGAGACCCCCAAAACGCGTTGAATAAACCACTGTGAATCTTTGACATTTATCTCTATCTCCTGGAATCCTTCCTTGCGGCAGCGCGGAATATAACTACATATTCCCCTGAAGAAGCTGGCGGCGAAACGCGCATCGGGGTGAGAGGACACCACGAGCACCTACTTCCATCAGTGGTAAATATAGTTTACTACTTACCTGTGTTACTGGTTTGATTGTGGGTTTTATATTGATTCCTAATGGGTCTTTATCCTATTTAGAATTTCTATGTGTTACCATACACTGGAATTTTTTGTAAATTATAGCCTTATCTTGTAATTTATAGCGCATATCTCTATACAGGTGTTATATTTACCGTTGCAGTAATACTTTTTTACTGTACATAAACTGGTCTTTAAAATAACTTTCACTTGGGCACTGTGGGCATTAAATTTTGTGTTCGATTAGATACTATATTGTTAGCTCACTTTTGATCATTATATACTTGCATATGAATGCATTTGTTTATACTGAGGAATGCCACTTTTTGTCTGCCTATAGTTTGACAATACTGTCCATTTTTATGTCTTATTTTTTCATATTGTGTGCTCCAGCGTCCCCTATACGGCATTTTGCTTTTTTAATTGTATGGATTTTATTGGATATATGAAATAAAATTGCTTTTTAATATTTGGGTTCTCTTCATCTTTTCCTATGTAGCGGTATATGGGAATTTTTGTTATGAAATTCCCCTGAATGCGTGATTTCTTCTGCTCGTTGATGACCTGTGGATCTGCAGCAGCCGCCAGCCTTTATGCTTTTTCTCATTCTAACTAGGTGAGCAAATTTCTTGTTGTAATCTCTCCTTGTAACATGGATAAGACCCTATTGCACTTTTGTGTCTCCTTTTCTTTGCAGTTGAGGAGGTCAAGAAGCATCAGATTCTGGTCAGGGTTCTGGAGGAGCCGCGGCTGATTTCCTCAGTAGATGGAAGGCCTTTACAAGGGCCATCACTAGGGTTACGGAAGAGGTGGAGTTGCAGGTGGGGGCTCTGCATCGCGAGAGAATTTCATTCTAGATCCTGTCCAATGAGTCCCACGCAATTCTTCTCGGACTACTTTGGCTGAGGGCGCAGGAATCTATCCTTTGACTGGCGCTCGGCGGACATTCTACGTTGGGGTCAGCACTGCCATGATCGTTGCCTGTTATCGGTTGGGCCAGTCAAAGTTTCTCGACCCGTCTCCTCTTCGTCCGGATTACCAGCCGCTTATTGACCCTTCACAGATGTCTTTTGCAAGAGAGAAGCGGAGAGTCTTCCTCCGCATCGGCTTTATGACTCCAATTCAACTCATTCCTGGCTCCACTCCCCCCAGGGGTAGCAACTATCTGTTTTCCCCAGCCGAGGCACAAGCTATGTCGGAGTATATTCAGGAGAATCTGGCTAAAGGCTTTATCCGAAAGTCCACTTCACCCGCTGACGCTGAATTCTTCTTTGTCAAAAAGAAAGATTGCTCACTTCATCCTTGTATTGACTACAGAGGTCTCAATGAGATTACTATCAATAAAAAGTTCCCACTGCAGCTCATCCCTGAGCTCTTTGATCGCCTGCGAAGAGCAAGAAATTTTACTAAGCTTGACCTTCACTGGGTCTGCAATCTCATCCGGATTCGCCCCAGGGATGAGTGGAAGACCGCATTTAACACCCAGGACGGCCATTATGAGTATTTAGTTATGCCCTTCGGTCTCTGCAACTCCCCACAGTTTTTCAAGAGTTGGTTAATGACACCTTCCGAGATCTGTTATACTCCTGCGTGGTGGTTTACTTGGACGATATTCTGGCTTTCTCCCCCGACCTGCCCACCCACAGAAAGAATGTTTGCCAGGTATTGCTGATTCTACGAGAGAATCAGCTTTACATCAAGTTCGTGAAGTGTTTGTTTGATCAAACGTCCTTACCGTTTCTAGGATATGTTATCTCCGATTCCAGTCTTATGATGGATCCCGAAAAGTTGTATTTTATCCTCAACTGGCCACAACCTCAGCGGATCAAGACCATTCAACGCTTTCTTGGCTTTGTAAATTATTACCGACAGTTTATTCCCAATTTCGCTTCTCTGACTAAGCCGATCCATCTCTCACCCGCAAAGGCCCGGTCATCTGAGATGGAGGAGGCTTTCTTAACCCTGAAGCAGGCATTTGCAGAGGCTCCTGTATTGCATTGTCCGGAGGCCAGCAAGCCATTTATTCTCGAGTTGGGCGCCTCGTCCACGGGAGCCGGTGTTGTGCTCTCTCAGAAGTCTTCGTCCAGTCAGCTGCGTTTTTTTCTCCAAAGCTTTCTCAACTTCCAAACACAACTACTCCATCGGAGACAGGGAGCTGTTGGCCATTAAGTTGGCGGTGGAGGAGTAGCTGCATCTTCTTGAAGGAGCCGTACATCCTTTATTGTCTACACAAACCACAAGAATCTAGCATACATTCGGTCCGCTCAAAGGCTTAACCCTCGACCACCCAGATGGTCTCTGTTTTTCGCCCGGTTTGACTTCGAACTCCACTTTCGGCCGGACTTCAAGAGGACTAAGGCAGACACCCTCTCTAGATCCTTCCAGTCGTTGGACACTGAGGAGGACCCCTCTAACATCATCGACCCTTCTAGGGTAATCACCGTGGCTCCACTCAGGTTTATTAGCCCACCACCGGGTAAGACATTTGTGGCAGTGAACGACAGGCTCAGGATACTTCGCTGGGGTCATTCCTCCAAATTGGCTGGCATCCTGGAATCAAGAAGACCCTTTCTCTCATCACTCACTACTATTGGTGGCCTTCCCTCCAGCAAGACGTGGAGGACTTTACTGCCTCCTGCCCATCCTGCACCAAGAACAAGACTCCAAGGCAATGTCCCTCTGGGCTCCAGCACCCTCTTTCAGTACCTTCGGCTCCCTGGCAACATATAGCCAAGGATTTTGTTACTGACTTGCCACGTTCCTCGGGTTGTACGGTTATTTTGGGGGTTGTGGACCGTTTTTATAGAATGGCTCTTTTTGCCCCGCTTCCCAGCTTACCATCTGCTCCAGAGTTGGCAAAGATCTTTGTCAGTCAAATCTTCAAGCTTCATGGTTTTCCTCTGCACATAGTATCAGATAGGGGTGTGCAATTTACATCTCACTTCTGGAGAGCCCTCTGCAGACTCATGGGGGTAACCCTAGATTTTTCCTCAGCCTATCACCCTGATACTAATGGCCAAGTAGAATGAGTTAATCAGGTTCTAACTTCCTATCTTCGGCACTTCACTAATGTCTATCAAAATGATGGGGTCAGCCTTCCTCCCTGGGCAGAGTTTGCTTATAACAATCATCCCAACGAATCCTCTGCCAAATCTCCATTCTACATTGTTTTTGGTCAACACCTCAACATGCCTCTTCTGATTTCCCTTATCTCGGGCATGCCAGCAGCCGGCGCCATGTCAAGAGTTTTCCCAGATCTGGAGGGAGACCAAGTCCGCATTCGAGAGGGCTTCCAGCTAGATGAAGAGATTTGCTGATAAGAGACGCGTGGATTCTTCTACGTATCGTCCGTGTGAGAGGGTTTGGCTTGCATCCAAGCATATTAGGCTCAAGATTCCGTCATACAAATTGGGTCCCCACTACATCGGTCCTTTGAAGTTCTGAAGCAAGTCAATGATGTTACCTACAAACTGAAGTTGCCTGCCTCGCTCCGTATTCCAAACACCTTCCATGTATCGCTCCTTAAACCCGTGGTTCTCATCCGCTTCCATGCCACATCCACTCACTCTCCTCCATCCATTAACACTGGGATGTGTTTGAGGTAAGAGATATACTGGCCTCAAAGAGGGTTAGAGGCAAAACTTTCTTTTTAATTGACTGTAAGGGTTTCGGCCCCGAGGAGAGATCCTGGGAGTCCCAAGAGAACATTCATGCTCCCCGTATTCTTGGGAGGTTTCTCTCTGAACATAAGAAGGAGGGGTGTAAGGGAGGAGGTGCTGTTACCGCCATATCTGGGGTAGGGGCATGCCGCACTGCATCTTCTCTTCCGGCCGGGCGGCGTCCTCGGGTTCCCCGCTGTCCGCGCATTCGCGCTTGCCGGGTGCCTTAGGCCGCAGCATGAGTCCTGACCCGGAAGTGATCTTACCCGGCGTCCGGTGTCAGGTATATCTGGCCGCTGCGGCCGTGCCTCAGCGCCTGATTATTGTTTTCCTGCACTTGTCCTGTGCAGACTAGCCATCAGGTCCCTGTATGCTTCCCAGTGCATACTCTGCTCTGTACCTGTTTTTAGGGGTTTCCCTGTGTGTGCTCCGCTCTGTCCCTGTACACTTCCCAGTGCGTACTCTGCTCTGTACCTATTATTGTGTGTTTCCCTGTGCGTGCTCTGCTCTGTCCCTGTGCGCCTCCCAGTGTGTACTCTGCTCCATACCTGTTAGTGTATCTTTCTCTGTGCGTGGTCTGCTCTGTCCCTGCTCCTATACGCTTCTCAGTGTGTACTATGCTCCGTCCCTGTCACTGTACGTCTCTCTGTGTGCACTCTGCCTTGCCCTGGATCTCGGTCACCCTTGTGAGTATCCTGCCCTATCCAGAGTTTCGTACCCACTGTGTGGACTCTGCCTGGACCTGGTAATCGTGCCTCTCGGTGAACGTGCTGTTTCGTACTGTTCTTGGTGAGTACCCTGGTTCTTTCCGTTTCCTTCGAGCCGTCCCTCTGGCACTAGCTATCGCGGCATACCTTCCCCCTGGGCCTGCCCCTAATGGTCTCTGTATAGGGGTCGGTTTCACCTGGTCAGCTTGCCCAGGATTGGTCGATGCCACGATCCAGTGGGTTGACTACAGGATTGGTAACAATATTGAAATCTATGGCAAGTGTGTCGCATACGACCAGCGTTTTTTAAAAGTGCTTCTGACTAAATTAGAATATCATCAAAAGGTTAATTTATTTCAGTTCTTCAATATAAAAAGTGAAACTCATATATTATATAGAGTTATTAAAAACAGAGTGATCTATTTCAAGTATTTATTTCTGTTAATGTTGATGATTATGGCTTACAGCCAATGAAAACCCAAAAGTCATTATCTCAGTAAATTAAGATACTTTATAACACCAGATTGAGAAAAAGATTTTAAAATCCACAATGTTGGCCTACTGAAATATATGTTCGGTAAATGGACTCAATACTTAGTCGGGGCTCCTTTTGCATAAATTGCTGCATCAATGCGGTGTGGCATGGAGGCGATCAGCCTGTGGCACTGCTAAGGTGTTATGGAAGCCCAGGATGCTTTGATAGCAGCCTTCAGCTCGTCTGCATTGTTGGGTCTGGTGTCTCTCATCTTCCTCTTGACAATCCCCCAATAGATTCACTCTGGGGTGAAGGTCGGGTGAGTTTGCTGGCCAATCAAGCACAGTGATACTGTGGTTTTTAAGCCAGGTATCAGTACTTTTAGGGAAGTATGAAAAAGTATAAAATTTCCAGGTAGACGGCTGCACTGACTTTGGTCTTGAAAAAACACAGTGGACCTACACCAGCAGATGACATGGCTCCCCAAACCATCACTGATTGTGGAAACTTCACACTAGACCTCAAGAGGCTTGGATTGTGGCCCCTCCACTCTTCCTCCAGACTCTGGGACCTTGATTTCCAAATGAAATGCAAAATTTACTTTAATCTGTAAGCAAAACCTTAGACCACTGAGCAACAGTCCAGTTCTTTTTCTCCTTGGCCCAGGTAAGACGCTTCTGGCGTTGTCTATTGGTCATGAGTAGCTTGACACAAGGAATGTGACACTTGTAGCCCATGTCCTGGATACGTCTGTGGGTGGTGGCTCTTGAAGCAATGACTCCAGCAGCAGTCCACTCCTTGTGAATCTCCCCCAAATTTTTGAATGGCCTTTTCTTAACAATCCTTTCAAGACTGCGGTTATCCAGGTTGCTTGTGCACCTTTTTCTACCACACTTTTTCCTTCCATTCAACTTTCCATTAATATGCTTGGATACAGCACTCTGTGAACAGCCAGCTTCTTTAGCAATTACCTTTTGTGGCTTACCCTCCTTGTGGAGAGTGTCAATGACTGCCTTCTGGACATCTGTCAAGTAAGCAGTCTTCCCCATGATTGTGGAGCCTACTGAAACAGACTAAGGGACCTTTTAAACACCTGGGAAGCCTTTGCAGGTGTTTTTGTTAAATATTCTAATTTACTGAGATAATGGCTTTTGGGTTTTCATTGGCTGTAAGCCATAATCATCAACATTAACAGAAATAAACACTTGAAATAGATCACTCTGTGTGTAATGAGTTTCACTTTTTATATTGAAGAACTGAAATAAATTAACTTTTTGATGACATTCTAATTTAGTCAGAAGCACTTATAACAAATCCAACACATTTAGAAACATTTGAAACTCTGTTGCAGTTTTAGTATGTCAGAAGTTGCAGTGTGACACTGTAGGAAATCTTTACATCCAATGTTGCGATATGTAACTGCAATTTTAGTGTCGTGTGACACATACCACACTGTAGCCACAGCCTTTGTTGCATGTCCTGCTCAAATATTGCAAAATTTACACAAAAATGTAGGCATAGATGAAATTACTCCTGGAAACACTGGAGCACATTTGAGCAAAAATATATCATTTTTTTTCGTTTAAAGTCACAATTGATGAATTGTTTGTAAAAATTGGTAAAACGAAAGCATTGAAAAACATAAAATAGGGAATAGATATAAAATAGAGTTAAAAATTGGCTTAAATGAATACAGGCTTAAAGGGAACTTGTCAGCTCATACATAGTGCCCAAACCATGAGCAGCATGTATCAGCTGACAGGTTCCTTTAAAAACTAGACAATAAAAGTGCAAATGTATTAATGAATCTGACTCAAAGTTCATAAAAAAACATTTCTAATCTTAGTTGCTGAGATATAATGAACCAATAAATTAATTTAAAAGAAAACAGCAACTAACAAAACACTCCAGCTATTAAATTATAAGGGGTCTTATATATCTTTAGGTACTGCGCTATAGATGGTCATGGAGAAAGAGCATCGGCTACAAGGAAAAAGAGGCTAGAGGGGGCCGGAAGAATAACAAGAATTTGTAAATACTACGAAAATAAAAGTAATATTTTACTATTTTTTCAGTATTCTGTTTATCTATTTTTGAGTTATGGTTATGTTTTCCTTTGATCCAAGATGGCCAAGAAAGGAGCTAATAAAGAAGGCATGAAGAAAAGGCTTGGATAGGTCAAGACACTTTGCTGAACTGTGCCTGTTGTTTTCCCTGTGAGAAAGCCATAAATAAAATAGGAATATTATTGATGATCTGGCTGTCAGTGGGTGCCAATGATTTTTATTTCTATGGTCTGCCCAAATTGTATGTAAAGTCGCAGTTCTGCAGCTGCTCCATTCACAAAGAATCACCTACAAAGGGTTCCCAAGAAGCTCATAAGAAAAATACATTCCCTCCATAGAGCATGTCTGCTGATGCATCTTCTGCAGAGCCCGTGTTAGGGGTGCGCAGGGACTAGCTGTGCCCAATCTCCCTTGTCTGTGTTTGTATGGCCCTGAAAGCTGGTAACTTTAATGTGAAATGTAATGCTGATGTGTAGTGCAATATACGTATATATATATAAGATAAGATAATCCTTTAATCGTCCCACCATGGGGAAATTCAGAGCATTACAGCAGCAAGGCAGGAACAAGTACAGATACAGATGCATAAAGGCATTACATTGACAGTAGGTAGGTATATATATGAAAAAAAAGAAAAGATATAACCTGACTATCACAACTTTGGATCTATCAGTTCACTGGGTTGTTCTCCGTTTTGGACAGTGCTGGTTATACAGCCTAACTGCAGCAGGAAGGAAGGACTTTCGATAGCGCTCCCTCTCACATTTAGGATGAAGTAGCCGGTCACTGACAGTACTGCACATCTTTGTCACGGTCTCATGCATGGGATGGGAATCATTCTGCACCATGTAGCTCACCTTGGCCAGTATCCTCCTGTCGCCTACTTCCTGAACTGGGTCAAGGGGGCATCCCAGGACAGAGCTGGCCCTTCTAATCAGTTTGTCCAGCCTATTCCTGTCCCTGGTTGATATGCCACTACCCCAGCTCGCCACACCAAAGAAGATGACTGATGCCACAACAGAGTTATATATATATATATATATATATATATATATGCATAGTTTTAAAGGGTAGGGAAAGTGTAGTGATTGACTTAGTCCAATAGAGGGGGAATTATAGGAATAGCAATAAGAGTAGGATAGGATATAGTTAACTTAGGAGGGGCCAACTGGGTAAACTAGAAGGTTTTCCTATTTTCAGTCAGTAGGGCCTGGAAGCCCAGACAGGGCAGTTGAGCACCGTATCGTTATTGCAAGTAAAGGAGCCTAGCTCGTCCAGGCCCTAGGAGTAATGATTGCCCGTGAAGCCAAGGAATACAGGGCAGCTTTGTCATGGTGGCAGTCAGCTACATAGGAAGACGCCTGCGTGTCCGGGGTGAAACGGACCGGGATCTCCTACAGTTAGTCAGACTGGTCAGACAGAATGCTGTGGTATCGGGGACAATGGTGCGACTCTGCGGTATTCATGAAGAAGTGAGGGACAGCACAGGGACAGAAAATGTCGTATCTTGTGCTGTACCTAAATGTGAACTGGACGAGCTGAGAAAGGAACTAAGTAAAATTGTTTGTTTTAAGCTGGAATTTGACTCTGTCTCTATTTGTGTGGAACCCCAAGAAAGGAACCCACTGTGGACCAGAAAGGATCCAGACAGACGGGAAAGCAGACAAAAAGGTACGCTACCACTGGGACATTGTGTGTATGTGACAGAGGGCCAGGCTGCAACAACACCCCCACTGAGAGCCACGACTACAGCGCTGGGCCCCCTCACACCCCCAAAACCAATTTATAAGCAATAGCGGAGATGATGCGTTTTTACATTCAGGACATGTATTTACTATGCATCTTAATATTATGGCTCGTGCACTGACTGACGTAAGAGTGGGATGTTTGGAGACAACTGTGTTATCCACATACACCCGGCTGGTGAAGAATTCATTATTGCAAAAAAGAAATCAAAAAACAGAAAAGAGCATGAGAAATGAGCAGAAAAGATCCAGAAACATCACTAGACAAACTGACAAATATGATTCATCTAGTTTAATATTATGGGGTTCTTACAGGTATTTGATTATTTGGCATTCTGACACAGCAATCCGTGTCCAGAATATAACAGCACTTTGATGGAGACATCTTTACCTCCAAAGAGACTCTATAGATATTGATTAATGTGCGTATTTATGACCCTTCACAGATTCCCCACCATCATGCAGCGATATCTCTCCCTGACAATAACGACAGCATGTAATTAAGGTACAAAATAATTTTAGCGCAAGCAGTGCCCCATAATTAATCCCTAAAAATCAATAGAGATAAAATGTGAGACTTAGAGAATTGATTGGAAAGCCGGGATAGAACGTGTGATATTTCAAGGCGGCGGAGTAGTGTAAATAGGCAATAACACCCAACAGAGTATGCATTCGGAAAGTCATAATGCACCAGAATGCACCGTGCAGCAAGAAAAGCTGCGAGCCCCAAGTGTCCTGTAAAATATGAAGCAAAGTGCCAGAGTGCCTTCAACCATCAAGGGGCTGGCGTATTTCATTATTATTGCATTCCCTCAAAGTGCACTTGGACTATTATAACATATTTTAAGGCATAAATAACAAAAGGGATATTTTATTATCTCTAGGTACTTCATCCGGTTATGGTACATTTAAAGAGCAGATCAAGTCTTTTATACAGTGCACGGCTATGGCACACATTGTAAAAATGGTCTTCTGCAGCAGACGGATCGCAACAATTACATCTGAGTGGCGGATGATAGAGGTTGGGATGTCTCAAGCATTTAATAAATATTTCTCTATTTTTACAAATACAGGCAGGTTAAAAAATTGGTTTATTCACAGCAACTGGGCACTGTTAACGTCAAGCAAGGCATCACTGATATGTGCCAGGTGTATGTACCAAGAGTCCAAAAAATAAGGTGAAATAAAAAAAATACTAAACAAGATAACATTTAGCAGGGGTGCTGCACTTTTCCTTTAGCACACCACCGAAGACCCCCTTCCATATGTCCGTATAAGACTCGCACGTGAAAAAATGGTATCGGTGTCATCAGGGTGTTCCCTGTGAGTCCATTTTACCATCAGTGTCTCATCTGTGTTTTTCCAGTATGTATACAGAAAGAAATAAATTACAAAACTTCTCCTGCTTTGCAATGTTAAACATCGACAGCACACGAATGAAACACGGACAGCACACGAGTGGAACACGGACAGCACACGAGTGGAACACAGACTGCATACAAATGGAACACGGACAGCACACGAATGAAACACGGACAGCACACAAATGGAACACGGACAGCACACAAATGGAACACGGACACCACACAAATGGAACACGGACACCACATAAATGGAACACGGACAGTACACGAGTGGAACACGGACAGTACACGAGTGGAACACAGACAGTACACGAGTGGAACACAGACAGTACACGAGTGGAACACGGACAGTGCACGAGTGGAACATGGACGGACAGTACACAAATGGAACACGAACAGCACATGAATGGAACATGGACAGCACACAAATGGAACACAGACATCACACGAATGGAACACGGACAGCATACAAATGGAACACGGACAGCACACGAATGAAACACGGACAGCACACAAATGGAACACGGACAGCACACAAATGGAACACGGACAGCACACGAGTGGAACACGGACAGTACACGAGTGGAACACAGACAGTACACAAGTGGAACACGAACAGCACATGAATGGAACACGGACAGTACACGAATGGTACACGGACAGCACATGAATGGAACACGGACAATACATGAATAGAACACAGACAGCACATGAGTGGAATAAGGACAGTATACGAATGGAACACAGACAGCACACGAATGGAACACGGACAGCACACGAATGGACAGAACACGAATGGAACACAGACAGCACACCAATGGAAACCCGGACAGTACACGAATGGAACACAGACAGCACATGAATGGAACACAGACAGCACATGAATGGAACATAAGCAGCACACGGATGCTGTACATGTTTGCCAAGGACCCATAAACTTAAATTGGGCTTTAACATCCGCGCTCTCAGAAAAAAATGGACATGGTTTTATGTGTTTTGCATGGACGCCCAGTCAGTGTAAAAAGATGGACATGTGAATATCACCATAGTTTATGATGGGTGCGTGTGGTATCCATGAAAACAACGGACTCCAAACGTACTGGACTTAGGGGGTTATCTCACAAAGGCAACTGCTCCATACAGTATATTCTCTATTAGGGCACATGAACGCCACTAGGTGTGTGAGGCTCCGGCTGTTTTGGGTCCAGTCCATCCTTGTATTGCATGTATTTGGAATACTTTTCTCTGCATGCAGATCTTGCTACAGTACACTACAATAATTACAATAGTATTTTAACTAAATATAACACAAATTTGTTTCATGATTTAATTATTATGTGTTCGATACATTGGGGTATCATTATTTAATAATATCGAATCTGTCACTAAAGGTGATAAGCAAAAAAATAATTCCATTATCTATACAAAGAACCAAACAACAATCCACAGTCTAACTATTCTAATGAAGATTCAGCAATTAAGTACAAATCATAAGGTCTTTGGCGTTCCGTGATGAGAAGTTTAATTTTGACTAATAAACACTGACAAGATATGATCTTTAGCGATACAAAGTATTTTAGGTAATTTTATTCTTCTAATTCTCTGTTCCTAATTGACTCAAATTCTTATACTCGTATCTATCAGCGGTGCCACAAAAACATTTTCTGTATTTTTAGTAAAACTGGCGGTGACTAGTAAAAATGTAGAATAAATGCCACATACCATAGCGGTGTACAGTAAGGTGACACATGGGATTGTTACTTTCTACAATCACAAGTCACGTAGATAAACTAACGGCTTTCAATGATGAGAGCCCTTATGGTTCACTTAGACCAGTCGATAATTGCTCAGATTAGGACATAAATGGAGCGCCCCCAGGGCCGTGGGTTACTCGGTACCGGGCCGATGTCTTAAAGGGATGTGTCACGGCAGCAGTGACCCGGTCAGTGGCCCTGAGTGTCCATGTAAAATAATAACTGATGAGGAATAAAGTCTATGTGTAGATAAGTTTGTGACGCCACCTGTGGTATCTGGTCAGAGGTGACCAACGCTGCAGTGCAGATCCTCTGGGACTGATGGTGTAATGCAGCAAAGTTGGAATAGCTCTCCACAGGCAGAACTTTTGTCCCAGGGCAGATGTATGTTGTAGAAAATGGTGGTGGTGTAGTATTTGGAAAGAGATGTAGCAGTGCTGAATAGGTATTGCAGAAAGAATTCAGATGACACAGCTGGGTGCAGTTCCAAAGCTTTATTCACAGTTCTTGTGTGCACGGATGCCCGCTTGGTGCTGCATCCACCAGGTGAGGGGTCCAGCAAACTTCCAGGCAGATGGAGAACACCTTTCCAGAACTCCCTTCAGTGTGTTCCTTTCCTGGCCGTCTCCCTGTGCTGATTTCCTCCCTCCTTCCATCACCTTCACAAACAGTGTCCCTAGCCAGCAGACTCGGATCTTGGCGGGAATAACCTCTAGGTCCCTGAATCCTATGTGTCTGCCTTTTCAGCGAATAATTGTGGATTTGGCTGCAGCACTTGCAATGCTCGGAGCTTCTGGTTTATCTAGCTGAGTCCGTTGTCCACTCCACTAGTTTTAGGGCCAGTCCCTAAACTGCGACCGATCCCTCCACCCGACGTCAGCCGGCGTGGAATGAGCCCCAAGGACAGTATGGTCATTGTACCATGCCTCTAGGATCCTTTCCCTCTTCAGGGAGCTTCCTTCAGTCTCTTTCCTGACAGGGAGCTGCTTTACACACGTCTGCTTAGTTTCGCTTTCTCCTCATGACTCTTGACTAAAACTCTCTTCTCCCACTCTCATGCTACTAGCTCCACCCACCTCCCAACACCCTTTAACACCCAGACAGGGTTGAGATCATCCTCCCAAAGGGTCCATCCAGATGCCCTGCTGCCAGGGCCGGTTTTAGGCAAAGTGGGGCCCTAGGCAAAGTTTAAAATGGGGCCCCAAATGCTAACATATTGCATATCACACAGAAGCATTTCAATTGTATTTACATGCGCTGAGTTCAGGCCGCTAAATGAGTGTGATCGACAATATTGAAGTCATTCAACAATTGTTTCCCGACCTCTTTCCACCGTGTGAGAAAGAATGATTGGGACAGAACGATCACTAATGGATCAATCTGTCCCCATACAAAATCATGTTATCAGCAGCACATCTACAGTTTACACCCCATAGTCCTCCATATAATATAATCTGCCCCATAGTCCTCCATATAGTATAATACACTCCTCAGTCCTCCATATAGTAAAATAGACTCCTCATAGCCCTCCATATATTAAAATACCCTGCTCAGTCCTCCATATAGTATAATACACTCTTCATAGTTCTCCATATAGTATAATGCACCGCCATAGTCATCCATGTAGTACAATTCACTATTCACCATAGTATAATGCACCCCATAGTTCTTCATATAATGTATTCCCCATAGTCCTCGATACAGTATAATGCAGCCACCCCATAGAGCACAGTGCAGCCACCCCAGAGTATAATGCAGCCCCGCCATACAATATAATGTAACCCCCCATAGAATATAATGCAGCCCTTCTCTTATAGTATAATGCAGCCCCTAAATAGAATATATGGCAACCCCCTCATAGAGTATAGTGCAGCCCCTTATATAGTATAATGTAGCCCCTCCATAGAATACAATGTAGCCCTCCTCATATAGTATAATGCAGCCCCCATAGAATATAATGTAGCCCCCTCATAGTATAATGAAACCCCCATAGATTATAATGCAGCCCCCCATAGAATACAATGTAGCCTCCTCATATAGTATAATGTAGCCCCCTCATAGAGTATGATGCAATCATCCCCAATAGAATATAATAAATATAATACAGCCCCCATAGAATATAATGTAGCCCCAAGTAGAATATAATACAGCCCACCTCCCCATAGAATGTAATGTAGCCCCCATATTATATAAGACAGCCTCCCCCATAGAATATAATGTAAAATGTACCCCCCATGGTATATAACACAGCCGCATAGTATATACCACAGCCCCACATGGTATATTGCCCAGCTCACCATGGTATATAGCACAGTACCGAATGGTATATAGCACAGTACCGCATGGTATACAGCACAGTACCGCATGGTATACAGCCCACCATGGTATACAGCCCACCATGGTATTAAGCCCACCATGGTGTACAGCTCAGCATGGTATACAGCCCACCCCCCACCGAGAATGGCCCCACAGTCCAGTACTCACGCTGATTTAAAAAAAACACTGCTCACCTTCTCCTCATGCCCACGCTGCTCCCGGCTCCTGTGTCCTGCACTGCCTGGCACACAGTGAGTGAACATGACATCATCGCGCACCCGCTGTGTGTCAGAGGCAGAGCGGGGAATGATGCTAGCTGGGGGACCCTAGGCAGCTGCCTGGTCTGCCTGTCCCTAATGCTGGCCCTGCCTGCTGCTATAGGGTGTTTGTTGGGTGCAGGTGTTAGAGTACTGTCAGGTGCCTCCATCTTACCTGGGAAGTGGGATACCACACCTCTGGGTGAGGTGCAGTATCTCTGTGGTGATTGAACCCTTAGGGGCACCACATTTACAAGTCGACTCATTGTGCATCATGTAAATGGTTTAAGAGATTGAATTTTTTTCACCAAAATCCCTTGTTCATCGAGCACTGAATCATTTATGATAGCTCGTTTATACATGGTGCAATGTAATTGGAAATCGTAAAATGTACATAGCGTGAATGATGAAAAATGGTCGGTTCTATACATGATTAATGTAAAATGTAAACATCTGCCATTGAGTATAGATTGGGTATTACAATCATATTGTTGATCGCTTACACAATTTTGCACGGTGGCTCAGTGGTTAGCACTGCAACCTTGCAGCACTGGGGTCCGGGGTTCAAATTCCACCAGAGACAATGTAATAAACGTGCAGGTGCTGGTATGTCCCCACGGAACCGAGACAGATCAAAAGTTAAAGGGTTTTATTTACAGGGATATGATACTCCTCGCAGGGAGAAAGCAGTGGGGGTTAAACTGGTTTTAAAGCAGTATATCAAACAGTCAAAATGAATAACAGTTAGAAACAGGTGTTCTTGGAACTTATCAGTCTGGTGAGAACTTGTTTGTAGGGTCGTCTTCTCCCACATCGGTGCCGTCAGCACTTGTCATCTCTTTAGTCGCTGTAGGCTCTGCAGTCTCTATGGACCCACAACAGGGGTCTCGGGGGTTAATGAGGACAGGCAGGGGGAACACAAGGCATTCTGGGTGTCCCCTTCTCTGAGTCTATGCTCCAAAACTAAACAGTCTCTTCGCAGGAATCAAGAGCTCTGTGTCTCTATAAGGGTGTGTGCACACGCTGCGGATTCTGCTGCGGATCCGCAGCAGTTTCTTCTGCAGTGTACAGTACCATAATATCCTATGGGAAATGGAAACTGCAGTGCAGGCGGTGCGGATTTGCTGCAGTTTCTAATCCGCAGAAAGAACTGACATGTCAATTCTTTCTGCGGATTCCGCTGCGGTTTACCATCTGCTCCATTGAAGAGGTGATAAACCGCAGGGCAAAACCGCAGATAAACCGCAGGTCTTTTGACTTGCGGATTTTGCAAAATCTGCGCGGATCAATCCGCAGCAGAATCCGCAGCGTGTGCACACACCCTAAGTCTCTCAGCAGGAATCAGGGGCTCTGTATCTCTGTAACTCTCTGCACGGGGGTCAGAGCGCATCTCTCCAGTCACTGCAGGCTCTGGTCTCACATACTCACAAGATGCAGTCTCTCTGCACAGCCCCCTGGATTTGTCCTCTGAACGGGGATTCTCTCTTCTCCCCTGCGTGCAGCAGCGACCTGCCCTGTCCCCTGCACACGCTGCCCTGAGCTTCGCGCACTCTCAGGCTGCCCTCCTTCCTGTTCTACGCTCTCCTTCCAGCAGTCACATGAGCCAGCACGTCCAGGGCAGAAAGTCTTCCCCCTAGCAAGCCTGCTGTCTTGCCAAGTGGTTCCAGATCAGGAGCGGAGAAGGCAACCCCCCTCTGATTCTTCTTGTGCTTCACCCCCTTGCAACAACATCTGAAAGGAGTTTGCATGTTCTTTCAGTGTTTATGTGGGTTTCCCCACTGGCGTTTGACATTCGATTTTCTCACATAGGAGAAAAATTGACCGATTATTTTGATCATACTTTGATCAGAGTGTACCAAAAACAAAACACAAAACAAATATCCTGGAATAAAAAAGTAAAAAAAAAAAAATATATTGCAAAAATTGCATGAAGGTAGTAATAATAGTATGCAGTAATACTATTATTACTATTATTACTACCTTCATGCAATTTTTGAATATATTTTTTTTTTTTACTTTTTTATTCCAGGATATTTGTTTTGTGTTTTGTTTTTGGTTTTCTCTGTGTAAAGGTCATGTGTTCATATGCAATTACATTTTGCATGCACATTAATTTACTTTTTCTGCTCAGACCCAGTTTCTCATTTTTCTCATTTGATCAGAGTGTGTCTGAGTATCATCAGTTTTTCTCACACGTGGAGTAAAAAAAAGTTTCCGATTCAATCATTACAATCTCCCCTTTCAGGAAAAGTACCGGCACTAACTCCATCTTATACGCCAAATCATGCCATCCAAGACATGTAATAAAAAACATACCTGTGAGGGAAGTCTACAGGTTTAAGAGGAATTCTACCACTAAAGAAGTCTATGACAGGAGCAAAAGAGAGGTGAAGGATAGGCTGGCTCATAGGGGTTATCCCAGCTGGATGCTACAGAGGGCTGAGGGCATTGTTGATGATATTGATCGGGACACTATGCTTAATCATGCAAGTAAAAGTTTAAAGAAATCACTAATATCATAAGAAAAAGAATCCCTATGTTGAGCCAGGATAAAAAGCTGAACCAAACCCTTCCAAACCAGTGCGCTGTATTGCTAAAAAAGCTCCTAGTCTGAACGACATCTTATCCCTCAGCTTCTTTGTTAGTGAGGACAAAAGGTTAAAAGAGAGAGAAAACTGACTCAGTACAAAAGGTGCATACAAGTGTGGGCCTAATATATGCACCTGCTGTAAATATATGGTGAATAGTAAGGAATTTCACTCATCTGTCTCTAAAAAGACATACAGAATTAACCACATCAATTCTAATACCCCCAATGTTGTTAATTTGATTAATTGCACTACTTGTGACCAGCAATATGTGGGGTGCACAGGGGGCCCCCTGAAGGTCAGAATCAGGAGGCACCTGTCTGATGCAGTGAATAAAATCACTCATAAGAGCTCTGCCGCATCCAAACATTTCATCCAGAAACATAATGGGGATGTCAGCTCATTTGAGGTCCGCAGTATTGAAAGGGTTAAAGCTTCGTTTCGAGGGGGAGATATAAAAAGAAAAATGACCAACAGAAAGAAATGGTGGATGTAGACAGGTACAAGTAGTATTGGTGAAAACCATGGATAGCACTCGTATGAGAAAATTGTACAGTATGTTTGAATGAGGCCTTAGTTTGAGAAGGAATATGTTGTGGATACAAAAGGAGTTTGTGTAAACAGGTGCTTGGGATGTAACAGTGCAGAACAAGAAGATACAGCGGTAACGTAACCAAAGATTAGTTATTACTGTGATTCACACTCAGCTCTTTATCTGTCACCGTCATTACCTGGTCACTCTGCTGGTAGTAATAAATGCAGTCCAGGTCCTAATGGGTGTCAATGCTATTACACCTTTAGGCCCCAAGTCCCTCCTTGGTGAGTCGCTTCAAGCACACGTTGTGCTGGCCACCTCCATACTCTGAAGCATGACCCCAATCCCCTGTGTACCGTACTTCTGCCCCTTACGTCATAGATGTCATGAATGTCTTTCTAACACGATCTGCTCGCTTCTCTTGGCTCTGGTTCCGCTCACTTGGTTCTGGCCTCAATCATTTAGCTCAGTTCCCAGTCACTCAGTCCTTCTCTCGGTTCTGGTTCCAGTTTGTTCCCTTGATTCTTCACTATGGTCTGGTCACTCGATCCTTTATATGGTCTGGTTACTCAATTCTTTACTTGGGTCTAGTCTCTCTTAATGGCGACTATAAGCCAACCTCGCTGCACCACATGTTCTTTCTACTACAGGTTCAGGCACCGACTCCTCTCCTTCACTGCCCTCCTTGGATTTCTATAATTAGTAACTGTGCCACAGCTATCACCTGACCTGGTGTCTCCTCCACTCTCTTTCCGCAGGGAACATGCACTTTACTCTTAAGTTCCTGCTAATGTAATTCTCTCTGCTTTCCCTTTTTTTCCTATCACCTTTGACCAGCAGATGGCAAACATTAGGTTAGGCATTAACTGTGTGAGTCTTCTCACTTGTCCATTTCCTTACAGTGGCTTCATGGAAATGGGGAGCGATTTCAAATATACCACATTCTTGTCTAAAGTAAGCCAACATAAAGCTGGCATAAAGTTGGACAGCTAGACAAAGTGACCGAAGACACATCAAAATTATCATCCAGCGTCAGCCACTGTTAAAAATTTGGCCTCATTCTAAGGCCTGTTTCACACTTCCGTTGATGGCGGACAGTTGACATCCGCCAAAAATGAAAATTAACGGATCCGCCTCCATTGTGACATACGGATGTCAGCGGATGCTAATATGGACGGATCCGCCGAAGATGAAAAATTAAAAGCAACCGCGGTCTGGAAGGGGAGAGAGAGAGAGAGAGAGAGCGAGAGAGAGAGATTTTTCGCCACTCCCGGAACGGAACTTCAGGGTTAAAATGCTTTCTGGAGTAAAGCTTCCGGGCATGTGCACTTAAAAGTGAAGGACCGTCAAGGAAAAAAAACGTTACAGGGTCCGTCTCATCTGCCCGGGAGACCCTAAAATCTTGGCGGATCCGTCAAAAAATGGGTGGGACGGACGACCGTCAGTCAAGATCCGCCACTAATGTAAGTCTATGGGGGAAAAAATGGATCCGCCCCTTTTTTGGCGAATCCTTTTTTCTAAAATTGGCGGATTTTGACTGATGTCAAAAAACGGAAGTGTGAAACAGGCCTAAGGTGTCTAAATTTAGGACAGTATTAGTAAATATTATTATTTTTCTAGTTTAGGAGATTAAAGTTAAGTACATTAGACATTCACTCTAACATCAAAACATGATCAAAATTAATTTCAGTCTGAAAATTTTAAAATATTTTACACCAAAAACGTCTCCTGTAAAGCATCTCTGTTTTAGCCCCCATTGGGCTGCTTTTAGACGTGTTTGCCTTTCAGGAGCTGCATGGGAATTTTAATAAAGGGAAATAAATAAAACTTGAAACTGAAATGGACAATTGCTAAGGTAAGCAAACACAATAATCCCAATGACTCTACAGTGTAATTATATACAACGCTCAAATAGCAAAAGGGATATGGTCAGTGAAGTGGAAAACAAATACTGTTAGTTAATATCTGTGAAGATACCTAATAGGAAAAACAATAGTATTGCCTTGGAGAAGGAAGATCAATATACAAAGAGTAATTACTTTAGATTCTAATACAAGAATTTGATATCAGTCGCTTGGCAGATTTTGAAGAATAAAATGGGAATTGATGTAACACTGTAACAGATATTAGGCACTACTCACCCCACGTTCAGGCAGTGAATCTGGCATAAATCCTGGGAAATGCTCTTTATACATATACATCTAATATGCGCAGAGGTCTTTAGGCATGATGTATGCTATGACCTTTTGGAATACATATTTTTACATCTTTTCATAAACTGTATTGAAAATCATAGTCATCCTCATCAATACAACATATAAGTGAGTTAAATAGTTGGTCGTTTGTGCATGAGTGTTGGTTGCACTGAAGATGCAAAATATGGGACTGTTCCACGTCCCTGAAGGCAGGAGACCCTAAGGTGCCAAG
Organism: Dendrobates tinctorius; assembly: GCF_039654945.1. Taxonomy (NCBI): domain Eukaryota; kingdom Metazoa; phylum Chordata; class Amphibia; order Anura; family Dendrobatidae; genus Dendrobates; species Dendrobates tinctorius. The sequence continues at coordinate 14,556,435 of NW_027361751.1, read as the reverse complement.
AGCCACCAGTATTGGCCAGGAAGGCCGAAGTATATGTGTGTTTTCCTTCCGTCCAAATTAGTTATGTGCAGCCCCATGCTGGATTGCTGGACTGTGGACTATTAAAAGGGTCTGAAACCTTTGTGACCCCTATGGACTGTGTCCCATTTTCCCCATGGATTCTGCCCCATACTACCCATAAACTTATCCTCAGGGACTGAGAGCCTGACATGATAGCTGCACTGTACAACTTAAAGGGATCGTTGTTCAAAAAAGGTGGAGGGGAGGAAACGGAAGACTCAATGATCGAGCCAGGTCAGGATTGTAAGGACTGTATGGACTGTGGTCCTGGACTTCTGGAACTGTTGTTATGTTGTCCAATAGGCCTTTGAATACAGGAGCCGTGACACTCTGTGTCAGGGTCCCCAAGGCAGTGGGGTCGGGGTCATTCGGACCCACATGATAAAAAATGGACAACTAGATGTGCTTGTCGGGATGAAGTGGAAAGGACTGTGCTCATGGACTGTTGCGCAGCTACTGTTGTGTGGGCCAGAGGGCCGATGTTGTTAAAAGAACTTGAACTCTATGTTTGAGGGTCCCAACCAGTGGGATCACATTCAGCACTAATTGACAAAAAGGATACTTTCATGCCCCTGGATGAAGGTAGCATTAATTTTTTGTGAATTTAATGTGAAAGTGTATTTTGTACTTTTTATGTGTGCATTCTTGTCTTGCAGGTTTAGTTATGGTCGTGGACATGAGCGGAGGCATGTGAGGGTGTGACAGAGACTGTCATGTTCCTGCCCCTGAAGGCAAAAATTGTGTAGTGTGAATACTGCCATGCATTTTACTCCATTTATGGTGACATGTGAAATGTAAAATGCATATAATGTAATGTAATTAATGTATAGTGTGATAGTGTTACACACGTGGTTGTGGAACCAATATGCCATGGTCTGGGGAGAGCCTGGAGGGACATAACTAACAGAGCACCTGACTCTTTGTTAGAGCCGCTGATTGTGAGGTTAGACTTGGCTCTAGGTACACTCCAAGTGCTACTCCAGGACAAACCCACAGAGCCATTGCAGCTGACCCCCTCGGTGAAAGGGAAGCCATGAACTTGTTAGCAATATGGTACAGTACAAGCAAGACTGGAAAAGGAACACATAATGATGCAAGTTTAGACTGGGTAGGTAAGCGGCACACATACAGGTCAGATGCAATAGGATCAGAACTAGGCACAGGCAGGATAAATTCGGGTTTGAGAATAGCAGGTTGGACTGGGGCAGGAAAAAACAGAGCAGATCCAATCAAGAGCACGGGGTCCTTTCAACTAATTAGCAGAAACACATAGACTAAGTAAGTTGGTAAGGCACCTCCCAATAGGGGAGGGTGCCTTTTATACATGACATCTCCCAACTATTCACTGGGGAAGTCTTTAGCAGCGTGCGCTGGATCTTTAAGAGTCAGGGAGCGCGAGCACGTGCCCCCTAAGCCCGCATCCAGGGGACCTGCATGCCACATGCAGATTCTGGGAGCAGACAGATGATGAGGGGGCGTGGACAGGTAAGTACAGATGCCGGTGTCCCTGCAGGGGCAGAGGAGAGGGAATGTGCAGAGGAGCCAGGAGGGGAGGGCATGTGCAGAGGCGCCAGCATTGCCCTAACAGATAGGCACTGATGTTGCTGTGTGGCTACTGCAAAGGTAACACCTAAGGTAACTGATACACTTCGCTCAGGTATAGGGAATATATATGATATGTTTCAAAGCAAGATAAAGGATGAAAAACAGGCACCATGGAACATGTGGTTATCTCTGCTAAACGTAGAACTGATCATGCAGTAACAGTAACCGTGTGCTCAACCAGAATGAAGACATTAACCAAGAAAAAAATAAAGAAAATGGTGGCACTCACCGTTCTGAGTAAGTCCGAAATGTATGCACAATATTTCAAATGTTGGCATGGGAGAGAGTGGCATCTAGAAAGGACGATGGCTGTTTCACGCCTGTCTGCGCTTCTACAGGTCCATTCTATTCCAGAACCTGTAGAAGTGCAGGCAAGTGCAAAATGGGCGTTGTCCATTCTATATTCCACTCTCTCCCATGCTATCCTTTTTAATGTTGTGAATAAATTTTGGACTTTTATACAAATCTGGTGTCACTTTTTTTAAAATTTTTTAAATTTAAGTATAGGATACAGATTAGTGCTTAGGATAGAGATAGACAGTTATTGTAGGTACAGCAGGGCAAATACTGTTAATATTTTGGGAATAGCCCAGAACTTGGAACTACCGGTACTTCATGGAAAAAAACGGAAACTATTGGTACTTCTTGGTTAGTGAGAGTGAATACAAAGTCTCCTATTACAGAGCTTGGAGATGACAGTTGGTGCCCATAAAGTTCTGTGCTGAACAGTAGCTGTCAGTTCAGGAGAAATTGCAGCAGAATGTCTGTGTCGGCTTCTAGCTCCTCCTTCCGACAGAGAATTTGAAAAGCAACAACTCCCATCTCCAATCTCAGTAACGGGAAAATCTGTGTTCACTGAATAAAGATTTTAAATATGTATTGAAAGTTACAGGAGTATTCCCATCTCCAAGATCCTATGCCAATATGTAGTAGATCTTGAACAGAGAAAGAAACACTGAATTTAAAACCCAAGTTGCGTGGAAATTTTTTTTAATTTTTTTAACCCCTTCACGACATTTGATGTACTATACCGTCCATGTGCCCTGGGCTTTAATGCCCATGGACGGTATAGTACATCATGTGTGATCAGCAGCGCTCACACGGCTGATCGCGGCCGGGTGTCAGTCACGGACCGCTCCCTGCACTTTAACCCTCGGAACACTGCGATCAAAAATGATCGCAGCGTTCTGGAAGTAGGCTGAAAACTGCACCCCTCAAGGTGCTCAAAATCACATTCATGAAGTTTATGAACTCTTCAGGTGCGTCACAGGAATTTTTTGAATGTTTAAAAAAAAAATGAACATTTAACTTTTTTTCACAAAAAAATTGCTTCAAGTCCAATTTTTTTTATTTTACCAAGGGTATCAGGAGAAATTGGACGTAAAAGTTATTGTGCAATTTGTCCTGAGTATGCTTATACCTGATATGTGGGGGGGAACCACTGTTTCGGCACATGGCAGACCTCAAAAGGGAAGGAGCGCCGTTTGACTTTTTCAATGCAAAATTGGCTGGAATTCAGATCGGACGCCATGTCACGTTTGGAGAGCCCCTGATGTGCCTAATCAGTGGAATCCCCCCCCACAAATGACACCATTTTGGAAACTAGACCCCCCAAGGAACTTATCTAGATGTGTGGAGAGCACTTTGAACCCCCAAAGCATGATATTTTATCCCCAATTTTTTATTTTCCCAAGGTTAACAGGAGAAACTGGACCCCAAAAGTTCTTGTCAATTTGTCCTGAGTATGCTGATACCCCCATATATGGGAGAAAACTACTGTATGGGCACACGTCGGGGCTCGGAAGGGAAGTAGTGACGTTTTGGAATGCAGACTTTGATTGAATGGTCTGCGGGTGTCATGTTGCCTTTGGAGAGCCCCTGATGTACCTAAACTGTGGAAACCCTCCACAAGTGACCCCACTTTGGAAATTAGACCCCCCAAGGAACTTATCTAGATGTGTGGTGAGCACTTTGAACCCTCCAGTGCTTCATAGACGTTTATAACGCCCTAGAGTGAAAATAAAAAAATCATTTTTTTTCCACAAAAATGATATTTTTGCCCCCAATTTTTTATTTTCCTAAGGGTAACAGGAGAAATTGGACCTCAAAAGTTGTTTTGCAATTTGTCCTGAGTAGGCTGATACCCCAAATGTGGGGGTAAAACACTGTTTGGACGCATGGCAGAGCTTGGAAGGGAAGGAGCACCGTTTGACTTTTTCAATGCAGAATTGGCTGGAATTGAGATCAGAAGCCATGTTGCGTTTGGAGAGCACCTGATGTGCCCAAACAGTGGAAACCCCCCAATTCTAACTCCAACCCCAATACACCTCTAACCCTAATCTCAGCCCTAACCCTAACTCTAGCCCTAACCCTAATGGGAAAATGGAAATAAATACATTTTTTTAAATTTTATTATTTTTCCCTAACTAAGGGGGTGATAACGGGGGGTTTGATTTACTATTTGTGGCGGGTTTTTATGTTTGGCAGCTGTCATACGCTAAAAGACGCTTTTTTATTGTAAAAATAGTTTTTGCATTACCACATTTTGAGAGCTATAATTTTTCCATATTTTGACCCACCGAGTCATGTGAGGTCTTATTTTTTCGCTTTTTATTCCGATTTTTGGGACTCAGAATGAACAAAAAACAGCATTTCATTAATTTCTAGTGGGGGGTGCATTTACACCGTTTCGCGTGTGGTAAAATTGCTAAAGCGGTTTTATTCTTCGGGTCAGTACGGTTACAGTGATACCTCATTTATGTCTTTTTTATGTTTTGGCGCTTTTATGCAATGAAAACAATCTAATATATAAAGCTCAAGTGTGTGTATGTACACTCACTGGCCACTTTATTAGGTACACCATGCTAGTAAGGGGTTGGACCCCCTTTTGCCTTCAGAACTGCCTCAATTCTTCGTGGCAGAGATTCAACAAGGTGCTGGAAGCATTCCTCAGAGATTTTGGACCATATTGACATGATGGCATCACACAGTTGGCGCAGATTTGTCGGCTGCACATCCCTGATGCGAATCTCCCGTTCCACCACATCCCAAAGATGCTCTATTGGATTGAGATCTGGTGACTGAGGAGGCCATTTGAGTACAGTAAACTCATTGTCATGTTCAAGAAACCAATCTGAGATGATTCGAGCTTTATGACATGGCGCATTATCCTGCTGAAAGTAGCCATCAGATGTTGGGTACATTGTGGTCATAAAGGGATGGACATGGTCAGCAACAATACTCAGGTAGGCTGTGGCGTTGCAACGATGCTCAATTGGTACCAAGGGGCCCAAAGAGTGCCCAGAAAAAATTCCCCACACCATGACACCACCACCACCAGCCTGAACCGTTGATACAAGGCAGGATGGATCCATGCTTTCATGTTGTTTACGCCAAATTCTGACCCTACCATCCGAATGTCGCAGCAGAAATCGAGACTCATCAGACCAGGCAACGTTTTCCAATCTTCTACTGTCCAATTTCGATGAGCTTGTGCAAATTGTAGCCTCAGTTTCCTGTTCTTAGCTGAGAGGAGTGGTACCCAGTGTGGTCTTCTGCTGCTGTAGCCCATCTGCCTCAAAGTTCGACGCACTGTGCGTTCAGAGATGCTCTTCTGCCTACCTTGGTTGTAACGGGTGGCAATTTGAGTCACTGTTGCCTTTCTATCAGCTCGAACCAGTCTGCCCATTCTCCTCTGACCTCTGGCATCAACATGGCATTTCCGGCCACAGAACTGCCGCTCACTGGATTTTTTTTCTTTTTCGGACCATTCTCTGTAAACCCTAGAGATGGTTGTGCGTGAAAATCCCAGTAGATCAGCAGTTTCTGAAATTCTCAGACCAGCCCTTCTGGCACCAACAATCATGCCACGTTCAAAGGCACTCAAATCACCTTTCTTCCCCATACTGATGCTCGGTTTGAACTGCAGGAGATTGTCTTGACCATGTCTACATGCCTAAATGCACTGAGTTGCCGCCATGTGATTGGCTGATTAGAAATTAAGTCTTAACACACAGTTGGACAGGTGTACCTAATAAAGTGGCCAGTGAGTGTATGTGTGTATGTGTTTATGTCCGGGATTGACATCCGCACCGTCGCAGCTACAGCCACAAAATTTGGCACAGTCACACGTCTGGACCCCGAGAGCGTCCTAGGCTATATTGTGAGGCGAAATTTTAACCCCGCGCGTTCCAATTCACCAAACAATTTTGCCCCTATCTACATAATGGGGAAAAAGTGTGTGTGTAACAAGCCCCGCCCCTCATTATGATGTCATAATGGTTGCCATGACGACGGGTATATGGGCACGGGACTATGGGATGGAGGATGTGTGATGGGTATATGGGCACTGGACTATGGGATGGAGGATATGTATGACGGGTATATGGGCACGGGACTATAGGATGGCGGATATGTATCATGGGTATATGGGCATGGGACTATGAGATGAAGGATGTGTGATGGGTATATGGGCACTCGACTATGGGATGGCGAATATGTGTGATGGGTATATGGGCATGGGACTATGGGATGGAGGATGTGTGATGGGTATATGGGGACTCGACTATGGGATAGAGGATACGTATGATGGGTATATGGGCACGGGCCTATGGGATCGTGGATATGTATGATTGGTATATGGGCACGGGACTATGGGATGGAGAATATATATGATGGGTATATGGGCACGGGCCTATGGGATCGTGGATGTATGATGGGTATATGGGCACGGGACTATGGGATGGAGGATAATTATAATTTGCTATAACTAACCACGGTTAGTTACTATGCCCGGGCAGCGCCGGGCTCTTCAGCTAGTTTTATATAAAAAATAATTATTTTTGCATCGCTTTATTCTGCGAGCTATAACTTTTTTATTTTTTCACTGAAGATGCTGTATGGTGGCTCGTTTTTTGCACGACAAGATGACATTTTCAGCGGTGCCATGTTTATTTATATCCGTCTTTTTGATTGCACGTTATTACACTTTTTGTTCGGCGGTATGATAATAATAAGCATTGTTTTTTGCTTTGTTTTTTATTTTAATTTTTTAAGGAGTTAGCTAAAGGGGTTAACTAATGGGACAGTTTTATAGGGTGGGTAGTTACGGACGCGGCGATACTAAATATGTGTACTTTTATTGTTTTTTTTTTATTTCCAAAATATGAATTTATTAGGGAATATTTTTTTTTAAATTTATTTAGTGATTTTTTTTTATAAATGATTTTTACACTTTTTTTTTTTTTTTTTTTTACTTTATTTTATTGTCCCAGGGGGGACATCAGAGTCATGCGTCAGATTGCTGATCTGACACGTCACACAGCGCTGTGACAGAACAGCGATCTGACAGGCGCTGCACAAGGCTTTCTCATGCCTGCCCTCTGCACTGAGGAAGCCGCCTGCAGGGAAGGAGGCCGCACATCGCTCTGCACTGGGGGTCTCAGGGAAGCACAGAGAAAGCCCCCTCCCTGCCGTTGCTTCCCTAATCCCCCGGTACACTGCGATCATGTTTGATCGCAGTGTGCCAGGGGTTAACGTGCTGGGGGAGGTCCGTGACCGCCCCGGACACATATTGCTGGGTGTCAGCTGTGATAATCAGCTGACACCCGGCCGCGATCAGCCGCGCTCCCCCCATGAGCGCCGCTGATCGCTATGATGTACTATCCCGTCCTCGGTCATAGGGGCCCGGGTCCCGTCGACGGATAGTACGTCAGATGTCAGGAAGGGGTTAAAAAATAATAAAAAAATCAATATTTATTCCAGCAATAAATAAATATTTAAATAAAAAAATCTAAACAATAAAAGTACACATATTTAGTATCGCCACATCTGTAACGACCTGACCTATAAAACTGTCCCACTAGTAAACCCCTTTAGTGAACACCACTAAAAAAAAAATAAAAAAATTCACAAGGCAAAAAGCAATGCTTTATCATCGTAGCGCCAAACAAAAAGTGGAATAACATGTGAGCAAAAAAACGGATATAAATAAATGTGGTACCACTGAAAATGTGATCTTGTCCCACAAAAAGCAAGCCGCCAAATAGCTCCATCACCGGAAAAATTAAAAAAGTTATAGCTCTTAGAATAAAGGGATGCAAAAATAATTATTTTTTATATTAAATAGTTTTTATTGTATAAAAGCACCAAAACATGAAAAAATGATATAAATGAGGTATCGCTGTCATCGTACTGACCTGAAGAATAAAACAGCTTTATCAATTTTACCACACGCGGAACGATGTAAACGTCCCCCCAAAAGAAATTCATTAATTGCATGTGCATTTATCCCCCTGACGAAGGAGATCTTATCTCCGAAACGAGCGTCAGGGCGCGTTATTATACCACTCACATAGCGGTTATTGGCTTACAGGTATATACATATTTATTATTTTTTGTTTTATTGCACATGCCTTAGGGCAATTTGTAATTTTGCACAGTTATAATTTGGCATTTCTTTGCACATTTGCACATTTATTCGTTCATGCAATTTTTGTGTTATTACAATTATGCACTTCTTTACCTGTATTATTAATTAAGCCCCTTGCTTTATGGTATGGTTGCTCCATTATCCATAAATATATCGCTAATGTGGTTATATTGTATTAATTTTCTTTTCATTATTATTATATATATATATATATATACACATTTTTATGTACTTAATTGTTGTGCCAATATTTTAATAAAGGCATTTTTTATTTCTATAAAGACTTTGCCATTTATTATTTTTATTATTTTATCAGTATATCATCATTCATGTTGTATATCTTTTTGATCCTGCGGGATCTTCCATCCACCTTTGAGTAAATCTTTTTCATTTATACCGGATGGTCTGCCATCCTTTCTTTGGGAGATTGGTTTAATCACACTTTTTTATTTATACCTCTATATATTAGTATCATTATTATATATTATATTTTATTACATTGTGTGTTTGTAAATCTTTTTCCCCTGTTTATTCATAGGGTTAGGGCTAGGGCTAGGGTTAGGGCTAGGTTTAGGATTAGTGCTAGGTTTAGGGTTAGGGTTGAGGCTATAGTTAGGGTTGGGACTAAAGTTAGAGTTAGGGTTGGGGCTAAAGTTAGGGTTAGGGCTAAAGTTAGGATTATGGTTACGGTTGGGATTAGGGTTAGGGTTGGGATTCGAGTTAGGGGGTGTGTGAGGGTTAGGTTTGTGGTTAGGTTATGGTTAAGGTTGGGATTAGGGTTAGGGGTGTGTTGTGGTTAGGGTTGGAGTTAGAATTGGGGGGGTTTCCACTGTTTAGGCACATCAGGGGCTCTCCAAACGCGACATGGCGTATGATCCCTTTTCCAGCCAATTTTGCATTGAAAAGTCAAATGGCGCTCCTTCCTTTCCGAACTCTGCCATGCGCCCAAACAGTGGTTTACCTGCACATATGGGGTATCAGCGTATTCAGGACAAATTGCACAACTTTTGGGGTTCAATTTCTCCTGTTACTCTTGGTAAAATAAAACAAATTGGATCTGAAGTAAATTTTTTGTGAAAAAAGTTAAATGTTCATATTTTTAAACTTTCCAGTCCCTCAAAGTGACTTTAAATGTGATGTGGTCCCTTAAAAAATGGTTTTGTAAATTTTGTTGTAAAAATGAGAAATCGCTTGTCAACTTTTAACCCTTATAACTTCCTAACAAAAAAATTTTGGTTCCATAATTATGCTGATGTAAAGTACACATATGGGAAATGTTACTTATTAAGTATTTTGTGTGCCATATCTCTGTAATTTAAGGGCATAAAAATTCAAAGTTGGAAAATTGCGAAATTTTCGCCAAATTTCCATTTTTTTCACAAATAAACCCAAGTCATATCAAAGAAATTTTACCACTATCATGAAGTACAATGTCACAAGAAAACAGTGTCAGAATCACCAGGATCCATGGAAGCGTTCCAGAGTTATTACCTCATAAAGGGACAGTGGTCAGAATTAGAGTTGAGCGAAACGGGTCGAACAATTTCAAAAGTCACCAACTTTTGGCAAAGTCGGGTTTCATGAAACGAAACCCGACCCTAGGATGAGGTCGGCCACGAGGTCGGCGACTTACGCGCCAAAGTCGCGTTTCAAAAGTTTGTTTAGCGCTCTTTTTCAGCCAATCAGGATCCACGGACACTGTGGGCAACGTGATGACATAGGCAGTGGTCGCCACCATCTTTCAGAAGGGCATGCAAGTGATTGGCTTGCTTTGGTGGGCGTCACAGGGGTTATAAAAGGGCGTGCACGCCGACCGCCATCTTACTTCTGCCGATCTTAGCATAGGGAGAGGTTGCTGATTCTGTAGGGAGAGTGTTAGGCAGGGAAGAAGACAAAAAAACTGCTTCTGCTGCTAGCGATTTTGCCTGTGCAACACACCAGTCACTGTGTGTGCAGTGCAAGGGAAGGCTATATTGTGGTGGATCAGCGGTGTTGGTTTTTAGGCTGCCTTTTAAGGCTTCCTGACAGCTGCATTGCTGTTTCCCCACTGCTCTGCAAACTGCTTTTTTAAAAGCAATCCCAATTTTTTTTTTGTCCTGCTAAGGTACTGAGCGTGCATTTATTCACACCATACAGCGGTGTACGCTCCTCACACAGTACCGTGTAACGGCTGCTATCACAGCCACAGTGAAGCTATCTGTGTGTCACAGTGGAAGGATAAGTGGAGGACTTGTTCCGTTCTTACAGACCTACACTTTAGGGAGATTCCTATTCTGCGCAATTCTACAATTCACTTTTTTCACACCTGTGCCATCGAGCCTGTGACATAGCGCTGTGATATTCAGTGGGCCTCACACAATCCAAGTGTCCAGTGTCCACAAGTGTCTGCAGAAATTTAAAATCTCCCTTATCCTGTAGTCACTTTTTTCACACCTGTGCCATCGAGCCTGTGACATAGCGCTGTGATATTCAGTGGGCCTCACACAATCCAAGTGTCCAGTGTCCACAAGTGTCTGCAGAAATTCAAAATCTCCCAGAAATTCAAAATCTCCCTTATCCTGTAGTCACTTTTTTCACACCTGTGCCATCGAGCCTGTGACATAGCACTGTGATATTCAGTGGGCCTCACACAATCCAAGTGTCCAGTGTCCACAAGTGTCTGCAGAAATTCAAAATCTCCCTTATCCTGTAGTCACTTTTTTCACACCTGTGCCATCGAGCCTGTGACATAGCGCTGTGATATTCAGTGGGCCTCACACAATCCGAGTGTCCAGTGTCCACAAGTGTCTGCAGAAATTCAAAATCTCCCAGAAATTCAAAATCTCCCTTATCCTGTAGTCACTTTTTTCACACCTGTGCCATCGAGCCTGTGATATAGCGCTGTGATATTCAGTGGGTCTCACACAATCCAAGTGTCCAGTGTCCACAAGTGTCTGCAGAAATTCAAAATCTCCCAGAATTTCAAAATCTCCCTTATCCTGTAGTCACTTTTTTCACACCTGTGCCATCGAGCCTGTGACATAGCACTGTGATATTCAGTGGGCCTCACACAATCCAAGTGTCCAGTGTCCACAAGTGTCTGCAGAAAATCTAAATCTCCCTTATCCTGTAGTCACTTTTTTCACACCTGTGCCATCGAGCCTGTGACATAGCGCTGTGATATTCAGTGGGCCTCACACAATCCAAGTGTCCAGTGTCCACAAGTGTCTGCAGAAATTTAAAATCTCCCTTATCCTGTAGTCACTTTTTTCACACCTGTGCCATCGAGCCTGTGACATAGCGCTGTGATATTCAGTGGGCCTCACACAATCCAAGTGTCCAGTGTCCACAAGTGTCTGCAGAAATTCAAAATCTCCCAGAAATTCAAAATCTCTCTTATCCTGTAGTCACTTTTTCCACACCTGTGCCATCGAGCCTGTGACATAGCACTGTGATATTCAGTGGGCCTCACACAATCCAAGTGTCCAGTGTCCACAAGTGTCTGCAGAAATTCAAAATCTCCCTTATCCTGTAGTCACTTTTTTCACACCTGTGCCATCGAGCCTGTGACATAGCACTGTGATATTCAGTGGGCCTCACACAATCCAAGTGTCCAGTGTCCACAAGTGTCTGCAGAAATTCAAAATCTCCCTTATCCTGTAGTCACTTTTTTCACACCTGCTGCATCGATCCTGTGACATAGCGCTCTGATATTCATTGGGCCTCACACAATCCAAAAGTGTCCAGTGTCTGCAGAAATTCAAAATCTCCCTTATACTGTAGTCACTTTTTTCACACCTGCTGCATCGAGCCTGTGACATAGCGCTCTGATATTCATTGGGCCTCACACAATCCAAAAGTGTCCAGTGTCCACAAGTGTCTGCAGAAATTCAAAATCTCCCTTATCCTGTAGTCACTTTTTTCACACCTGTGCCATCGAGCCTGTGACATAGCGCTGTGATATTCAGTGGGCCTCACACAATCCAAGTGTCCAGTGTCCACAAGTGTCTGCAGAAATTCAAAATCTCCCAGAAATTCAAAATCTCCCTTATCCTGTAGTCACTTTTTTCACACCTGTGCCATCGAGCCTGTGACATAGCACTGTGATATTCAGTGGGCCTCACACAATCCAAGTGTCCAGTGTCCACAAGTGTCTGCAGAAATTCAAAATCTCCCTTATCCTGTAGTCACTTTTTTCACAACCTGTGCCATCGAGCCTGTGACATAGCGCTGTGATATTCAGTGGGCCTCACACAATCCAAGTGTCCAGTGTCCACAAGTGTCTACAGAAATTCAAAATCTCCCAGAAATTCAAAATCTCCCTTATCCTGTAGTCACTTTTTTCACACCTGTGCCATCGAGCCTGTGACATAGCGCTGTGATATTCAGTGGGCCTCACACAATCCAAGTGTCCAGTGTCCACAAGTGTCTGCAGAAATTCAAAATCTCCCTTATCCTGTAGTCACTTTTTTCACACCTGTGCCATCGAGCCTGTGACATAGCGCTGTGATATTCAGTGGGCCTCACACAATCCAAGTGTCCAGTGTCCACAAGTGTCTGCAGAAATTCAAAATCTCCCAGAAATTCAAAATCTCCCTTATCCTGTAGTCACTTTTTTCACACCTGTGCCATCGAGCCTGTGACATAGCACTGTGATATTCAGTGGGCCTCACACAATCCAAGTGTCCAGTGTCCACAAGTGTCTGCAGAAATTCAAAATCTCCCTTATCCTGTAGTCACTTTTTTCACACCTGTGCCATCGAGCCTGTGACATAGCGCTGTGATATTCAGTGGGCCTCACACAATCCAAGTGTCCAGTGTCCAAAAGTGCCTGCAGAAATTCAAAATATCCCTTATCCTGTAGTCACTTTTTTCACACCTGTGCCATCGAGCCTGTGACATAGCACTGTGATATTCAGTGGGCCTCACACAATCCAAGTGTCCAGTGTCCACAAGTGTCTGCAGAAATTCAAAATCTCCCTTATCCTGTAATCACTTTTTTCACACCTGCTGCATCGAGCCTGTGACATAGCGCTGTGATATTCAGTGGGCCTCACACAATCCAAGTGTCCAGTGTCCACAAGTGTCTGCAGAAAATCTAAATCTCCCTTATCCTGTAGTCACTTTTTTCACACCTGTGCCATCGAGCCTGTGACATAGCGCTGTGATATTCAGTGGGCCTCACACAATCCAAGTGTCCAGTGTCCACAAGTGTCTGCAGAAATTTAAAATCTCCCTTATCCTGTAGTCACTTTTTTCACACCTGTGCCATCGAGCCTGTGACATAGCGCTGTGATATTCAGTGGGCCTCACACAATCCAAGTGTCCAGTGTCCACAAGTGTCTGCAGAAATTCAAAATCTCCCAGAAATTCAAAATCTCCCTTATCCTGTAGTCACTTTTTCCACACCTGTGCCATCGAGCCTGTGACATAGCACTGTGATATTCAGTGGGCCTCACACAATCCAAGTGTCCAGTGTCCACAAGTGTCTGCAGAAATTCAAAATCTCCCTTATCCTGTAGTCACTTTTTTCACACCTGTGCCATCGAGCCTGTGACATAGCACTGTGATATTCAGTGGGCCTCACACAATCCAAGTGTCCAGTGTCCACAAGTGTCTGCAGAAATTCAAAATCTCCCTTATCCTGTAGTCACTTTTTTCACACCTGTGCCATCGAGCCTGTGACATAGCGCTGTGATATTCAGTGGGCCTCACACAATCCAAGTGTCCAGTGTCCACAAGTGTCTGCAGAAATTCAAAATCTCCCAGAAATTCAAAATCTCCCTTATCCTGTAGTCACTTTTTTCACACCTGTGCCATCGAGCCTGTGACATAGCACTGTGATATTCAGTGGGCCTCACACAATCCAAGTGTCCAGTGTCCACAAGTGTCTGCAGAAATTCAAAATCTCCCTTATCCTGTAGTCACTTTTTTCACACCTGTGCCATCGAGCCTGTGACATAGCACTGTGATATTCAGTGGGCCTCACACAATCCAAGTGTCCAGTGTCCACAAGTGTCTGCAGAAATTCAAAATCTCCCTTATCCTGTAGTCACTTTTTTCACACCTGTGCCATCGAGCCTGTGACATAGCGCTGTGATATTCAGTGGGCCTCACACAATCCAAGTGTCCAGTGTCCACAAGTGTCTGCAGAAATTCAAAATCTCCCAGAAATTCAAAATCTCCCTTATCCTGTAGTCACTTTTTTCACACCTGTGCCATCGAGCCTGTGACATAGCACTGTGATATTCAGTGGGCCTCACACAATCCAAGTGTCCAGTGTCCACAAGTGTCTGCAGAAATTCAAAATCTCCCTTATCCTGTAGTCACTTTTTTCACACCTGTGCCATCGAGCCTGTGACATAGCGCTGTGATATTCAGTGGGCCTCACACAATCCAAGTGTCCAGTGTCCACAAGTGTCTGCAGAAATTCAAAATCTCCCTTATCCTGTAGTCACTTTTTTCACACCTGTGCCATCGAGCCTGTGACATAGCACTGTGATATTCAGTGGGCCTCACACAATCCAAATGTCCAGTGTCCACAAGTGTCTGCAGAAATTCAAAATCTCCCTTATCCTGTAGTCACTTTTTTCACACGTGCTGTCTGCAGACACTTGTGGACACTGGACACTTGGATTGTGTGAGGCCCACTGAATATCACAGTGCTATGTCACAGGCTCGATGCAGCAGGTGTGAAAAAAGTGACTACAGGATAAGGGAGATTTTGAATTTCTGCAGACACTTGTGGACACTGGACACTTGGATTGTGTGAGGACCACTGAATATCACAGTGCTATGTCACAGGCTCGATGGCACAGGTGTGAAAAAAGTGACTACAGGATAAGGGAGATTTTGAATTTCTGCAGACACTTGTGGACACTGGACACTTGGATTGTGTGAGGCCCACTGAATATCACAGTGCTATGTCACAGGCTCGATGGCACAGGTGTGAAAAAAGTGACTACAGGATAAGGGAGATTTTGAATTTCTGCAGACACTTGTGGACACTGGACACTTGGATTGTGTGAGGCCCACTGAATATCACAGTGCTATGTCACAGGCTCGATGGCACAGGTGTGAAAAAAGTGACTACAGGATAAGGGAGATTTTGAATTTCTGCAGACACTTGTGGACACTGGACACTTGGATTGTGTGAGGCCCACTGAATATCACAGCGCTATGTCACAGGCTCGATGGCACAGGTGTGAAAAAAGTGACTACAGGATAAGGGAGATTTTGAATTTCTGCAGACACTTGTGGACACTGGACACTTGGATTGTGTGAGGCCCACTGAATATCACAGTGCTATGTCACAGACTCGATGGCACAGGTGTGAAAAAAGTGACTACAGGATAAGGGAGATTTTGAATTTCTGCAGACACTTGTGGACACTGGACACTTGGATTGTGTGAGGCCCACTGAATATCACAGTGCTATGTCACAGGCTCGATGGCACAGGTGTGAAAAAAGTGACTACAGGATAAGGGAGATTTTGAATTTCTGGGAGATTTTGAATTTCTGCAGACACTTGTGGACACTGGACACTTGGATTGTGTGAGGCCCACTGAATATCACAGTGCTATGTCACAGGCTCGATGGCACAGGTGTGAAAAAAGTGACTACAGGATAAGGGAGATTTTGAATTTCTGCAGACACTTGTGGACACTGGACACTTGGATTGTGTGAGGCCCACTGAATATCACAGTGCTATGTCACAGGCTCGATGGCACAGGTGTGAAAAAAGTGACTACAGGATAAGGGAGATTTTGAATTTCTGCAGACACTTGTGGACACTGGACACTTGGATTGTGTGAGGCCCACTGAATATCACAGTGCTATGTCACAGGCTCGATGGCACAGGTGTGAAAAAAGTGACTACAGGATAAGGGAGATTTTGAATTTCTGGGAGATTTTGAATTTCTGCAGACACTTGTGGACACTGGACACTTGGATTGTGTGAGGCCCACTGAATATCACAGCGCTATGTCACAGGCTCGATGGCACAGGTGTGAAAAAAGTGACTACAGGATAAGGGAGATTTTAAATTTCTGCAGACACTTGTGCACACTGGACACTTGGATTGTGTGAGGCCCACTGAATATCACAGCGCAATTCAAAATCTCCCTTATCCTGTAGTCACTTTTTTCACACCTGTGCCATCGAGCCTGTGACATAGCGCTATGGTAATGATGGTGTTGGTGGTGGATCTGATGGTAGTGGCAAAAGCAAAATAGGACCGAATGCAGGAGGTGTTGAGCCTGCGTCATCGTCTGGCTCCATAAGGCTTCGAAGGCTTAGTTTTCTAGGAGTTGGCAAACCGCTTTTAACGCCAGAGCATCAGGAAAAAGTTTTGTCTTACATTGCTGACTCAGCCTCCAGCTCTATCGCCTCCTCTTCTGAAGTTGTAAAAAGTAAAAGCACTGAGTCGTCATTGGAGGCTCATATTCATGAACATGTAAGTAAAGGCTTTTTTACGCCACTCTTGCATAAAGGCCACCTCTATGGAGTGTACGGCTTACTGTGGTCATATAGACAGATACTTCAGTCTCTGCTTGGGAACTCTGCAGCTCCTTCAGGGTTACCTTTGGTTTATATGCTGCCTCTCTGATTAATGCTCTCCTTGCCAGGCTGAGAGTTTTGGTGGGCGGTCCTCTCTTAGCAGGTTTGTTGTGGTACCATATATTCTTTCCATTTGATGATAATGGATTTGATAGTGCTCCGGGGGATCATCAGAGACTGGGGTTTTTTATATAACCCAACCCTGACTTGTACTTCTCAGCAACTCTGTCCCTGACTTGGTTGGAGATCTTCTTGGTGTGACTGCAGATTTATGAGCCCCCTCAGCGCGTACTGTGAGGATTCACTACTTTCTGAGCCGGGACTAGAAGGTATGTATGCATTCTGCATAATTAATGCCAGATCTTGTCAAGTGGGCGTGACCTTTTTCCATTCACTTGTATTGAGCAAAACCGTGACCTGAATAGTGACGCGGCAGTCCAGTGAGAGTGAGGAACTAGAGGAATGGCTTCGCTTCATGCAAAGGTATGTAGCGAGGCTGCATCCACTGGACTGGCTTTGACTGGTAGTATGCATAAATCATACATACCCTCCCAGCTCAGAAACCAGCGACTCCCTGCAGCATACAGTGCTGGCCCTGGAGTAATTCATAAGAGTGACTGCAGACTTAATGATTTGGATCGGACAACACCTTTAATAGTGTTGCAGCCTCTGCGGCCTTTCAGAAAAGGTATGTAATAATGACAGACTATGAGATACTTAGATTGCACACAGGTGGACTTCCTATCACTAAGCATGTGACTTATAAAGGTAATAGCTTGCACCAGAAATTTTTAGGGGCTTCATTGCAAAAGGGGTGAATACATATGCACATGCCAATTTTTATTTATTTTTATCACATAAATGTAATTTATGCCGATATTTTTCTCAGTGATGATGCATCACACACAAATTGGATTAAAAAAATATTTAATCACAGGTTGTAATGTAACAAAATAGGTAAAAAGCCAATGGGGGTGAATACTTTCGCAAGCCACTGTTGTTGGAGGACATATTTGAGATTTTGAATATGACCCATAAGCATCAAGTTTCGCCACTTGTGCTAAATATAACAGTGTATATAAGTGAATTGACTCACCTAAGTTGTACAATTGTTTTCTGTCAAGAATTTTCAAACACTACACTAGTAAAAAATAAATGCTTTCCTAAATGAGTTTGAGCAAAATAAAAAAAAATTTGAATATCAAATCTGAATATGAATCACAGTGTTATCAATGCCTCGCAGCGTAGGTGCTATGAGGCACCGTACTGCCCACCCTGCTGGTGCACTGTCGCTGTGGTGGTGATTGGCGCATGGTGACCCACCTTTAATGCTAAGAAAAAACTTAAAGACAAGCGTTGTGAATTCTCTTTCTGGCCTCCCTATGGTTATTACTGAAGGTAGTGGAGCTGGTCAAATTGACAGAGGTTGACAGAGGGGTTGCAAGTTCTCTTTCTGGGCTCCCTCTGGTGGTTACTGGAGGTAGTGGAGCTGATCTGATTGACAGAGGCTTGCCACCTGATAATGAGGATGACGATTGGAGATCTGGGGTTTCAGATTGGGATTTAAGACAGCTGACTCCCTCTATCCCTGCTGGTGATTTTCTTCCTGTGCCTTCAGAGGTCTGATGTCTCCTGCTCTGTCCCTGCATGATTCAGCTAAGTGGTTCATTTGCTTTTCTGTTTGCATTTGATCTGATTTTGTCTATCTCTGCTTTGTACGGGTCAGCCAGCTCCGGCTGGGGCTGTGCTGAATCACCACCCATATGTTACTGCTTGTGCCAGTTTGTTTTGTCCCCTGTTATATTGGTCTCTTTTTGCTTTGCTTTCAGAATATACCAGAGTGCTGATATAGTGGGGGGCGAAGTCGTGCGACTTCAGTGTTTTGGTGCATCAGATGTGTTGGACTTTTTGCAGGGCTTTTTGCGTGATTGCAGACAGTGTCTTTCCTTTCCTGTCTAGTCAGTGTGGGCCCCATCATTTGCTCAGCCTATTTTCCTACCTGCGTTTGTGTTTTCATCTTGTCTCACCAACAATATATGTTTGGGGGCTATCTATTCCTTTGGAGTCTGCTCTGGGGCAGTTTAGATTTCCCCTTTCTTGGTTTAGGCTTAGTTAGCTCTCCGGCTGTGCCGAGGCGTCTAGGATCATCGTAGGCACGTTCCACGGCTACTGCTAGTTGTGAGGATAGGATCAGGGGTCTGCATCCGCTTAGTTACCAACCTCTCTGGTTTTCTGTGGCTTAGCCTGGGCCTGCTATCCTCCTCGGTGACCCATTCATAACAGTAAACTATTGGGATCAGATTTTCCTGTGATTCCACTGGTGACCATAATAGTTGTCAACACAATCATCTTGTCCTAAAAGTACTGCAAGGTGACAGAACTTCATCAAACCTGTGTGTATATATGAATTCTAGAGAGTATGTATGTATCAGAGACAATGGAGGAGAAATTGGTCAGCTTGGTTAAAGGATTTTTTAAAATTATTTTTATGTGCCTTGGCCTGACATGTCATTGCTGGGTAAAGATTAAAAAATAATAAAATAAAAAAATTGGGAAGCTGCCAGTTGTGCATCAGGCACAGTTTTGCTGCTAATTTACATATGTTATGAAAATGCTGTTTGCAGTGGAACCAATCCTGGGAACATTTCCTATAGATGCTTCTTAAAAAGTTTTTTTTTCAATAGATTTGTTTCCAAATACATAAATACATTTTTCCTGCATTTTAACCCTTGGTTCTGTGCTTATCACATCTCTTTTATAGCACATAAGTGATGAGATAAATTACTGAATAAAATAACCCCGGCGCTTTTGACTCGAGAGGAAATGTTATCAGTGATATCATATAATACTATTTATGTCTCAATCTCCATTATGAAGACACCACAAAGGTGAAAACAATATTCTTCTATCTTTTATTAAGGAAATATATGGTTGGACAGTTTTTATAAAATTGTGCGTGAAGAACTCTATCTTGTGGCCTCAGAGGTTACTCTTCCTACCATAAACTACTGTGACCAGCGCACAGATGTGAGTTTGGGGCCTGTAGAACAATATTCTTTGTGTCAGACCTTATATAGATTTGTTAAAGAGGTTGTCCACTACTACATAGTCCCTTCCTAACAGCTAAAGGGGCCATAAATAAAAAAATAAACAAAAAACAAATCCTTCCAGACCACCGATGACGGCTTTGTGTCACCCAGAGGTTGACATCCGGGGATTGGCACCAATCTGTGAGGCATCTATATATTTTTTTATTTTATTGAGGCCACTATAGGTGTTAAGAAGTAGTGGACAGCCCCTTTAATTTTAGCTACAGACTGATATAATATATCTGGAAAATTTTGATATTTAGAAATCCAAGCTGATCTAGAGGAATTTGGAAAACTCCTGAGTGATGTTGGCGAACCTCCTGACGATACAATAAGTATCAGGGTAGCATAAAAATGCCACGCAATGTTCAATCCTTTATGATATAAGCAACAGCATATAATGAATGTTTGGTCGAACTGATTAGTGTAAGATTACTGGTTCATGACTTCAAACTTTGACATTCAAGAAGTTGTCATTAGAAAAAAACACTTTTTTCATAGAATCATAAGTATGGCGCAGGCGGTAGACATGGTCGAGCTGCTGCTCCATATCACCTCAGCACTTTACAAGAAAATCGTGTCCCAGTCCCAATGTGCTCTCATATGTTGGGTAAATCATGTAGGCTGCAGGCCTCCGATTCCTCCAGGCCTCCATCCTCCGGAGTCGCCACACATAACTCAAGGGACACGCAGTTTGTTTCAACAAGCAAAAGGTTACTGGACAGTTCACGTTCATCAGATTGTAATATGCAGTATTGGGCACAACACTTCTTATGCCTTGTTTCCCTTAGCACAGCACACCCTCAACATCGCTATCCATTCCTCCTGGACTATCCCCACATTCACTGGCTCCCTCAGCCCCTGAGATTTCTCATCCAGTCCCTCAGTGTCCTTCACCTTCCCTTCTTGCGGTTCAATGTCTATCATCCACTGTACACCAGAGGATAAGGCACTCTCCATAGTACCCATAGCGAGGCCTGAGCTCCAGACGTTGCAGAAATGTCCGCTAGGGATTCTAGTAAGGCCTCCTACTGGGTGAATAATAATTACCCGCCCACTGCAACTTGAACGTGACCTTGGTTATTGTACTTCTCTATCTGATCATCTATCAGGAAGTGGCTGCTTTTCACTAGCACAAACTCCTTCCCACTGTGGGCTAGTCCCAAACATTAACTGTATTTTGACTTGTATCTTCCGATGACTACAGTTACTTTCTTCTAGCAGTATGTGTTAAAGTAGCAGAAAAAAATGCAGCAATGTTTACTTGCCCAGACCTCCAAACAAATGCACTATCAGGATGCAGTGGACTCATGTAGTTAAGATGGCGGCAACACAGGTGCAAAAATACCGATGAGGCTGAGAGTGGTCGTATATAGTGTCCATTAACAGTCCATAGGCGTGTCCCAATACCTTTTCCAGCACATCACTTAATTTTTTGTTTTTTTTAAAGTTCTCTCCAGTCAAGACCACTTAGCACCGAAGTCCCAAAGACACCCTCCTGCACATTAATTAGGTCAGTCGATGCTTTCAGTCAGGACTACAAAACTGTCCATCTGAGTCCTAGTTGGCTTCGAATCAATGGCCCTTAGGCTCACACAACAATGGCCCATCAGTCCATGAGCAAAGTCTATTTTCTTCAACCTGTTTGGGACATTTGGCTTTGTGAACAACAGTCCCTTAAATTGCACAATGTTGTGCCTTTCTGCAGTCAGATGCTGAGCGACAGTCTGTTGCATCTGACACACCAGTGACACCTAGGAGCAGCTTTCACAGAAATTTTGCTTGGTCTTTCAGACTCTATTGTGATCTCAACTGTTCCTGTTAACTGCCTGCAATGCTGGCGTCTTTGCACTCTGCCTCCCTTCCATGGCAGAGAAGCCGACTCACTCACCGCCGCAGCCCTGCACTCCCTCCTCCGTCTACTGCTATAACTGCCCAGGGTCTGCACACTGCTCATAGATACCCGGGCACTGTGCTTAGGGCTTGAGCATGGTCCCACCCTCTTAAAGGGCCAGCACGCAGTCCTAAAGTGTCCCCAGCCAATAGCTAGGAGACACTTATTATTTAAGGCACCGCCACCTGATGGGTGGTACATGAGCAAAGTGTTAGTTTAGCCTTACATGCTTGCTAGTATTCCAATATACCTGCCTTGTATATCATGTCTGCTGCGCCTACCTTTATAGCAGTCATATCTTCCACAGCATCTTCCTACCTGTATATCAACCGTACCCGCCAGCATCTACCTGCCTGTGTATCAGTCATGCCCACACGCCTGTCTGTCTAATAAGCTGTCCTCACCTGTCTGTCGATCAGCTGTGCCCGCCTGCCTATCATCCGTGCCTGCCTGTACACACCAGCCATGCCAGCCAGTACTTGACAAGTCTACTATTCCTGTCTGTTCCTGATTCATGTCCCTTGGGGGTCAGCTGCCATCCACCCGAGGTTCGTCCTGGTGTAGCACCTGGTTTCACCTCCCTTGTCTCTCCTCAGTACTTGGTATTGTCAGCCGCCATGCATCCGAGGATGGACTTGGTGAGACACCTAGTCACGCCCCTCCAGGATATCCTTGGATAACAGCGCAGTGGTTCCACCACCCAGTTCACAACACTGCCATTTCTTAATTACATTTCAAACTGAGGAAAGAGCAACCTGAAAATTCTTTGCTATCTTCTTATAGCCTTCTCTTGCCTTGTGGACGTCCACCATTTTCATTTTCAAAGTGCTAGGCAGCTCCTTAGAAGAACCCATGGCTGCTGTTTTTGGCACAAGGTTGGTGGAGGCTGGGTTTTTATAAAGATGGGAAATTTGCATCACGTGGCCTTTCGTAATGATGATATTGAACAAGCCATAACCCTAACAGGTTAATTAAGGTCTGAAACCTTGTTTAACGTTATCTGAGCACACAAGTATCCAAGGGTGCGCAAACTTTTGCATTGGGCTATTTACCTTTTTAGAATTTTTAAAATTAAATACATGCTATATTTATATATATATATATATATATATATAGTACATATACACTCACTGGCCACTTTATTAGGTACACCTGTCCAACTGTGTGTTAAGACTTAATTTCTAATCAGCCAATCACATGGCGGCAACTCAGTGCATTTAGGCATGTAGACATGGTCAAGACAATCTCCTGCAGTTCAAACCGAGCATCAGTATGGGGAAGAAAGGTGATTTGAGTGCCTTTGAACGTGGCATGATTGTTAGTGCCAGAAGGGCTGGTCTGAGAATTTCAGAAACTGCTGATCTACTGGGATTTTCACGCACAACCATCTCTAGGGTTTACAGAGAATGGTCCGAAAAAGAAAAAAAATCCAGTGAGCGGCAGTTCTGTGGCCGGAAATGCCATGTTGATGCCAGAGGTCAGAGGAGAATGGGCAGACTGGTTCGAGCTGATAGAAAGGCAACAGTGACTCAAATTGCCACCCGTTACAACCAAGGTAGGCAGAAGAGCATCTCTGAACGCACAGTGCGTCGAACTTTGAGGCAGATGGGCTACAGCAGCAGAAGACCACACTGGGTACCACTCCTCTCAGCTAAGAACAGGAAACTGAGGCTACAATTTGCACAAGCTCATCGAAATTGGACAGTAGAAGATTGGAAAAACGTTGCCTGGTCTGATGAGTCTCGATTTCTGCTGCGACATTCGGATGGTAGGGTCAGAATTTGGCGTAAACAACATGAAAGCATGGATCCATCCTGCCTTGTATCAACGGTTCAGGCTGGTGGTGGTGGTGTCATGGTGTGGGGAATTTTTTCTGGGCACTCTTTGGGCCCCTTGGTACCAATTGAGCATCGTTGCAACGCCACAGCCTACCTGAGTATTGTTGCTGACCATGTCCATCCCTTTATGACCACAATGTACCCAACATCTGATGGCTACTTTCAGCAGGATAATGCGCCATGTCATAAAGCTCGAATCATCTCAGATTGGTTTCTTGAACATGACAATGAGTTTACTGTACTCAAATGGCCTCCTCAGTCACCAGATCTCAATCCAATAGAGCATCTTTGGGATGTGGTGGAACGGGAGATTCGCATCAGGGATGTGCAGCCGACAAATCTGCGCCAACTGTGTGATGCCATCATGTCAATATGGTCCAAAATCTCTGAGGAATGCTTCCAGCACCTTGTTGAATCTCTGCCACGAAGAATTGAGGCAGTTCTGAAGGCAAAAGGGGGTCCAACCCCTTACTAGCATGGTGTACCTAATAAAGTGGCCAGTGAGTGTATATATATATATGTAGAAGAGACAGAAGATTCGGCACTGCTCCTTAACTCCTAAGCAGTTCCATGACTGCTATTCAAGTCCAAAATCACACTCCTGGACCGACCGCCAAACTACTGCCGAACGGGTGCTCAATCCAGAAAAGCAAACATGTAGTCTGATTATGTTCCAAAGAGAAAAAAGTGATGGCACTCACCGTTCTGTCGTGAAAATTCTTTACTGATTAAAAGGCATTGGCACGGGAGGAACCTCAGGACCCGTTGAAGAGCAAGTTCGTGAAACGGCCGTCGTCCACTCTCTGTACGTTCCTCCCGACAGAATTTTCACGACAGAACGGTGAGTGCCATCACTTTTTTTCTCTTTTGTACATAATTATATATATATATATATGCCTAAAATGGAAACTCTGTCATCTTGATAAAGGATTGCCATATCCGAAACGTCGCCACGCCACTAGGCTATTAAACAGTTCACACCACTACTATTTCTGTACTGCTTTTTCTTTTTTTTTTGCTATTATCTAAGGACATTGAGGTGTCTGGAGAAGCGTGCACTGCTCTAAGGTATTTTGTGCTGTTCCTATTTTTTACACACACACATATATTGGCCAAAAATGAAAACTCTGTCATCGTTAACTTTAGACCTTTAAGCTATGTGCCCATGTAGCGTTTTAAAACGCTCACTAAAAACCGGACTCCTTCCCAGAAATCGCACGGTTTTTTCCCGCGTGATTTCACCGCGATTTTCGCGTGCGATATTCAAGCACTTTCCAAGCGATTTGAAGCATCGCTTGGAAAGTGATTGACAGGTTGGTCACACTCGTCAAACATAGTGTTTGACAAGTGTGACCAGGTTTTTACTATTGAGGCCGCCTATGCGGCCTCAATAGTAAAAGATAGGATGTTAAAATGCTAAAAAAAATAAAAAAAATCGGGGTATATTTACCTTCCGGCGTCCCGCGCTGCATTCCCGGGCCTCAGCGTTCCCAGTAATGCCTTGCGAGACCTGTGATGATGTAGTCTCGCGTTGCTATAGCGATCTCGCGAGACCGCTAGAGTCACACGAGACTACGTCATTACAGGGCCTTGCCGCAAGGCATTACTGGGAACGCTTAGGCCGGGAATGCAGCGCGGGACATCGGAAGGTAAATATACCCCGATTTTTTATTTTTTATTCTTTTTTTACAGGGGTATGGTACCCAGGGCCTGGAGGACAGTCTCCTCTCCTCCACACCGTGGGTACCAACCGCACATGAGACGCTTAACTTCCCGCATGGTGGGCATAGCCACATGCGGGAAGTAAGCGATTCTCATGCATTCCTATGGGTGCGGAATCGCGGCAATTCTTTGCGATTCCGCACAAAAGAATGAGCATGCTGCGATTTTTTCCGCAATGCGATTCCACCGCGGAAAAAAGCGCAGCATTAGCACAGCATGTGCGGAATGCCATAGGAATGCATGGGGTGCGTTCTGTACACGATTTTTAAGCGTTTTCGCGCCGAAAATCGCGGCAAAAACGCTTAAAAATCGCTACGTGGGCACATAGCCTTAGATATACCGTAATTTATTCTTCAGTTTGCTTAATTATTTACAATAACAGTAATTTTGACCAGGGGTGCCCAAACTTTTACATGCCACTGTATGAGCTTTGTAGTGGTAACTTTCTCTTCAAGGCCACTACAGTTTTTGAGGTGGTTGTACATTCAGTTCACCAGAATGTTCCCTCTGTTGTATCTTTCTATGGCCTCTGTCTCATTTTGATGCAGGAAGACACCATTTCCCATTCACCCTGGCCTCATGGCCATCATACAGGGAGACTCACTCTATATCTACTAAGCTTCCTAGTACAGAGATCCATTTTCTCCAAAACTGCCTATCCCAGGTGAAACAAAATTTCTATTACTATAGTTGGGCTTACATCACTTTGGTGGACATTCTGGCGCAGTGTCTGGCTCACAGAGAGAAGTTCCAACAAGCAATGGGGTTAAAGTCCCACTTTACCTGTTCTTATCTAACCATTAAGTGTGGAAAACTCCATGGCGCCATCTCATGCCTCAGTATCACATCACAACAATCAAGGAAAACCATAACCTAGAACTGTCAAGACAAAAGCCAACGTCCACAACTTATGCTTTATTCAGACGTCCACTTTTTTTACGATTGAGAAAAAATCTGACTATTTTTCATCACTGTGTTGGATCCAATCTTAATCTATCTTTGATCCATGAATCCAATTTTAGGATCCTTGTAGCATCCTTTTTTTTTACGTGCGTGTTTCCCAACTATTAAACAAGAAAAAAAGAACAGCATTCGGATGAAACACGGCTATTCATTTTTTTCAAGTTCCCATTCATTTGCATTGGCAATCTTGGTCTATGACTTGGATAAAAAATGGACAACCATTCTTGCTTCCTTTTTTTTTGTAGACTATCAACCTGAGATTAAAAATACTGACATGTGAGCTGTAAAGGGTACGTATCTTATCCATGAAAAGCAAGGATAGAACATGTACGAGGAAAATAGATATGGGAGTGAAGTCATATACAGTGATGTATTGTAAAGCCCCCACATACATATTAGACTACTGTTGGTCGAACCCATCGATATGGATGGGTTTGGTAAACAATTTAATGTGTATGAGGACTTCATGCAATTTGTAATTGGAGTTAAGAATTCGGCATGTCCTATTTCGGAGATAAACCGCAACCAGACATGCGGCTCAGTCACCGAGAGCGCAGGAGTGCTTGGCCGAATGAGTGATCCTGTTTATGCAAGAGAAATGGCTACCAGCTGAACTATTGGCTGAACCATCGTTTGGGCGACAGCTGTCTGTGTATGGCAGACTTTACATTTCCTTTTCCTGCATTAACACTCGAACTACCGCATGTTTCATAATACCTATAACTACCATTAGGGGTCATTTTGACCCACATTCAAAAGTACTGACTCTGGAGTAAAAATAACTTTTTTGTTGCCAACAAATTAAAGAACATTTATTTTAACTTAGTAGGAACAGAGTTAAGATCAAGTACAGCAGGCATTTTCCTTTTACATGGTCATAGCATGCGGTGTCCAACAGTTAACACAAACAGTACTTTCTTCCACTTTCCCAGTGCATTTTCCACAAACTGGTTTGTTACAGCTTGTGCAAGTTTTAGTTGTTTTCTTTTCGTTGCATCTTCCAACTCCACATTTTCGATGCTTGCAGATTTCTTGTCCTTTTGTTTGTGGTTCAGACATTGCGGATAATGGGCCACTTCTTCTGACTCATTTTCAGATAAATTCTGAAGACATTTCAAAATTTCATCACTTGTCAGACCCCTTTGCTTACTCATGCTTCAAATATACGTCACAAAAAGGGTCTTGTAAGATAGCAGAAGTAATAAAACGACACTGTACAAACATGCAGAGTTGTAGCTTGAACTGTAATGTTTGCTACTGAAGTGCAGACAGAAATTGCTACAAGAGACATGGATCAAACATGTTCAGACAAAACAAAATGCTGAATTATCCCTGATATGCAAAGATACAATTACACTCTACAACTAGGGAGAAGCACTGTGATTTTCTGTACTCTGTAATATTAGGTCACTTGCCTACTACTACTTTTATGTATGGGGTCAAATTGACCCCTTCAGTACTTATAGGTATGAATTGTAAAATCCGGGCCCCTGAAAAAGTTACAATTCATTTTTGTGTCCTAAAATATACACTACCATGAATAAATAAAAGTCACAAAAAGTCAGAACTCATTTGTTAAAATTTTAGAAATTATAGGAAAAAGAAATAGCAAAAGGGTCAAAATGACGCCTCCGGTAGTTCTAGTGTTAAGGACATCTGATAAGTAAATTTTGCATATTAGCAGTTTTTATTTCCCTGTTGTCAACTGATTTGCTCTGTTTTTTTTTTCTCATGAATAGCTTCTAGTGTGAGAATTTTCATCAACCCAAACGCAACTCGCTTGCATGGTTCCAGTCAGTCTTTCCTACTCTCTCATGCAGGTCTGTTTGCACAGCAAAATAATAATTCAAAGGACGGCGCACAGAAGAAAAAAAAATGAGTACCTCCAGTAACAGATGTGAAATTATATTAGATAAATATAATCATTAGTTTCAGTCTCACCCTGGTTAATTAGTTTGTGGAAACGTGCAACCATTATTCATTAGTTAATTCTTCACACACTGATTAGAGAGCCATGTCCAATCGAGGCCTAGTGAACGTGGACTCGCCAAGCTTAGTGTGATCCGAGCAGAGCGACAACGATGGAAATAGGGAACAAACTGTTCATCTCAAGATGATTTTGTTTCAATAAATAGAGTAAATCAATAGCCAGTGGAGTGTGAACGACATTTTGCTGAGGTATAATGCCAGTTTGGGGATGATTTGCCATGGTTTGTGGGGAAACAAGGGTGATGAATAGGAAAGTAATAAAAGAAAATCAGGCTAGTAACTCTCTTGTTATTACACCGCCATGTTTGCCTGTAACAGACGGCTTCATACGGCGGCAGGATATCAAATCAAATGAAGGGTAACTACAATGCCCCCCTATTTAATTACTACATTTCAGCACTGTTGTTGTAGCTGATTATGCCAATCACACATCAAGTCTTGTGGTAAATCAGTTCTGTTTCACACTGACCCCACCTCACCAAGGATTTCAAAGCATGTCTTAAATATGCTGCAATACAAGCCCAGCCATCCATGTTTTTTTCCATTGCATACACCAGAGTTTAGCTACAACGATCACGAGCTACACTTCCCAGAGGTTAACTTAAAAGCAGGACTGACGATAGGGTAACACATTTGGTTAATGCCATATGATAATCAGCCGTCAGCCACGGATGTTATACAAATATTCGGATTTTCAACTGCAAATTACAAAAACTTGGACAGAAGGATATAAAACTTGGATTAATGTGTATTAAGGGATGTACAAAAAGGGCAGACATACTGCTGATTTTCTGTTTGGAAATTTTTGAATAGAAAATCAGCAGCTTATTGTAGTACCAGCAGATTGGATGAATCTTTACTAAATCCACGGATAATGTATATACAGCTCTGGCAAAAATTAAGAGACCTGCACAGTTTTACAAAAATCACCATCTCTACATCTCTACATGTCTGACAGCCATTCCAATCCAGTGTCAGTTGAATTCCAACCAGAGTACACCTCATTCTACTTAATTTGCTTATGATTATGTGATCATCTGAACCAAATCTTAATTAACAAAGGAAAGTATAAAAAAACCCTGCTGTGGTGTTCACAATTGTCTTGCAATAGGACAAGCTGGATGGCAAAACAAGTGCTAGTAATATGCCAAAAGTAATAGGAATGATAAAATAACTTTTAACCATGCCAAAGGAGTTGAAATGAAAATCTTGAGTGAGGAAAAGAAGGGCTCAATTCTGGCTTTACTAGCAGGCTGATACAGTGAGCGTCATGTTGCTTCCATCCTTTAAATTTCTAATACGGCAGTCCATTACAACAAGTTCAAGCAGCAGACATTGGGGAAACATAGCATCAGACCGGCAGAGGGCGAAAACCACTCTCCACTGACCAGAATGACCGTCATCTTATTTGAATGTCACTCAGCAACCACAGGATGACATCAAGTGACCTACAAATGGAATGGCAAATGGCAGCTGGGGTGAAGTGCACGGCAAGAACAGTTCGCAACAGGCTCCTAGAGGCAGGACTCAAGTCATGTAAAGCTAGAAAAAAGCCTTTCATCAATAAGAAGCAAAGGAGAGCCAGGCTGAAGTTTGCCGAAGACCATAAGGATTGGACCATAGAGGGCTGGCGTAAGGTAATTTTCTCTGATGTGACTAATTTTCAGCTTTGCCCAACACCTGGTCGTCTGATGGTTAGATGGAGACCTGGAGAGGCGTACAAGCCACAGTGTCTTGCACCCATTGTGAAATTTGGGGGAGAATCGATGATGATCTGGGGATGCTTCAGCAAGGCTGGAATTGGGCAGATTAAACTTTGAGAAGGACTTATGAATCAAGCTGCATACAAGGTTATCCTGGAAAAACAGTTGATTTCTTCTGCTCAGGCAATTTTTCCCAACTATGAGGACTGGTTATTCCAGCAGGACAATGCGCCATACCACACAGCTAGGTCAATCAATGTGTGGATGAAGGACCACCACATCAAATCCCTGACATGGCCAGCCCAATATCCAGACCTGAACCCCATTGAAAACCTCTGGAATGTAATCAAGAAGACGATGGATAGTCACAAGCCATCAAAGAATAACTGCTTACATTTTTGTACCAGGAGTGGCATAAGGTCACCCAAAAGCAGTTTGAAAGACTGGTGGAAAGCATGCCAAGACGCCTGAAAGCTGTGAATAAAAATTATGGTTATTCCACAAAATATTGATTTCTGAACTCTTCCTTAGTTAAAACATTAGTATTGTTGTTTCTAAATGATTATGAACTTGTTTTCTTAGCATTATTTGAGGTCTGCAAGCACCGCATTTTTTTGTTATTTTGACCATTTCTCATTTTCTGAAAATAAATGCAAAATTTAGAGCTTGGAAATTCGAAGATATGTTGTCAGTAGTTTATAGAATAAAAGAGCAATTTACATTTTACTCAAAAATATACCTATAAAGAGAAAAATCAGACACACATGAAAATTTTGCAGTGGGCTCTTAATTTTTGCCAGTGCTATATATTCTGCACAAAGGGTAAATGTAAATGTACAGTATAAGCAGAGATAATAAATTTTATAATAGATCTTTTAACAGAAATATGCTTCTTCTTCTACGTATCGGACTAATTTTCTAACTCCACTTTTTGAACTAACCACTCATCTCTCAATTTGGTAAAATACATCTTCAGAGAGGCATAGATGATTACTGAGAGATCAGTTTACAGCTGAGGTCCATGAATAGGAAAAGGGAAGGGAGGGGACTAGATTCAGAGAGAAACAGATATACATAGACACACAGAGATACTGCTGCTGCTTTAGTAATTGTTTTATCTCAACCTAGTGCTGGATTCATAGCAAGACTGCTAAGTACTATTGAATAATGTCCTCCATGCTGCTGCTTCTATTTGTGTGTGCAAGAGATAGGGAATCAAGATTCCCTTCTTATTGTGTGTGCTAAAAATGAGAAGCATCATAATAACAAATCTCTTTCCTGATTTATACACTATAGTGACACAGGATTTTTTGTGTTTAGCCTTAAAATTCCTTTGCTATGTTATCAAGCTTTCTAGTGGGATCATCATCAACCTACAAATGGCTAATAATGGTGATCACAAAAGAGATCATTTTTGTTCTTCTGGACACCATGACATTGCAGCCATAGAGGAGTAGTGGATGCTGGATGAAGAAGAAAAACAAGCCGACACACAGGACCGGATTGGATGCCAGACCAAGGCACTGCAAATCAAATTGTTTATCTCTAGTCTCTGGTTGTACCATAGGTAGAAGGTACTGTAAAAATATTTATTTCTCACAAGTATGACTAGTTTACTAAAATACTTAAAAAGCTATTGATAACAGCAACCATCAATTTTCTGGCTGCTCAGACCAATAATGGGAGTTACAGTAATTACAAAAAATGCTTGTTCAAATATTTTTTTCGGCAAACATCTTCCAACCTATAGGTGATATTTTTAGTATAACGCTAAATTTAGACATCAGTTTTTAAAAAAATTGGAGCTATTTTCACAAGAATACTGAAGATTTTTAAACTTTTCCTAGTAACCACAGATGCAGTATGGACGGCATCCATATGTTACCTGGTTTTACTTACATGGGTGAGATCAGAGGCATACATATCATTCGTGCCACATGTGTAGCTGCAAGGCCCACGTCGAGCTCCAATGCAGGAGGAGTCTTGCATTATGATGAATTATTGGACATCAAAGGGCCCGTATACTGTTCTTGCACAGGGAACGCCTTCTGTCCGTGTCAGCAAAATAAAACGACATGTAACATGGAACATACACTATTTTGTGTCCATGTGCTGTACAATAAAAAAAGAATAGTACACAGACGTGAAATATGGATATAAATATGTGTCCTAATAGTGAGTGCAAGTCTAAAAAGAGACATTATTTTATTAATGAATAATACTTTTATTCCAAAACTATAATATACTAGCTGAAGAGCCCGGCGTTGCCTGGGCATAGTAACCAACTGTGGTTAGTTATAACAAATTATAATGATTATATTGCACATAAAAACAGTGCATCTAATCCTATCCTGTGTGATACTGACTGCTGAGCCGTGTATCTAATCCTATTCTGTGTGATACTGTCTGCTGAGCCGTGTATCTAATACTATTCTGTGTGATACTGTGTGCTGAGCTGCGTATCTAATTCTATCCTATGTGATACTGACTGCTGAGCTGTGTATCTAATCCTATCCTGTGTGATACTGACTGCTGAGCCGTGTATCTAATCCTATCCTGTGTGATACTGACTGCTGAGCCGTGTATCTAATCCTATTCTGTGTGATACTGTCTGCTGAGCCGTGTATCTAATACTATTCTGTGTGATAGTGTGTGCTGAGCTGCGTATCTAATCCTATCCTGTGTGATACTGTCTGCTGAGCCGTGTATCTATTCCTATCCTGTGTGATACTGACTGCTGAGCTGTGTATTGGGTCGCCCTCCCAGGGCTGTGGGGTACTCGGTACCGGGCCGGTGTCAGTGCGATGTGTCACAGCAGCGGTGACCCGGTCCGTGGCCCTGGGCGCCCAAGTAATGGGGGAATTTAGTTAATTGAATGGAATAGTTCGTGAAGCCACCTGTGGTGCTTGGCAAGAGAGGTGTTAAGCCAACGCTGCATGCAGATCCGCTGGGACTGATGGTAGGGTGCAGCAAGGGTGTAGAAGCTCCCCACAGGTGAAGCTATAGTCCCAGGGCAGTGTAAATGTGGTCGGCATGGTGATGTAGCAGTGCCGGAAGGGTAGGAAGCAGAGAAGACACAGCGGGGTGCAATTTCTGTACCTTTACTTGATAACTGCAGTTCAGGGTCCTGATTACAGATGGTAACGGAGCAGGCTAGCCTGGAAGCAACTCAGGGATTCTCTCTCAGCAGATGGGCTGTGCAGTCTCCTTCCTAATGCTTGTTTGAATGAAGCACTCCAGTACTAAGTTACTCTGAAGTTCCTCCTGTCAGATGTTCCCAAGAACCTTACTTGCACGGCAGACAGCTGTAGCCTCTCTCGGGGACTCCTCTTTCTCTGAGTCCTGGCTCTCTATCCAAGCTGCTGCTGTACCTCAAGTCTTAGATGGGAGCAGGGCATTTACAGCCTCCTACTCCTCTGGTATCTGCTGTAGGACCGTTAGTATCCGTACAGCCATGGAGACCAGGCTCCAGTTCTTGCGCCCCCACTGCGAGGGAGCTCTCCTTTCCTAGCTCAACCTCCAGCAGCTCTCTACACGTCTGCACACTTTACCCTCCGCAGACTAACTTCCTTCCCCTTCCTCCTGGCCCTCAGAGGGCACTCCTCCCCTTAATCCTGGTTCAGAGTTCCCCCTGCTGGCCTGGAGTGGCACTGTGTTGCATGTATGGATTGACTGCGAGAGAGACCCATCATTGCCTCCAAGCCTGGCATTACCCTCCCCTGGAGGAAGGCAAAGCCACTGTGGCGACCATACTCCTGGGGGCGCCACATGTATCTAATCCTATCCTGTGTGATACTGACTGCTGAGCCATGTGTCTAATCCTCTCCTGTGTGATACTGTCTGCTGAGCTGTGTATCTAATCCTATCCTGTGTGATACTGACTGCTGAGCCGTGTATCTAATCCTATTCTGTGTGATACTGACTGCTGAGCTGTGTATCTAATCCTATTCCGTGTGATACTGTCTGCTGAGTCGTGTATCTAATACTATTCTGTGTGATAGTGTGTGCTGAGCTGCGTATCTAATCCTATCCTGTGTGATACTGTCTGCTGAGCTGTGTATCTATTCCTATCCTGTGTGATACTGTTGCTGAGCTGTGTATCTAATCCTATCCTGTGTGATACTGACTGCTGAGCCTTGTGTCTAATCCTCTCCTGTGTGATACTGACTGCTGAGCTGTGTATCTAATCCTATCCTGTGTGATACTGACTGCTGAGCCGTTTATCTAATCCTATCCTGTGTGATACTGAGCTCCCCCTGAAGTCTGTGTCAGAGGGTGGTCTGTGTTGGCGCGGTAATAAATTGTGTTATTTCCAGATTTACAGAAAGACGATAACACCATAGAAATGTTAAGAATAATAGGCCCTAGTTACCACAACTGTCTACAAAGAAAACTGTTGCTGATAGCAACCAATCACAGCTCATTTTTCATCTTTTAAACAGCTCTGGGACAGCGTGGCGAGTTTTGAGTGGCGACTTTTGTGTTTCGACTTTTATGTGGCGAGGTTGGTGTATGTGTGGTGAAATGTGTGCTGAGGGTGGTACATGTGTTGAAGCACGTGGTAGTGTGTGGCGCATTTTGTGTGTGTGTTCATATCCCATGTGTGGTGAGTATCCCATGTCAGGGCCCCACCTTAGCAACTGTACGGTATATACTCTTTGGCGCCATCGCTCTCATTCTTTAAGTCCCCCTTGTTCACATCTAGCAGCTGACAATTTGCCTCAAACACTTTTCCTTTCACTTTTTCCCCATTATGTACATAGGGGCAAAATTGTTTGGTGAATTGGAACACGCAGGGTTAAAATTTCACCTCACAACATAGCCTATGATGCTCTCGGGGTGCAGACGTGTGACTGTGCAAAATTTTATGGCTGTAGCTGCGATGGTGTGGATGCCAATCCCGGACATACACACATACACACATACATACACACACATTGAGCTTTAGATTTCAAATATACATGAAAAAATTGTGATGGAGCACCTAAATATCAGGGGTCCATATAAAAATGGCCAACATTGGAACCTGCAATGGCTTATCCAGTCTTTTAAAATTTTATAGAATATCCTTAGGATGAGTCCTCAATGCTTGATTGGTGGGGTATGACTATTGGCACACCCTCCGATCATATGTTTGAACAGGTTTCTGTGGTAGAGTGAGCACCGCAGACTTTTCAATGTTTACATTGACTGCAGCCTGGTTCATACACACCTGTGCCATATTATACACTAATCTAACATTGATGGCTTGTCCAGTGGGCTTGTGCACATGACAACAAATTTGGTTCAAGTGCTATCTGACAAATCATCGGATCGCACTCAGACCAATGTTATTCTATGGGGCTGTACACGTGTTCAATTTCTTTCTCGGGTGGTCCGAGGAAAAATTTGCAGCATGAACAAGTTGGATCCAATTATTGGATAGTTCTTGACCATGCAAGTCAATGAGTCCGGGGAAAAAAATTGGATTGCATTCTGATGACATACAAGTGTATTCTGATTTTCACAGACTGAAAGAATAGTAAAGGACAATTTTTTCCATCTTCTCCTCATACGAGAAAATAGGATCCCACTCTGATCAAACTCTGATCAGAGTTTGAACAGAGTGTGTTTACCATAGCGTCCCGATTTTCTTGGATGAGAGAAAAATGGTGGTGTGACTCTAGTTAAATGATAAACCATTAATTTGTATAGGCTAAATAACTCCTTCAAAGCATCATGACGCCTTAGGTATGAAGCTTCTGTGCTGCTCTCCAGTGGGCTCTACAACTAATTCACTATGAGGAGAACATCTCATCCAGGTGTCTGAACCCTGATTGGAATATTCCATGATTTTTTAAAGGTCACTAAGAAAAAGCCTTCCTAATCCTTCAGATGAAGTTATAGGCACAGAGAGGTAGGGCATAAGCCCATATTGTCTAAGTGGTTGGCATTATGGATCCATATGATGCTAATTCATAATTCAGCTGTGTTTATGAGGTCTATAGACGAATAAAAATCAATTGTGTTTTCCATCAAAGAAAGGAAAAGAAATCAGTTTTGAGTCTTCAAGACTCACATGTCAACCTTTACATTTAGATTAAAATAACTCTAGCTTTTCCACATAATTCAGAATGCATTAAACTAATTAAGAGCTAATTAAGAGCAGGTTTTGCTCAGCAGATCAAATTCTGCAGGGTTTAGTGCTGTTGCCATAGAAAGCAGGAGGTTGTATGATTTCGTTTCCAGTGAAAGAGCAGCTGTGCCTTGGCTATAGCCTCTCAAAATTACACATGGAGCAACCCTGCGCTCCAAAGAGAGAAAGGCTGTCAGTGTCGCAGAGACCATGTAATACTGTTGGAGAATGTCATTTTCTCAAGCTATTCATGCATGTTTTTTTAAGTAATTGAATGCTGGGATTTAAAGTCTTCATGACACCTAGTAAATGAATTTAACTATTTGGGTCTTCTGTTTCTCTTTCCTTTAAATGGGGCTACCTTATTACACCAAGTCTTTTTTACACCTTGCCATTTTATTCCTAGCTTTTGACACATTAATACCTATGATTAGTGGAAAACACAGTGTTATCAATTAACTCCGTGATTGTGTAGTACGTGTGCTGACTGGGGGGTGGTCCCTTTCGGCTGCGGAACAGACGGGAGACAGACGCAGAAATCCGTTCAATCAGGTCCAAACTTTATTGGGTGTCCTCTTGACATCCACAGCAGACACAACAGCTTCTGTTCCCTGGCCTTTGTACCTGTCACCTTCCTTCTGCTTCTGTTCGAGAAGACCCTTGGGTTCCTTCACTGTGGCTGCCGTTAGGCTCACGGCCACAGCGCTTCCCCTGTCCAAGTCTGCCTGCTGCAACACCTACTTACTCTTCGGTGTCCAGCCGTCCTGTACACCAGACCTCCGTTAGTCACTGCCGTCCCGTCCTGCAGCTGTCCTCTCAGGGCTACCCCCTTCTCCGTGTAACCGTCTCTTTCTCTTCTGTCTTTCCTGAGCGTCTCCTTCTTCCATCCTCTCTTGAGCTCTTCCCGCTTCTCTCTTCCTCCTGGGTGTCTGCCCTACCCCTGGGACTCTCCTTCCTTATATCTCCTCTTTATGGAAATCCCCTTCTCAGTCCCATAACTCCACCCACCATGACTATACAGTTTCTCTAGCCTAAGGCCTGCTGTTGAGTCCTTTTCTCACTGCTCCCTGTCTCCATCTTGTGGCCAAAATCCAGTACTACATCGTCCTATACTAATTTCCAGTTGTTAACCATACACATGTAATAAAGCATAGTGCACATCATCTTTTACATGTCCTTCCCACCTCAGACAGGTCCATAGGTCAGTCCACCCCCTACAATTGAATCTACCTTTCTTGGCAAATAGGTTGACTCCATCTTACCTCACAACCAACGTATAATAGACATAAGTTTATGGCTATATTGTGTGTTATGAATGGGTCACCGAGGAGGATGGCAGGAACAGGCTAAGCCACCAGAAGACCAGAGAGGTTGGTAACTAAGCGGATTGCAGGCCTCTGATCCTATCCGTACAACTAGCAGTAGCCGTGGAGCGTTCCTACGATGCCCTAGACGCTTCGTCACAGACGGAGGACTAACTAAGCCTAAAGACAGAAAGATGAAATCTAAACTGCCCCGGAGCAGATCCCCAAAGGAATAGACAGCCCCCAAACATATATTGTCGGTGAGACAAGATGAGACACAAACACAGGCAGAGAACAGACTGAGCAAACGGTGGGGCCCAAGCTGTCTAGACAGGACAGGACAGAAAAAGATACTGTCTGCAATCACGCACAAAACTCTGAAAAAGTCCAACACTTCTGATATACAAAAAAACCTGAGATCACACGATCTCACCCCTGCTAGATCAGCACTCTGGTATAAACTGGCAGTAAGCAAAAAAATACTAACATAACAGGGGACTGAACAAGCTGCAACATATGAAGCAGGGCTCAGCGCTGCACCCAGCAGGGAGCATGCTGAACCCTAACAGCAAAGCAAAAAAAAAGACACAACCAGATTAGATGCAAAAGATTAGCAAAAAGAATCACTTAGCTGAACATGCAGATCAGGCAGGGGAAAAAAGAGCTCCAAATGCAAACCGAGGAAAAAATCACCAGCAACCTTCAAGAGCAGCCAGCTCCATTATATGCTCCCAGCCAGCAATCCCAGATTCCCAATTATCATCGTCAGGTGGAGAACCTCCATCCACCTGGCCAGCTCCACTACTCTCAGTAACCACCAGAGGGAGCAGAGGGAGCTTCGGCTCAGAAATCTGAGCAAGGGAGTTCACAACAATTGTGGCTATCTCAATAATCCTTACCCACTTCTGTGAGCAGAAAAAACGGTGCACCAAACATGGCGCAAAGTGCTGTACATTTCAATTTGTAGGACATGTTCAGGGGAGGGTTAAGCTATTGGGCATGGCATGTTCCCCCAGGCTGGTACCCCACTAGTTATTTAATGACAGAGTGGGTGATTATAATATAAGATGCCTGGGAGGTGGCCTGTAGCCCGGGCCACCTAATCTGCCCACTATCTTAATACTCCACATGCACATCAGTCACATTTTTCTTAATTATCCCACTTTATAGCTTGCAAATACCTAAATATTGTATGCAAAAAATGTCTCTTTTTGAATTTGTTTGAACCATTGATTCAATTTACTTTTAACCAGAGTTGAGCAAATATTTTGAAACAAGAAATGACCATCACCAGATCCCAAAAATTAAAATTGAGGAGAATCAATTTGTGGTATATCTCAACAAGTGCAAAGTCATAAAAAAGACAATTCCTATCTCTATTCCTATCTCTATTGCTAAGCCGTGATGTACCCTCACTATCCAGACTCATACGAAAATGGCTGCTGCATTCCTTGACTAAGCTTTTATACAGCCTATAATAGTCAGTTCTAATTGGCTGTGCTATACCATGGTCAGGTGTACCTTTTCTTGCTGATGCAATCTTCTGCATTGTATAAAATGGCTGTGGGCAATTTTGGCAGTTTTTGACAAAGTAAATAGCAAATTGTTCGATTTGTATCAAATTGATTTATTCACCTCTACTTTAGAAAATGAATAATCTTTTGTTCTAAAAGATAAAAAAAAGTTTAAATAAGCAAAATTGACAACTGTAAATACTTTCCAATTTTGCATTAAATTTAAAATTTTCTATAGAATAGTGGATTCACTAAAGGTTGATGCTATAACCAGCAGAGAGGTTTATAAAAGATTTCTTTGTAGTCTCCAAACTGAAGACTAGACATCTGAACATGGGTACGTGACTCAAAAGAGACTGAGCCGTGGATTATGTGGTTTAGCGATTTTGCCATGTGTGACTCCCAAGTAGTTGTACTTTACCTGTTCTCATATTAATTATATGAAGACATGGATTTTCTATGGTGCTTTCTAAACAAATAAGCATGTTATATTGTTATTTTTTTAAAATATATTTCATTAGCTGCTAATTACTTCTCACTACAAGCATTTTCATCTCTTCAGTTCAGTTTTGTGAGTTGTAAAACACAAGACTCCATATTATTGTTCCTATAAGAATTCAATATCATGTCAGTCACCCGGACCCCAGAGCAACTTCTACAGCTGCGTTCCATAAAACTACAGACCCTAAACTGCAGACAATCCAATAGAATCATGACAATATTAAAGGGAACCTGTCACGTTGAAAATGATATTTGAACTGCAGGCCTGATATTATCAAGCAGGAGGAGCTGATCAGATTAATGTACATTTTTTGGGGGGAAAGTTTCAAGTAAACTTCCATTTTAGTCCTTGAAATCCCTGGTTTTGTATGGATATGAGTCCAATGGGTGGTTTTACTCAGTGACTGACAGTCTGTATGATTGTGCATATAGCGATATCGGTAAATCACTTGTAGGACCACCCACTGAACTCATGTCCATACAAACACCAAGGATTTAATGGAATAAAACACAAATTCTACTGAATCTTTTCCAACAAACCAATATATAATTCTGCTCAGCTTCCTCTCCTCTGTGCCATGCTGTTCACAAATCGGGCTGTATATACAATGTATTCATTAAACTCCACATGTATATTACATGGCACATGTTTCTCATACTTATAACTCGTAGCTTAGACTAATAGAGGCCAAGCTTTGTAGTGATCCATAAAACGTAAACTTTATTAAATGATAAGTTAAAAAAATTCTAAGGCCTCTTTCACACATCAGGTTTTCGCCGTCAGGCGCGATCCGGCGCTTTTGACAAAAAACGGATCCGGCGAAATGCAATGCCGGATCCGGTTTCCCCCCCCATTGACTTGCATTAGAGCCGGATCGAGCCGGATGGCCATGCGTTTCATCCGATTTTCGCCGGATCCGGCAATGTGACGCGATCCGGCGTCTGGAAAAAACGGCTACTGTAACGTTTTTTGTCTCCGGCGAAAAAGCCGGACACGCCGGATCCGGCGTGTCCGGCTTTTTCATACAATGAAAGCCTATGAGCGCCGCAATGCGCCTGATCCGGCGACAGCCGGATCCAGCGGCCGGATCCGGTTTTTTTGGTCTGAGCATGCTCAGTAGCTCTGCCCACAAGACATATATAAAAGCAAGACAGTGGGACCCTCAGCCACACCCAACATGCCACCCAAGCCAAGAACCAGGAGCAGGAGAAGGCAGCAGACATCTGCAGCAGCACCATCAGCACCACCCCAAATGGAGCAGCATGCTGAACAACGGTAGGGGAGTCCAGCAGCAGATGAGAGACGGTAATTATCAAATCCCCCATTCCTCCAAACTAGGGCTATGGAATATTATTATTATTATTATTTATTGTTATAGCGCCATTTATTCCATGGCGCTTTACATGTGAGGGGGGTATACATAAAAACAAGTACAATAATCTTAAACAATACAAGTCATAACTGGTACAGGAGGAGAGAGGACCCTGCCCGCGAGGGCTCACAATCTTCAAGGGATGGGTGATAATACAGTAGGCGAGGGTAGAGCTGGTCGTGCAGCGGTTTGGTCGATCGGTGGTTACTGCAGGTTATAGGCTTGTCGGAAGAGGTGGGTCTTCAGGCTCTTTTTGAAGGTTTCGATGGTAGGTGAGAGTCTGATATGTTGTGGTAGAGAGTTCCAGAGTAGGGGTGATGCGCGAGAGAAATCTTGTATGCGATTGTGGGAAGAGGAGATAAGAGGGGAGTAGAGAAGGAGATCTTGTGAGGATCGGAGGTTGCGTGCAGGAAAGTACCGGGAGACGAGGTCACAGATGTATGGAGGAGACAAGTTGTGGATGGCTTTGTATGTCATGGTTAGGGTTTTGTAATGGAGTCTCTATATCTATATCTTGATATGAATATCAAGATATTCATTGGCCCTTTGTTTTTCTTTATTCAACAGCCGCCCAATAGATGCAGCAGCAGCAGCAATGGCAGCAGCAGGAACACCACCCACAGCCATGGAGTCTGGCCATGAGGAAGACAGCACATCTTCTTCTGGGAGCCCTCCCTCGCATCGTCAGCGTTTGACGGTAAGTTTTTATTTCCAAAATCCATCATCTCTGTAATATATGTCTATTCATTGCCTTTTATTTCAAAACAGGAATCACAAGATGAAGAGGAGCTCCCAGAAGAAGAAGGAAGGGGTGGACAGACATTTGGAGTGGGCTCACAATTGGTAAGTTTTTTGCATCAAACGCAGAAACACAACATCACACTACACACAACACATAGAAAACAATGTTCTGCAGACCACACACAGCAAACAAATGCCTACATCCAAAGACATAACATTTTTTGTTTTCTTCTCTAGTCTTCC
This sequence comes from Dendrobates tinctorius, assembly GCF_039654945.1. NCBI lineage: Eukaryota > Metazoa > Chordata > Amphibia > Anura > Dendrobatidae > Dendrobates > Dendrobates tinctorius. Next base: position 14,514,813 of record NW_027361751.1, on the reverse strand, counting down.
CAATCTGGTGCTCGGCCAAGAGGTCCTCGCAGTGCCTCCCAGGGTCGTCGGCGACAGCAACGCGGCGGTCACCAGCGTGTAAGTATAAATATTTTTGCTTTGTTTTTTTTGCACTTTTTATTTAATTTCTTTTGTGGAGGCTAATTATGTTATTTTTGTCTTTTTCTTTAACAGCCTTCACAGCGTGCTCCCGACTCTGACGGTGAGGATGGAGGGATTGATGTGGACCGCCTCATCGATCTCGTCAGAGAAAGGGAGCCGCTCTGGAATATGGCTGACCGCCGCCACGCTGACCTTATCATTACCCGACGACTCTGGGAGGAAATCTGTTCGCTCCTTGTGGACCGCTGGGAGGACCTCGAAGCTCGGGTCCAGATTAAAGAGCGTAAGTATATACAGTACCGGTTGCTTGATTTAAACCAGTGTTTCCCGAACTCCAGTCCTCGTGGTCCCCACGGATCATGTGTTCATGATTTCTATTTACTTTGGAAATCCTGAAAACATGACCCCTGGGGAGCATGAGGACTGGAGTTTGGGAAACACTGATGTTGTATACTAACCACTTTGTCCTTTCTCGTTTCAGGGGAGAGACTTGTGAAGCGGTGGCAGTCTGTGAGGGATCGTTTCAAGAAGGAGTTCAATAAAGAGATGCGGGCCCCGAGTGGATCTGGAGGACGCAGGAGCAAGTACAAGTACGCACGAGCCCTGTCGTTCCTCCGGGAGACAATGCTCACCAGAAGGTAAATATTACACACCACATGTGACAAAAAAAATGTTTAGATGTAACTTTTTTTTTTCAGCCAGGGCCATACCATGTCACTATTTTAATTGTTTTTTTTTCTCTTTATTCCACAGCACGGTGAGCAGCACTCGGGAGCCTGCACGATTGGACCCTTCTGAGGCGATCCCTGAGGAGACCGGCACCGAGGGACACTTCGACCGCCCCGGTACATCTGCACCTTCCCAGCCTTCCCACACATTCGACCCATCTGTCCCATCCACCAGCACAGGAGCATCGTGGCCGCCTACATTACATGAAGCTGCTGGTGAGGAGATTGCTTTCCCTTTACCCCACCCTTCTGCCCCTGCCACCTCTAGTACACCTGCGGGTACTGGGCGGCAGCGGCAGAGGGGTCTGGAAAAGAGTTATGCGCCAGAGTTCTTGCATCTGAATGCATCTTTCCAGAACTGTCTAAAAGTCTTGTCAGAGCAAATCTCCGCAGGCTTTCAGCAGATCAACTCCAGCATTCTGGAGGTGAAGACACTTCTGCAAACCATGCATTCAGAAGCAAGATCTTCGCCAAACCACACCTTTTTCAGGTCTGTTGTGGAGCGCATGGCAACACTATCTCCTACCCAGCAGATGCATGTAATGCATTCATGCCACGGTGCTCTACAGCAGGTTACCTCCCAACCTCCACCTCCCACCACTGTAGTTCCTCCACCTGCACCCCCTCCAGCCACTTTCCATCCTCCCCCTCCTATTACATCTGCACCCCCTCCAGCCACTTTCCATCCTCCCCCTCCTATTACATACCAGCAACCTGCCCAGTACCAGCAACCTCCCCAGTACCAGCAACCTCCCCAGTACCAGACATCTCCCCACTTCCAGCAACCTGCCCCGTATCAAACTCCTTCCCCGTACCAAACTCCTTCCCCGTACCAAACTCCTTCCCCATACAACTTTCCATCAACATCATCTGCTCCTACAGTCCCTGCCCAACCCTCCACTCCACCGCCCACCACCTCTTCTGCCTCTCACATGTCCACCCATTCTGTAGCTTTTTCCACACCATCACCTCTAACTGTTCCTTCCCCACCACGATCCCAGTCCTCTCTCCACACTCCCATTGTCGAAGTGTCCCGCAGCCCCTCCAGCAGTATTTCCACCCCACACTACACAGATTTGTAATGTGTGTTTTGTAATAAAAATGCCCAGTTTTTTTTCAAACCTTTATTAAAAAAGTTTTTTTAACTTTAAAAACAGTTTACAAACAAAAAAATATTTTAAATAAAAGTTAAATTATTGTTTACACTGGTTGTCTGTCATTTCTTTCTGCGGCGAAATATGTTTAAAAAAAAGGTTAAATAAAGGTTATTTAAAAGGTAAAAAGGTATTCAAAACCAGGTATATAACTGTGGGTAAATTTTAGCTTTTTGCCACAGTTGTGTTCCTGGTTGTGTTTGAAGCAAAGTATTTCACCTAAAAAGTTGTGTTTATTGTTGGTGATTTCCTAACAATGTACACAACTTTTGGTAAAAGGTGAAATACTTTGCATAAAACACAACCAGGTACACACCTGTGGCCTAAAGCTAAAAATAGAGACCATGACAAGATAGCCAACTTTGGTTGGCAAAGGTATATACTGTTGGTACAGAAGGTACACAAGTTTGGTTAGGGCACAAATCTTTCACACTCTGTCATCCTGCCAGTGTACTCTGCCTTGAGGTGACATAAAGTATAGTGCAAAATTGTCCCTCATTACTGAAACCGTCACAGAACTTCTAGTGGTAATGTCATGGTAATCTTGCAAGGTGGTTTCTTCAGAGGTGTCCTCAATGGAAATGGGTTCCTTGCAGATAACAAAATTGTGGAGTACCACGCAAGCTTTGATCACCTCGTCCACAGTTTCTGTCTTGAGGTTGATCGCAGTCAATAGGACCCGCCATTTGGCTGTCAGAATACCAAAGGCACATTCAACCATTCTTCTTGCTCTTGTGAGGCGGTAATTAAAAATGCGTTTTGGTCTTGTCAATCCTCTGCTAGAGTACGGTTTCAAAAGGTGTTCTGACAGCTGGAAGGCTTCATCCCCTACACAGACAAATGGCATAGGTGGACCAGATGTTTGCGGCAGCGGTCTAGGTGGTGGGAACTGGAAGGTGTTTCCATACAGTTTACGCCCCATGGCAGACAGTTTGAAAACTTGAGAGTCATTGGAGCGGCCATAGGCCCCAATATCAACAGCAATAAATTTGTATTCCGCGTCAGCGATGGCCATGAGGACAATTGAAAAATATTTCTTGTAATTGAAATATTCCGATCCCGATCCGGCTGGCTTTACAATGCGGATATGTTTCCCGTCCACAGCGCCCAAGCAGTTGGGAAACTGACATATCTGTTGAAACTTGTCAGCAATTTCAATCCACCTCTCTGTTGTGGGCTCTGGTAAAAACTCTTCAGCTAAGGAGTCCCACAGTGCACGGCATGTGTACTTCACTATTCCAGATATGGTGGAAATCCCGAGTCTGTACTGGAAATGCAGTGACGAAAGGGATTCTCCAGTTGCAAGAAATCTGTGGGGAATTAAAAAACAATCAATTAGTTTAAAATCACAGCATTACATACCAAAACTCAGCTATAACACTTGGAGATACAAACTACCACCAACAAGATTGCAGTGAAAGTGTGCTCTGATGCGAGCACATCCAATAAATGTGGCTTACCTTAAAGTCACCATCAGACGCTCTGCGGGTGAAACAGAGAAGCGGCAATAGGTGTCCGCTTTTCTTATGAGGTCTGCAATGCGCTCCACCAAGTAATCAAAATTCTCCATTTTCATCCGAACATATCCAAAAAATGTATCCGGGTTTCGTTGAAGGTCCATGCAGAGTGTAGAATAGACCCCACGCGTCATTCTCTTGGCTGTGATGGGGTGGATCCACAAACGTCGTCTACGATGCCTGATGCGCTGCTGTCTCGCTCTCTCCTTCTCCAGAACAATCACCCTCAAACGATTCGCCTCCGCTATAAAATCCGCCAAATTCTTCAAAATATTTCCAATCACAACATCCATCTTCGCCAGTAACTTGCTCTTCTCTCCAACCTGCACTTTCTCCTCTACAACCTGTCAAAGAAGGGCTGTAGGAACACTCTATATATAGTTTTCCAGTAGCCAATCCCGTTCGGAAGGCCACAAGGGTCAATTTTAAAAACCGGATCCGGCGTAATCCGTCGAAAAACGGATAGAAAAACGGATGAACCGGATGAGACGGATCCGGTTTTGTCTGTCAAGAACAAGACGGATCCGGCAGAAAACCGGATCCGGCACATCAGGTTTTACAAAACATTTGCCGGATCCGGCGTTCCGGCACGACGCCGGATCGCGCCTGACGCCGAAAACCTGATGTGTGAAAGTAGCCTAAGAAAGCAAAATGTTCAACAGGGGACACCAGTGTGGCCACATAAATAATTTATAAGAAAATATGTATATATGTAAAAATATGTAGGTATAGAGAATGCAGTTGATATATTGCACAATCCAAACGTATCAAAACATGTGTCCACAAATAGACAAAGTATCATTAAATCCTGTATTCCTTCATTTAAATATTCATCATGTAGGTACGATTTACAATACTGGAGAATATTACATTTAAAGTGCAAATGAGCTAGTGCTAATATTCAATACGGACCAAAAGATAAGTTATCCAGCAGCATGGATCTGGCCAAGTGATAAGTGTATCCAATATATCATAAGAAAAGTGATTGCTGAGAATAAGAATGCATAGTGGATATGCAGTAGTGTACAGTATAAGAATGATGGCTTCCCCTGTTGTAAACTTTCAGCCTGGATGATAATAAGGAAATCAGATATCTACACAAGAATCCTGAATTCAGTAGTGCCACATGAGTGTCCCCTCACTCCGACGCGCGTTATGCAGCCAGCTTCTTCAAGGGCATGTATATACAATGTGACAGGTTATCTTTAAATTCTAATAGATGTTACACTTTGACACAATTTAAAAATCTAAAAATATATGAATACTAATTTCTAATAGATTTGTGCAGCTATTGGTAATATTCTGCAATGGCTGGTGTCCCGTTGTGTCCCACTTGCAACTATATACTGTTACTATGCAGCTTAATGACTTACTACTCCTCAAGGTAATTTGATGGTTTTACTGTCCCCCCATAGTGTCCTGGTGGTTAGGAGATGAGGCTTCACATGAGATCGACTTACCTAAGGTAATTCATATCTTGTTATTGTATTCCGATTGGACATAGACAACTTCAGTTTGCATTTAAGCAATTGACTTACTATATTTCTCGGTCCGATGGATGGACGTATCCGACAGTCACATATCAGCATATGTTCGCCGACAGCACTTCAATAGGGAGATGCACGTTCTGGTCCAATGACCCAATTGGAGCATATACAGTGGGGCAAAAAAGTATTTAGTCAGTCAGCAATAGTGCAAGTTCCACCACTTAAAAAGATGAGAGGCGTCTGTAATTTACATCATAGGTAGACCTCAACTATGGGAGACAAACTGAGAAAAAAAAATCCAGAAAATCACATTGTCTGTTTTTTTTTCATTTTATTTGCATATTATGGTGGAAAATAAGTATTTGGTCAGAAACAAGCAATCAAGATTTCTGGCTCTCACAGACCTGTAACTTCTTCTTTAAGAGTCTCCTCTTTCCTCCACTCATTACCTGTAGTAATGGCACCTGTTTAAACTTGTTATCAGTATAAAAAGACACCTGTGCACACCCTCAAACAGTCTGACTCCAAACTCCACTATGGTGAAGACCAAAGAGCTGTCAAAGGACACCAGAAACAAAATTGTAGCCCTGCACTAGGCTGGGAAGACTGAATCTGCAATAGCCAACCAGCTTGGAGTGAAGAAATCAACTGTGGGAGCAATAATTAGAAAATGGAAGACATACAAGACCACTGATAATCTCCCTCGATCTGGTGCTCCACGCAAAATCCCACCCCGTGGGGTCAGAATGATCACAAGAACGGTGAGCAAAAATCCCAGAGCCACGCGGGGGGACCTAGTGAATGAACTGCAGAGAGCTGGGACCAATGTAACAAGGCCTACCATAAGAAACACACTACGCCACCATGGACTCAGATCCTGCAGTGCCAGACGTGTCCCACTGCTTAAGCCTGTACATGTCCGGGCCCGTCTGAAGTTTGCTAGAGAGCATTTGGATGATCCAGAGGAGTTTTGGGAGAATGTCCTATGGTCTGATGAAACCAAACTGGAACTGTTTGGTAGAAACACAACTTGTCGTGTTTGGAGGAAAAAGAATACTGAGTTGCATCCATCAAACACCATACCTACTGTAAAGCATGGTGGTGGAAACATCATGCTTTGGGGCTGTTTCCTTGCAAAGGGGCCAGGACGACTGATCCGGGTACATGAAAGAATGAATGGGGCCATGTATCGTGAGATTTTGAGTGCAAACCTCCTTCCATCAGCAAGGGCATTGAAGATGAAACGTGGCTGGGTCTTTCAACATGATAATGATCCAAAGCACACCGCCAGGGCAACGAAGGAGTGGCTTCGTAAGAAGCATTTCAAGGTCCTTGAGTGGCCTAGCCAGTCTCCAGATCTCAACCCTATAGAAAACCTTTGGAGGGAGTTGAAAGTCCGTGTTGCCAAGCGAAAAGCCAAAAACATCACTGCTCTAGAGGAGATCTGCATGGAGGAATGGGCCAACATACCAACAACAGTGTGTGGCAACCTTGTGAAGACTTACAGAAAACATTTGACCTCTGTCATTGCCAACAAAGGATATATCACAAAGTATTGAGATGAAATTTTGTTTCTGACCAAATACTTATTTTCCACCATAATATGCAAATAAAATGAAAAAAAAACAGACAATGTGATTTTCTGGATTTTTTTTTCTCAGTTTGTCTCCCATAGTTGAGGTCTACCTATGATGTAAATTACAGACGCCTCTCATCTTTTTAAGTGGTGGAACTTGCACTATTGCTGACTGACTAAATACTTTTTTGCCCCACTGTACCATCAAATAGGAAAAAGGAACAGCATCCCTTCCAGGTGATTAGAAGTTTTCAAAAACTTTATTCTACCAAAATGCAACGTTTCGACCTTTGCAGGTTGACAAAGACCTGCAAAGGTCGCAACGTTGCATTTTGGCAGAATAAAGTTTTTGAAAACTTCTAATCACCTGGAACGGATGCTGTTCCTTTTTCCTATTTGATGGTATCCCACAGTCACGTGATCTCTGTGAGATATAAAGTGGCACTTCAACCTTTCATTTTCTTCTTTGTTATGTTCAATTTAACATTGTTGAATCCACCTAACTCCATTTATCAAAGTTTCGATGTCTTCAGACTTTCTACAACTTTACTCTGGTTGTATCTTAACCTTTATTTGCGAAATTACCCATGAAATGTGGCTATTTTCTATTCTCTGCTGCGTGATCGGACATAGATCTCCTTAACATTTCAATAAGGACACAAAAAACCCAGCAAGGCATTACGATATGAATGTGTGGAATATTATGTTTTAAGACCTAGATCTATGACCATGCCTGTGAAAGAGAGGATAATTAGTGTTCATACGCTCAGTCATATCAGACTGGAGGTAATGAAGTGTGAGGGAAGGTTCATTAGTTTCTCTCAAGTACTTATACTCTGTCCACAGTATTTATACCAGCAGAGAAAAAAATTGCAATCTCTTTAAAATCAAGCTAGGCTATTCACATACGAACTGAAGATAAGAAATAAAACTGCATAATTACCTCGGCTTTCTTGGCGGCATTAATTTTTTTTTCAATACAATTACAAGCATAGCTTGATAGTTGAACCAGTCAGCTTCTGATATCATGTCAGTTCATACAAATATGAGAGGAAAATGACATTTCTCAGTGTGATGCAGGATAGTGAGCCTTGCCAAGCTCTGTCGGACAATCCAATGGCTAAATGGATTGGCTATATTTCCATCTTTCACCTTTGGACATTGCCGCCCACCTGACAGCTGTTCAGCAAAGACCTTCCAGCCAACAATACCGGTGGAAAGAATACAACAAGGTCACATGCAAACTAAACTTTTAGCACAGTACAGATGCCATCTGTTATACACTTGCATAGAGCAAATGTGAGACCAATATAATTTTTCATGATTTTAGATAATTTTTTTTTAAATCCGGTAGTAGAAAAAAATTGTTTAATGCAACAAGTTAAAAAATGTGAAATTAAATTCTTTAGTAAAATATCAGTCTATAGATTTAGCGATTAGGTTTTTTTCCTGTAAGTTTTCTTTACAGGATTTTCTATATGACTTGGAATGCACCTCTAAAAATGACACTAAAATGCTACAAAAAATCCATTTAAAAAGTACCATAAAACGATAGGACATGGGTTTTTAACATTAAAGAAATAATGTGCGCGTACACCTCATAGGAGCAGGAGATGTATCCAACTGCTACACTGATGCCTTTACCCTGTGCCAGCCATTGCACTGGTTGTCTATCTGCTAAAGAGTCCAATATAAAATTATCACTCTCACCCACAAAACTTTCCACAGTTCTGCACCACCCTACATTTCCTCCCTCATCACTAATCCGAACTTCTCACTCCAGTCTCCAAGACTTCTCGCATGTTGCACCAATTCTCTGGAATGAACTACCCAGGACAATTAGATTAATTCCCTATCCCCACAATTTTAAGAGTGACCTAAAATGTATTTCTTTAGATTGGCCTACCGCCTCACTGCACTTTTTTAACTATTCATGTTTTGCCCTTCCAAAATTTTCCCTCCAAATCTGGTCCCTCATAGCATCTGTTTACACACCCTCCATGCACTTAATAGCCCTCTGTGTCTGTACTTGTACACACACTGGCTGGTGACCGGTTCATGAAGCATTATGTGAATACCCTATTTATTATACTGATGGCTGGACAATACATAATAAGCATGTTTTAGCATTTACCTTTCGTGTCTCCCCTATCTCCTCATAGATTGTAAGTGATGAAGAATATGATTGTGCTATAGAAATAAAAAAGATTATTATGTTTAGGTAAATTTCCCATTCAGGACTCTGGGATAGGCTAATGGCAATCCACACAGGTGGGCAATAGGGTTGACAACCATCACTAAATTCACAGGTCCGTATTCATGAAGGCTGGTGTTGTTCTGGTCTTGATGAGGGGGCTTGTTGGAGACAGACACTCCTGATTCCTTAAAGGAAATATGTCAATAGGAAAAATGCTATTAACCTGCAAATATGGGGCTACGAATCCGGTACAGACCCCGACATTGCCGGTGACGGTGTGCTTATCTCTACTTATATCATTTAAAGGGTTATTCCAAACATTAAAAGCAACCACCTACCCAAAAGATAAATAACTTGCAGATCAGCGAGGGTCATTTGGGTGCGTGAAAAGTTTTAATCCCTTTACCTCCGGGCAAGTTTCCGTGTTTTTTTTTAATTTAGTGTTTTCCTCCCCTTCTTCCAAAAGACATGGCTTTTTTTATTTTTCAAATCAAATCAAATCAATCAATCAAATCAAATTTATTATCGCCAAGTACATATTACATATATACAAGGAATTCTTTGTGGCAAAGAGGCAACATAATATATAACAACAGATACAACAAGTAACATCTAACAAGACAGATACAGTATATAGTCTACACATGACGATTTAATTGTTGAACAGAGAGTGGATAGAAGCTGTTCATATGGCGGTTGGTGCTGCATTTGGGGACTCTGAAGCGACGTCCTGAAGGGAGTAGTTGGAATGAGGAGTGTCCCGGGTGAGAGGGATCGGATGAAATTTTCAATGCGTGGGATCGAATATTCTTATCATAAAGATCCTGGATTTTAGGCAGGGGGGAGCCTATAATTCTCTCTGCTGTTCTGAAAGTCCTTTGTAAGCGGAGTTTGTCATGCGCAGTGGCTCCCCCATACCAGACTATCAGAGAGGAACAAATCACAGATCTGATGACAGCATTAAAGAATAAGATCAGCAGATTCTTAGACAAACCATATCTTTTCAGCTGACGCAGGAAGAACATCCTCTGTTGTGCTTTTCTTATAACAGCATCCACGTTTTTCCCCCATTTAAGATCATGAGATTCCTATCAATATAGCCATACGACAGCTTGTTTTTTGCGGGATGAGTTGTACTTTTGAATGACACCATTGATTTTACCATATAGTGTACTGGAAAACGGGAAAAAAATTCAAGTGCTTTGAAATTGCAAAAAAAAGTGCATTTCTACAATTTTTTTTAATCTACCATGTTCACTATATGGTAAAACTGACTTTGTAATATGATTCCCCATGTTATTATGAGTATGCAGATAACAAACATGTATAGGTTCTTTTTTATTTAAGTGGTGAAAAACAAATCTGAAATTTGTATGAAAAAAAGTTTTTGTGTTTGACACCATTTTCCGAGACCTGTAGCATCTTAATTTTTTGAAAAATGGGGCTGTGTGAGGGCTTATATTTTTATTGATACGATTTTGTGTTAGATATGATATTTTGATCTCAATTATCTTTTTTTGCAATGTTGTGGAGACCCCAAAAAATTCTGGTACTTCACTTTTTTTTGCCATGTTCTCCTAGAATATCTGGAGTTAGGCAGTCACATCAGGTAATGAATCACAGGTCTTCTTTAGAGATGGAGTGATTTGTGTCCCATATTAAATGGATTTACTTTCCTCCAATGCTGAAGAGGTTAATAATAGGGATGAGCAAGTACTATAGTATTCGGACTCGCTGTACTTGTTACGAGTACCTCCTAATACTCGGGTACTCGTAACGAGTCCAATGTAAGTCTATGGGAAATGCGATTCATGGACGGGAACTGTGATGGACTGGGCGGGGACTGTACGAAGACTGTGCCAGGCTATGCGGGACTGTGCTGGCCTGTGCGGGGACTGTGCTGGCCTGTGCAGGGACTGTGCCGGTCTGTGCAGGACTGTGCGGGGACTGTGCTGACCTGTGCAAAGACTGTGCTGTGCTGTGCGGGACTGTGCAGGGCTTTGCAGGTACTGTGCAGGACTGTGCTGGGCTGTGTGGGACTGTGGTGGGCCATGCTGGGCTGTGCGGGGATTGTGCCGTGCTGTGCGGGACTGTGCAGGGCTTTGCAGGTACTGTGCGGGACTGTGCTGGACTGTGTGGGACTGTGGTGGGCCGTGCTGGGCTGTGCGGGGAATGTGCCGTGCTGTGCGGGACTGTGCGGGGACTGTGCGGGCTGTTGCGAATATTGCGAGGCGAGTAGTGAAATACTCGCGAGGATTCGAGTACTGCATTACTCGCCGAGGACCGAATCCTCACGAGTATGCTCGCTCATCCCTAGTTAATAACCCTTTCTATGCTTGTCAGAAGCATGCAGCTCCATGTCAGCTGCTTCTGATCTGGTCGTTACCTCTTCCTATAAAAACTGGTCAGTCCCTGTCGGTGAAACATTTGTCTTCCTGTGCTGTGTGCTAAAGCTAAGTGGTTGGAGTAGAGTTGTTGTAGTAGTTTTCTGTGGTTTGCTGTAGTACGTGGTGTGTTAACATCTCATGGTCCCTGTTCCCATTTAGTTTATTCCTCCCTGTCCCTATCCTCCTCCTATTGCTGGTTAGTGTTTTTGTATGATAGAGGTTTCTGTTATCCCTGTTTTTGTTTTTGTGGCTTGTTTACCTTACATTTCTGTCCCATGCCTCATGGGGTGGAGGAGGGGACAATTCAGGGTTTAGCAGGAGAATAGTAGGGTCGGAGACTTGGGCCTATCTACCTTCAAGAGTACCCCCGGGACAGGGATACTTAGGGTGTGTGCACACGCTGCGGATTTTGCTGCGGATCTGCAACGTTTCTGGCCCTGCGGGTCCGCAGCAGAATCTGCTGCGTTGTACAGTACCATTTTACTCTACGTAAAATGGAAACCGCAGTGCACATGCTGCGGAATTTTCCACGCGGTTTTGCTGCGGTTTCAAATCTGCAGAAAGAAATGACATGTCACTTCTTTTCTGTGGATTTCGCTGCGGTTTACCATCTCCTCCATTGTAGAGGTGATAAACTGCAGGGCAAAACCGCAGCCTAATCCGCAGGTAAACCGCAGGTCTTTTGACCTGAAATTTACCTGCGGATTTTACAAAATCCACGGGGAGAAATCCGCAGCACCTAAAAACTACGTGTGCACATACCCTTAGGGTCCCAGTTCCAGGGACAGTTTGAGGCCTCCAGACGGCTAGGACCCGGAGTTCACAGAACTATGGCACGGGGGTCTTCTGTAGACCCCTGGCTGTCATATGACATACCGCTGGCATCCTGGCATGGCTGATTAAATCACCCATCAAGTGCAGGAAAGGATGGGGGCTCAGCACGGGAGTCTGCATCAAAGGCAGGGACACTGCTAAAGGCTTAAATATACTTCATCAGTCACAATGCAGTAATGTTGGGAATAACCCTTAGGGTATGTGCACACGTTGCGGATTGGGCTCAGGAGTTTCATGAGCGGATTTTGCATCTTTTGCCAGAAAATGCAAGTCAAAATCCATGGATTTTGTGCGTTTTTTGTGCGGATTTGTTGCAGATTGGCATGCGTATTTACACCTGTGGATTTCTTTAATGAAATGGGTGAAAAAATGCTGCGGAATCCGCAAAAAGAATTGACGTGCTGCGGAAAATAAACCGCTGCGGATTCCGTGCGGGAGTCAGCAGAGGCTTCTGAATCTCCGCCTCTGTTACCGCTCTGTGCCGGGGAAAAATGGAGCCGTGCACAAAAGGCAGGTAAGTTGAAAAGTACCAGATACCTGTTTAAGTAGATCTTGGAATAATAATGACTTCCACAATTGGATGTGTTGAAATAAAATGTTCCTATAAATGTTCTCCTGCTGTGTCCTGTGTAATGGCTGTGGCTGACCGTACAGGGACATGGTCTGATCATACCACAGCTCCTGGGTGGCGGAAGAAAAATATACAGACATTACAGCAGGGGATCACAAATGATTCTTTCTTTGAAGTAAAACATTGCTTAAAAACAGGCAGAGAAATGTTTTATCTCACAAAAGGATCACCTGCGATAGCATGCTGCAATGTCAGTATACTTTATACTATGCAGCATCAGTAGTAAAGATCTAATGTTAAAAATAATAAAAAAAATAAAAAATGGTTTTATATTCACTTTCCGGCGTCCCGCGCAGTCTTCCCAGGCCTCAGCGATATTTCCGTTCCCAATAATGCCTTGCGAGACCTTTGATGATGTCGCGGTCTCGCAATAATATAGCTGTCTCGTGAGGAATAGGGACCACTACAGCATCGCGAGACCACGACGTCATCAAAGGTCTCGCAAGGCATTACTGGGAACGGAAGCATCGCTGAGGATGCCGGAAGGTGAATATAACACCATTTTTTATTTTTATTCTATTTTTTACAGGGATATGGTACCCACAGCCCGGAGGACAGTCTCCTCTCCTCCGGACCGTGGGTACCATCCGCAAATGTTCTGCTTACTTTTCGTATGGTGGGCACAGCAACAACAATGCAATCCTATGAGTTCAGGATCGTCACGATTCCGCAAATTAATGAGCATGCTGCGTATTTTTCCGCGATGTGATTCCGCCGCGGGAAAACTTGCAGCATTAGCACAGCATTGCGGAATCCCATAGGATTGCATGGGATGCATTTTTTTTGCTTTTTCGCAGCAAAATCATGCGTTAAAAAACGCAGCGTAAACGCAAAAAAACGCAACTTGTGAACGCACCCTTACTCAGTGGTCCTTCTCAGTCACCCACACAGATGGACACACAGTAGACCTGGTCTTTACCCGCCTCTGCTCTCTAAATAACTTCACCACCTCCCCTCTCCCTCTATCTGACCACCACCTACCACCTACTCACTTTCTCATCCCTGTCCTCCATCACCTGTCACCCATGTCCAGCAACACGCGCACCCCCGCAGAAACCTCGCACAAATAGACACCCACACACTCTCTGACTCTATTCTACCACTGTCCTCCATATCCTCACTCCACGACACAGACACTGCCACTGCTTTCTACAATGCCTCTCTTGCATCAGCCATCGACTCGGTCGCCCCTGTCATGCATAACAGAGTGCGACGAATCAATAGACAACCCTGGTAGAATAACACTACTAAAAAGCTTCGGCAAGCGTCCAGAATTGCAGAACGGCGGTGGAAGAAAACGCATTCGTAAGACGACTTCACTGCACTCAAACAAGCAACACTTGCATTCAAATCAGCTCTCACGTATGCTAAACAGGCCTTCTTTACATCCCTTGTATCTTCCTTACCCTACAACCCCAAACAGTTGTTTAATACTTTTAACTCCCTCCGCCGCCGCACACTTCAAAAACAAGATAGACCAAACACGGCAAGTCTTTATTGCTCAACCACCACAACCCCTTTGCATGCCCGACCAATGCCCAAACCCCATAACCTCCTTATCTAACATCACTGAAGAGGAGAATGCTCATTTTCTCTCCAAATCACACCTCACCACTTGTGCACTTGACCCTATCCCATCCCACCTCCTCCCCAACATCACCACCACTCTTATCCCATCCCTAACCCACCTCTTCATAGAATCATAGAATCATAGAATCGTAGAGTTGGAAGGGACCTCCTGGGCCATCAGGTCCAACCCCCTGCTCAAAGCAGGATTCGCTAAATCATCCCAGTCAGATGTCTGTCCAGCCTCTGTTTGAAGACTTCCATTGAAGGAGAACTCACCACTTCTAGTGGCAGCTTGTTCCACTCATTGATCACTCTAACTGTCAAAAAGATTTTTCTAATATCTAATCTGTGTCTCTTCCCATTCAGTTTCATCCCATTGCTTCTAGTCTTTCCTTGTGCAAATGAGAATAAAGTTGATCCTTCTACAATGTGACAGCCTATCACTAACTTCTGGTACCTTCCCTTCTGCTTTCAAACATGCTACAATCACGCCTATCCTTAAAAAGCCAACCCTCGATCCAACAGCCACGTCCAGCTATTCCCCAATATGGCTGCTCCCATTCGCTTCTAAACTCCTTGTAAAGCATGTCCACGCTGTACTTTCCTCCCACCTCTGATCTAACTTGCTCTTTGACAATCTACAATCTGGCTTCCGCCCCCATCATTCCACTGAGACATCCCTGACCAAAATTACCAATAACCCACTTACAGCCAAAGCTAACAGACAATACTCTATACTCCTCCTTCTAGACCTGTCCTCTGCTTTCGACACAGTTGACCACTGCCTCCTACTACAGATCCTCTCCTCCTTTGGCATCAAAGACCTCGCCCTATCTTGGATCTCCTCATACCTTTCTAACAGCACATTTGGCATCTCCCACTCCCACACTACCTCCTCATCCCACCCTGTCTCTGTTGGAGTCCCCCAAGACTCTGTTCTAGGACCCCTACTCTTCTCAATCTACACACTTGGCCTGGGGCAACTCATAAAGTCCCACGGATTCCAGTACCACCTTTATGCTGATGATACTCAGATCTACCTCTCTGGCCCAGACTTCACCTCTCTGCTGTCCAGAATCCCAGAGTGTCTATCAGCCATATCCTCCTTCTTCTCCTCTCGCTTCCTCAAGCTCAATGTGGACAAATCTGAACTAATCATCCTTCCCCCATCTCACAGATATTCCTTACCCTACCTTTCTATATATAACAATTGACAACATCACGCTTTCCCCCGTACCGGAGGTTCGCTGCCTCGGAGTAACCCTTGACTCTTCCCTGTCCTTCAAACCGCACATCCAAGCTCTCTCCACCACCTGTCGCCTCCAGCTCAAAAATATTTCCAGAATCTGTCCCTTCCTCAACCCTCAATCTACTAAACTACTTGTGCATGCCCTCATTATCTCCCGTCTTGACTATTGCAACATCCTTTTCTGTGGCCTCCCTGCTAACACCCTTGCACCTCTCCTGTCCATCCTCATCTCTGCTGCCCGACTAATTCATCTCTCTCCTCGCTACTCCTCCGCTTCTGCCCTCTGCAAATCTCTTCATTGGCTCCCAATCCCTCAGCGTATCCAGTTCAAATTACTAATACTGACCTACAAGGCCATCTACAACCTGTCTCCTCCATACATCTCTGAACTAATCTTCCGATACCTTCCCTCACGTAATCTCTGGTCCTCCCAAGACCTCCTTCTCTCCTCCACACTTATTCGCTCCTCACTCAACCGCCTGCAAGACTTCTCCCGAATAGCTCCCATCCTCTGGAATTCCCTGCCCCAACACATCCGACTATCAACCACACTCGGTCCCTCAGACAGAACCTGAAAACCCACCTCTTTAGGAAAGCCTACAGCCTGCAATGAGCCCCGCTGCCTCCTCACCACTACTAGAGCTACCGCCTCACCATCATTGGAGCTGCTGCAACCCCCCAATCTACTGTCTCCTTCCCCACCATCCTGTAGCATGTAAGCCCAAAAGGGCAGGGTCCTCTCTCCCCTCTATATCAGTCTGTGATTGTTAGTTTGTTTACTGTAAGTGATAGCTGTAATTTGCATGTAACCCCTTCTCATGTACAGCACCATGGAACCAATGGTGCTTTATAAATAAATAATAATAATAATAATAATAATAATAATAATATTTTTTCACAGCAGTAACAGTAGCAAAAATTCCACTACATGCTTGCACCCCCAGCAGTGGGAAAATATATTGCATCCACTGAAATTTACATTACATTATGTGCATTACATTTGCATTACAACGTGATAGAAATGCTATTTTCAGCCACTATGCACTACAGTGTTTTGACGGGGTCCGAAATAAAAAATTTGTTTGGAAAAATAATAGTAAACAATAAATTTTGAGCAAATTTCCCTACATACTACAGGGTGGGCCATTTATATGGATACACGTAAATAAAAATTTAATTTAGGTGTATCCATATAAGTGGCCCACCCTGTAGTAAGAAAATGGAAGAAATACAAAATGATTGTCAATCAACATCGATCTGGGGCACCATGCAAAATCTCACCTCGTAGGATATCCTTGATCATGAGGAAGGTGAGAGATCAGCCTAAAACTACAAGGTTGGGAAATGAAATTGTTTATGATCTCAAGGCAGCTGGGACCACAGTCACCAAGAAAACCATTGGTAACACATTACACCATAAAGGTTTAAAATTCTGCAGTGCCCGCAAGGTCTCCCTGCTCAAGAAGGCACATGTGCAGGCCCATCCTAAGTTTGCCTATGAACACCTGGACGAATCTGTGAGTGATTGGGAGAAGGTGCTGTGGTCAGATGAGATAAAAATTGATCTATTTTGGCATTAACTCAACTCACCGTATTTGGAGGAACAGAAATTCTGCCTATAACCCAAAGAACACCTTCAAGAAGAACCTGAAGACCCACCTGTTCCGACAAGCCTACAGCCTGCAATGATCGTCGGTCTACTGAACCACCGCACAACCTGCTCTACCCTCTCCTACTGTATACTCACCCATCCCTGGGCAGGGTCCCCTCTCCTTATGTACTTGTGTATCCCTTGTCTTACACATGTGTATTATACTTGTCTATATTTCCCCTTTTCACATGTAAAGCGCCATGGAATAAATGGCGCTATATAAATGCATAATAATAATAATAATACCATCCCCACTGTCAAGCATGGAGGTTGAAACATTATGTTTTGGGAGTGTTTCTCTGCTAAGGGCAAAGTACTACTTCACCACATTTATGAGAGAATGGATGGAGCCATGTACAGTACAGTAAATCCTGAGTGACAACCTCCTTCCCTCTGCCAGGTCATTAAAAATGGGTCTTGACTGGGTCTTCCAGCAAGACAATGACCCAAAGCATACAGCCAAAGCAACAAGGAGTGGCTCAAAAAGAGGCACTTTAAGGTCATGGAGTGGCCAAGCCCCAGTCTCCAGACCTTAATCCCATAGAAAACTTATGGAGGGGGTTGAAGCTCTGAGTTGCCAAGCGACAGCCTCAAAATCTTAATGATTTAGAGATGATCTGCAAACAGGAGTGGACCAAAATTCCTCCTGACATGTGTGAAAATCTCTTCATCAACTACAAAAAACATCTGACTGCTGTGATTGCCAACAAGGGTTTTGCCACCAAGCATCAAGTCTTGTTTGCCAGAGAGATCAAATACTTATTTCCCACCGCAAAATGCAAATAAATTTATATAATTCATACAATGTGATTTTCTGGATTTTATTTTTGATATTCTATCTCTCAATGTTAAAAATAACCTATCCTTAAAATTATAGACTGTTCATGTCTTTGTCAGTGGGCAAACTTACAAAATCAGCAAGGGATCAAATACTTATTTCCCCCACTGTATATGTAATGTTATGTGCTGAGCATCATATTATATGGAGGACTATGGACTGGGCATTACACTATATGGAGGACTATGGGATGTGCAGTTTTTTATATGGAGAACTATATAATATATTATACAAGATGGAGGAATATGGGAGGTGGGGAGATGCTTTATACTATGGGGAGGACTATGGGCTGTGCATCATACAGTATGAAGGACTATGGGGAGTGAATTATACTTTGCTATGGGGCCCCATTACTTCTAGGTAAACCTCTGGTGAGTATAATTAAAGAACAGCAGTAGACATATACAGTGGGGCAAAAAAGTATTTAGTCAGTCAGCAATAGTGCAAGTTCCACCACTTAAAAAGATGAGAGGCGTCTGTAATTTACATCATAGGTAGACCTCAACTATGGGAGACAAACTGAGAAAAAAAAATCCAGAAAATCACATTGTCTGTTTTTTTTTCATTTTATTTGCATATTATGGTGGAAAATAAGTATTTGGTCAGAAACAAGCAATCAAGATTTCTGGCTCTCACAGACCTGTAACTTCTTCTTTAAGAGTCTCCTCTTTCCTCCACTCATTACCTGTAGTAATGGCACCTGTTTAAACTTGTTATCAGTATAAAAAGACACCTGTGCACACCCTCAAACAGTCTGACTCCAAACTCCACTATGGTGAAGACCAAAGAGCTGTCAAAGGACACCAGAAACAAAATTGTAGCCCTGCACTAGGCTGGGAAGACTGAATCTGCAATAGCCAACCAGCTTGGAGTGAAGAAATCAACTGTGGGAGCAATAATTAGAAAATGGAAGACATACAAGACCACTGATAATCTCCCTCGATCTGGTGCTCCACGCAAAATCCCACCCCGTGGGGTCAGAATGATCACAAGAACGGTGAGCAAAAATCCCAGAACCACGCGGGGGGACCTAGTGAATGAACTGCAGAGAGCTGGGACCAATGTAACAAGGCCTACCATAAGAAACACACTACGCCACCATGGACTCAGATCCTGCAGTGCCAGACGTGTCCCACTGCTTAAGCCTGTACATGTCCGGGCCCGTCTGAAGTTTGCTAGAGAGCATTTGGATGATCCAGAGGAGTTTTGGGAGAATGTCCTATGGTCTGATGAAACCAAACTGGAACTGTTTGGTAGAAACACAACTTGTCGTGTTTGGAGGAAAAAGAATACTGAGTTGCATCCATCAAACACCATACCTACTGTAAAGCATGGTGGTGGAAACATCATGCTTTGGGGCTGTTTCTCTGCAAAGGGGCCAGGACGACTGATCCGGGTACATGAAAGAATGAATGGGGCCATGTATCGTGAGATTTTGAGTGCAAACCTCCTTCCATCAGCAAGGGCATTGAAGATGAAACGTGGCTGGGTCTTTCAACATGACAATGATCCAAAGCACACCGCCAGGGCAACGAAGGAGTGGCTTCGTAAGAAGCATTTCAAGGTCCTTGAGTGGCCTAGCCAGTCTCCAGATCTCAACCCTATAGAAAACCTTTGGAGGGAGTTGAAAGTCCGTGTTGCCAAGCGAAAAGCCAAAAACATCACTGCTCTAGAGGAGATCTGCATGGAGGAATGGGCCAACATACCAACAACAGTGTGTGGCAACCTTGTGAAGACTTACAGAAAACATTTGACCTCTGTCATTGCCAACAAAGGATATATCACAAAGTATTGAGATGAAATTTTGTTTCTGACCAAATACTTATTTTCCACCATAATATGTCTCCCATAGTTGAGGTCTACCTATGATGTAAATTACAGACGCCTCTCATCTTTTTAAGTGGTGGAACTTGCACTATTGCTGACTGACTAAATACTTTTTTGCCCCACTGTAACAGGATAGGGGATATATATATACCAGGATGGGGCCCAGGATAAAAGGCACATACCAGGATGGGCGATATGTATATCAGGTTGGGGCCCAGGATATGGGACATATATCAGGCTATGGATATACTGTACATATACCAAAATAGATCAAAGATAAGGGACAGAAGTACCAGGATGAGTGCATATATACAGGTGCATCTCACAAAATTAGAATATCATCAAAAAGTTAATTTATTTCAGTTCTTCAATACAAAAAGTGAAACTCATATATTATATTGAGTCATTACGCACAGAGTGATCTATTTCAAGTGTTGATTTCTGTTAATGGTGATGATTATGGCTTACAGGCAGGGAAAACCCAAAAGTCATTATCTCAATAGATTAGAATACTTTATAACATTAGCTTGAAAGAATAATAATAAAATCCAAAATGTTGGCCTATTTCAATGCATCGTGGCATGGAGGCGATCAGCCTGTGGCACTGCTGAGGTGTTATGGAAGCCCAGGTTGCTTAGATAATAGCCTTCAGCTCGTCTGCATTGTTGGGTCTGGTGTCTCTCATCTTCCTCTTGACAATACCCCATAGATTCCCTAAGGGGCTAAGGTCAGGTGAGTTTGCTGACCAATCAAGCACAGTGATACTTTTGTTTTTAAACCAGGTATTGGCACCTGTCTACACTGCTAAAAGTACCAAGTCCTGCCTGAGAATGAAATCTCCATTTCCAAAAGCTTGTGGGCAGAGGGAAGCATGAAGTGCTCTAAAATGTCCTGGTAGACGGCTGCTCTGATTTTGGTCTTGATAAACACAGTGGACCTACACCAGCAGATGACATGGCTCCCGAAACCATCACTGGTTGCGGATACTTAAGGCTAGACCTTGGAAATCAAGGTACCAGAGTCTGGATGAAGTGTGGAGAGTGGAGAGGCACACAATCCAAGCTGCTTGAGGTCTAGTGTGAAGTGGCTACTCACACTTCTGTCCACTCTATGTTTCTGAATGCTTAGTAGAAATAAGTTATACCACATATGCAGCGCCCCGCAAGGCCAGGGAACTCGGTACCGGGCCGGACAGTTCACCAGGGGGTTGTCAAGGCCGCAATGACCCGGTCCGTGACCCTGGGCTTGCAATGAAATAAAGATGAAGAAAGTTGTATGGGAAAGTTCGTGATGCCACCCGTGGTGTTTGACGTCCTCTTGGTCCCCTTGAACCTATATGGCTGCCTTTTCAGCGAATCTGTGTGGATTTGGCTGTCGCACATACAGATGCTACAGCCTCCGGTTAGCTAGCTGAGTCATACAGTCTCTCCACTAGTCTGGGGCCGGTTCTCCACTGTGACCTGGTCCACGGGTCCACAGGTGGATTCTTCACTTCCCTGGCCCCTAGGACCCCTTCTCTTCACTCTGGAGCCCCTCTCTGACTCCTTCGTCACTCCTCTATTCTCTCTTGACCTGGGACGAGTTCCTCACTCTTCCAGTCCCTTCTACCAATTGTCTTCTCCTCTAACTCCTCCCCCCAACTGTCACTTTACCTCTGGTCCCCTACTCTATCCACTTCCTCCACCCACACCCTCTACCTAGTTCCTCCCTGGCCTAGAGAGGTGTTGTGTTGGGTGCTAGTGTGTGGGTACCGGGTAGTGCCCCCTCCTTACCCAAGAGTGGGGTACCACACCTCTGTCTGAGTTGCAGTACCTCTGTGGCGACTGGACCCTCAGGGGCGCCACACATCAGTCTATCTCCACAGCAGTGGAGCTTCCTACTGCACATGCTCACAGGCTCCTGACCTATTAACATTCTAAAGCAGGTCTCTGCTTGTGTAATAAGATGTGTGTACAGTGTGTACAGTATGTACAATAGTAATTACCTCTGTAGGTAGAACAAAAATGATTTCTTAATTAAATGTATTTAGAAATTAATTTACATTTTCATTCTTTTTTTGTACTCCTGGAGAACTCCTTTTAGAGGACCACTTCTTACAACTATTTTTCATTGTAATTTTAGGTGATTTGTACTTGATTGTCAATTGAAGAAGCATACATTTTTCTTTAATTGGATTTTTCTGGATTTTTCTATATGTGTGTTTATGCCTATGGAAGAGTGAATAAATTGTAAGCTCCATTGAGCAAGGACTGATGTAGGTTAGAGAATTCTCAGGGATATGTCTGAACTATATATAATTATAGGTTATACTTTGGGTACAGAGGGTGAAAAACTTACTAAAAATACGATGGTTGTATCATGTTGAGCATTGAGACTCATCTTGTGTACATTGCTGTATGGTTAATAATTCATCTAGATACAAAAATGATTTATCATCTGGAGGAGCGTGTTTCGGTTTACATTATACCGGTAAATGTAGTATTTATTGCAAACAAAGCCTTAATGTCTTGTACTTTCTTAGATTTACTCGGATACGTATAAAAGCCACGCACATTCCTAAATGATTTACAGTTTTTCTATATTGCCGTATTGTTATTTGTGCCCACACGTCGGGAGTGTATTTCATTTTGGATCACTGAGTAAAATTCCCAGGTGAATCGGCAGGATCGAAGCAATCTCTGTTATTGTGATTGATTACCATATGCAAAGACAAACCTAATGTTTTTGCTAAGCCTCTTACTTAGTTTATGTGAAAAGTAATTTTACTTGACCAATGTAGCCCACTATTTTGTAGCTCTCATTAGCAGAATTTATTTCTCTATCACAGCCATTTTGTAGAAAGAACTTTGAATGCAAACTTGCCGCCGTGTTACCTTGCAGCCTTGTAATTTAAAGGATATCTTACTTGACGTTGGTATTGTCGAGCAGTTTACCTCAGGGGAGACCAAGCAACTATGCCTTCCCCTGTCACCCCTGTGTGATCATAAAACCCCACCCCCCTTTACCGACACCCACTAAGACACGGACACAAGAATTTCCTTTGGAATTTTATGGCCACAGCAGCCTTTTATTAACCCAACAAAATAACAATAAACACTTATCATAAATAACATAAGTACAATGACTTGAACACTGAAAGGCGGAGTCCTTGAATCCACAAGATCATGGTGAAGTATTCCAAAAATATTGTGGACAAGCCCCATCCATTTGCTCCCAGCCGTTACCCCACAGGCTCAGGAGCACCAGCACACCAATAAATATTGTCCACGAACTACTTGGAGATCCTCCCACTTCTGACGGAAACTCCCCATCCACCTCTCACCAGATCACGACCAACATACCTTTAAACGGAGGAGACCCTACACACAGAGTCTCCAACACTAATTTCCACCGACTTCAAGGACTCCCCCCTCCTCCAAAACCGCCACAACGAGGGGGCCTTGAACACCTCAAGACCCGAGACCCCCCAACCCGCCAAACGACGGCCCTCTCGATGCCGTCCTGAAGGGCGAGGGCCCAAATATCGGAACCCACTGTATTTAAATGAATCCCGTCCGCCAACCAGGAATCACCCTCGCCCTTCTCCACGTCAAAATGCCGCACGGCAACTCCCCCATTCCTGACAATAAAAGCTGACACCGCCCTGTTGACTTTAATCCTGGCCCGATTAACCTTCTCCAATAATCTCATGGACCGCCAGCGCCTGCATGGCACAATCTCAGACCACACGATAGTGACCCCCCGGTTTGACAACCACTGCCTTAAGCAGTCCTGCTTAATGTCCTTGACCAGCTCCCGAAACGGCCTAACCGCCAGATCATTACCCCCAGCGTGAATAACGAGAATATCCGGTGTCCGGTCCAACCGTGCGCATTCGTGGATCTCCGGCAACACCCTTCGCCACACCAGGCCCCTGAAACCGAGCCACCGTACCACCGCCACGGCCCTGGAAATCCCCAGCTGTCTGCCTTCGTTCCTGACATTGGCTCGCAATGCTCCCCAATAAACGAAGGAGTGACCAAAAATCCAGACCAGGAGCAGCTCAGCACCTGAAACAGAAAAGCAACACTAACAGAAAAATATACCTGCAGCAAAAATTTTTTAACACCAAACCACCCAGGCTACTATGTGACCCATGATCAAGACCACCCTTACCCCCCTCCCCATTACGAAATTAAGGGCGAACATAACTGTGGTACCGATCAGACCTCCACCCGCCAATGCGCCATATTAAAGCCGGACCCAAACCACGTACAGCCGCTTCGGTCACCGCCCCTATCCGGAATGAATGAGAAGCAAAGCGGGAATCATCCAATCCCAAATACTGAATGGATTTTTAAAAACTGCACCAAACTGATACCGAAACAAACTGCCCCCGTCTGCGTGGCACAACAAAGAACCGCTCAAACTGGGGCGAAGCTCCCAAAAACTCCGCAAACACTGAACGGTACACATTAAGGATCCCGACACGCCACCCAACACCACTCGTCGGCCTTTCCCGGACTGGTCCGTTTTGGACCGCCACAGCCAAAATTCCACACCCCGTGAAGTCAATACCACATCCCTGGCTAATAAGCCACCCATCGACTTTTTGTTATGAGACACAAGCTCCCCCACTCGCAAAGCCCCCAAAAAATGCAAACGAGAAAGCCAGGCGAAACAACAAAACTTCGTATCGGGCCGAACAAACCGACTCCAGAACACGTCCTAATTGCTCCAATAAATTGAACGACACCGGCCGTCTTAAATCGCCCCCACCTCTGAAACGGCAAAAACCTTTTATCGCCTGCTTGACCAAAAATGACTTTGTCAAGTCCTTGCTCCCGCGCAACCGAAAACCAAAAGACAAACCCGCTAATAAGCGCGTTACCTTTGCATGAGACCAACCCTCACTCGCACCTCGCCCTAACCAAGCCAACAACATTCCCTCCTGGTCAAGCCCGGCCCAACTAGTTTGGCCGGCCGTAAGGACCTCCTCCCACATCCGCCACACTGTCCGATATGCCTCCCAAGTTTTTGGTGCCAGAGACGATTCAATCAGCGCCTCCGCGGTCATTAAGCCACCCTCCAGAGTTCCTCCGGACAGGTTAAACCCTCGATCTCTGCATCCGGAGCCAAAGAACGAAAACGATCCCACTGCGAACGAGAGAGAGAGTCAGCTATCTCATTCTTGACCCAGGAACGTGCTTCGCGGTCACATGGGCATTCAAAGACAAACACAATAGCACCAATTGCTGTAACACTCGAACGACTGGAGGTGGACGACGCAGTAAGGCCATTAATCGCGCTCACAATGCCCATGTTATCGCAATTAAAACGCACCCGCCGGTTCTTGAAATCCTGTCCCCACAAATGAACCACCACCAGTATTGGAAAAATCTCCAACAACATAATGTTACGCACCAGACCGCCAGAGACCTAATTGTCGGGCCATTGAACCGCACACCATTGTCCACTGAAATAGGCACCAAAACCTATCCCGCCAGCCGCATCCGTAAACAAATCCAGTGCATCGTTACCAACCACCTCTTCCATTACCAAAGAGCGACCATTGTACTTCTCCAAAAAAGACTCCCAGACCGCCAAATCAGCCCTGAGCTCCAACGACAATCTAACAAAATGGTGGGGGGCCCGAATCCCCGCAGTAGCGCTAGCCAGCCTACGCGAAATAACTCACCCCATCGGCATAACATGGCAAGCAAAGTTCAGATTCCCTAACAGCGACTGAAGATCGCGCAACGATAATTTTCTCAAGCGACGTGCTCGCACCACTTCAAACCGCAAATCTGCCAGCTTGTCTTCGGGCAACCTGAACTCCCACTAAATTGTATCGATGACGATCCCCAGAAAACACAGACATGTTCTAGGGCCCTCCGTTTTACCGGGCGCCAACGGGACACCGAAATGCTCCGCCACCCACTCAATGGCTTTCAAAATCCTGAAACAACGCAAAGACTCCGCCGGACCAACACACAAAAAGTCGTCCAAATAATGAATAACCGAATCGAAACCGGAAACGTCACGCATGACCCAAACGCCTCGAAATATGCACATGACAACGAACAACCCATAGGTAAACACCTATCCACAAAAAACCTGCCTTCCCAAAAACATCCCAGCAGCTTTGCGCTCTCAAGGTGAACCGGTAACAGACGAAAAGCGGATTTGACATCTGTTTTCGCCATAAGGGCCCCACGACCACATTTCCGCACCCACCGAGCCGCCTCGTCAAATGAAGAGTATACTACCGAACAAATCTCCGGATCAATACCATCGTTAACCGACCTCCCCCGTGGGTAGAACAAATGCTGAATAAGCCGAAACTTACTCGGCTCCTTCTTCGGAACCACCCCCAAAGGGGAAACCATCAAGTCTGGGAAAGGAGGAGAAACGAAAGGGCCTGCCATGCGGCCCAACGAAACATCTTTTTGGAGTTTCTCCGAAACTACTGCGGAATGCTCCATAGCTGAATGCAAATTTTTTAAAACTAACGGAATCTCAAACGGAGGACCCGGTATACGAAAACCATCCCTAAAACCTGCGTACCCAGCAACCCCGCTTTTTCCCTATCCGGGTACCTATTTAGATAGGGAACCATCCTTTCCAGATTCACTGGAGTCTACCCCTTGTGAATTACCACCCCCGGTTCTGGGCTTCCCTTTCTTAAAGCACTTGGACGCTCCATGTGAGGCGCCATTACAATTAGAGCAGAGGTGTTTGAATTTACAACTGGCCCCGAACTTACACTGGCCGTCATTAAACTGCCAACACACCCCCGCCTTGTGCATTCCTGCTTGCCCTTGACTTCCACCACCCGAAGATCTGGCGCTACTCTGAACGGTGCTTCCAGCCCCCCCATGAAAGGAGCTCCCAAACTTATTTTGATCAATCACCCGCATCCACAATCCAATATCTTTCTGGTCCCAGCGAATAGCCGGACGCACAGCCTTCCTCTGACGGAATTGCTCATCATACCTCAGCCACGCCTGGCCGCCATACCCTCTGTAAGCCTCCACTATCGCATCCAGGTAACAAAACAGTGCTGAACAATTGTCAGGGGCCTTTTCCCTGATAACGCTTGCCAAAATGGCAAAAGCTTGTTGCCAATTCACAAACGTCTGAGGAATCAGACGCCACCTGCGCTTTTCCTCCTCCTCCTCTTTCTTGCTGTCTTCTTTCTTGCTTTTATCTAAATTAAACTTCTCAAGAGGCAGCAGCGAAAATATTTTGACATATTCATCCTTCCAAATCCGCGCCTTCACCTCTTTTTTAAGTGAGCACCCAACGAACCTTCAAAGCATACGTACACCTCGCCATGCGCCCGATCATCCAAATGCACATGACACTCCTCCTCAGTTTGCACCGACACGGACACCGCCTCGCCGGAGCGGGGGCCCGGCTCCGACCCGCTCTGACCGGACGACCCCCCAACCTGCGCCCCGACCCAAGCTGCTACGGGCGATGACCCGCCCAAGCCCTGCCCTAAGCGTGACAGCAAACTACGCACGTCCGCAAGCATACCACACACTCCCCCAGCCGAACCTGGGCTGCTCAACCCTGCCCCCACCCCGACACTACTATCTTCAGCTAAGGGCCCTCTTTCTACCATTGATGATGACCAAAACCGGTGACACACAGGGGACACGGAAGCATACTCACCGGGCTGCGAGGGGGCTGTGTGCCCTCCAGCAGGAAAGCCAGGATCCCTCAAAGCCTCCAGACCCTCACGACTCACGGTGGCGGACTCGCCGGCATGTTGCTGACCCTCGAAGCTACCAGCAGGGAGGCACGGGGTGGGAGGCCTGAGCCCCTGGACCGATCCAGGCTGCGGTGTTATGATGAGTCACCGAAGGAGGAAAAAACAAAATACCAGCTAAGTCCAGAAAAACCAGAGAGGTTGGCAGCTATCGGATTGCAGACCCCTGAACCTATCCACAACAACTAGCAGTAGCCGTGGGGGGTTCCTACGGTGCCCTAGACCCCTCGATCACAGCCGGAGAACTATATAGCCTAAAGACAGAAAGGGGAAAAACTAAACTGCCCCAGAGCAGACCCCAAAGCAATAGGCAGCCCCCAACATATAATGACGGTGAAGCAAGATGAAAACACTAACACAGATAGAAAGATAGGTTGAGCAAATGATGGGGCCCAAGTTAACTACATAGGACAGGATAGGAAAGCTGCTGTCTGCCATCCGCAAAAACCCTATCAAAATGAGCCAACCGACTGATAGGAAAAACAGGCCCTGAAGTCGCTAGGCTTCAAAAGACTATATCAGCACTCAGGTATATTCTGAAGACAGAGCAAAATATCAACAGATCAGAGACAAAAATGGAATTCAGCTCACCCCCGGCCGGGGATGGCAGAACTCCCGAAAAAAACAAGGCAAAACAAAAACAAAACTGAAGAGTACAAAGCAGAGCAGAAAAACTTAGCTTTGAGATGCAGGAAACAGACTGGTCTCCAAGAATCCAGCAGGAAAATCACCAGCCAGGAAGAAGGGCGTCGGCAGCCTTATATCCAGTCCTCAATTCCAGCCACCCAGTCATCATCTAGCCCAGGTGTTTGGTAATCAGTCTCACTACCTTCCTTCACTAGAGGAGGGAGTTCATCAGACCTCAATGGTGAAGGGAAAAATGAACTCACAACAGTATCTCCCCCTTGAGGAGGGGTCACCGAACCCTCATCCATGCCACCAGGGCGATCCGGGTGAGCCCGATGAAAGGCACGCACCAATCTTTCGGCATGAATATCAGAGGCAGAGACCCAGGAATTATCCTCCTGACCATAACCCTTCCACTTAACCAAATACTGGAGTCTCCGTCTAGCCAGACGGGAATCCAGTATCTTCTCTACCTCATATTCCATATTACCTTCAACCAATATAGGGTCAGGAGGTGCCACCACAGGAACTACTGGTTCAACAAACCTCTTCAACAAGGACTTATGAAACACATTATGAATTTTAAATGTGACAGGAAGAGCCAACCGAAAAGAGACCGGATTAATAATCTCCAAAATCTTGTAAGGTCCAATAAATCTAGGCTTAAACTTAGGAGAAGCCACCTTCATAGCGATATTTTTTGATGACAACCAAACCATATCACCCACCTTAAACTGGGGACCAACGGTCCTACGCCGGTTGGAAAACCGCTGGGCCTTTTCCTGGGAGAGAGACAACTTATCCACTACTTGGTCACAGATCTGGTGCATTCTCTCCACCACAGTGTCAACACCTGGGCAGGCAGAAGGCTCCACCTGCCCTGAAGAAAATCGAGGGTGAAAACCAAAGTTACAAAAAAAAGGTGACATCAAAGTGGCAGAACTAGCTCTATTATTTAAAGCAAATTCGGCCAAGGGCAAAAATGAAACCCAATCATCCTGATCGGCAGAAATAAAACATCTCAAATACGACTCCAAAGTCTGGTTTGCTCTCTCCGTCTGCCCATTGGTCTGAGGGTGAAACGCAGAGGAGAAGGACAACTGAATTCCCAGCTTGGAACAGAAAGTCCTCCAAAATCTAGACACAAACTAAACTCCTTTGTCAGATACAATGTTCTCAGGAATCCCGTGCAAGCGAACCACCTGTTGCAAAAACAAGGGCACCAACTCAGAGGAAGATGGCAACTTAGGGAGTGGTACAAGATGGACCATCTTAGAGAATCTATCACAAATCACCCAAATAACAGTCATTCTCTGAGAGACAGGCATATCAGAGATAAAATCCATTGAAATATGGGTCCATGGCCTCCTGGGCACCGGCAAAGGCATCAACAAGCCACTAGAGCAAGAACAAGGTTTAGACCGGGAGCAAGTCCCACAGGACTGCACAAAATTCCTGACATCACGAGACAAGGCGGGCCACCAAAAAGATCGACTCACCAGATCTCTAGTACCAAAAATACCTGGATGACCAGCCAATGCAGAGCAATGAACTTCAGACATCACTCTCTTCCTCCACTGGTCAGGAACATACAACTTTCCACTGGGACAACGCTCAGGTTTGTCTCCTGAAACTCTTCCAGAGCACGTCTCAAATCGGGCGAGATGGCAGAAAGAACTACCCCCTCGCCTAAGATGGTAGCAGGCTTAGTCACAACAGGAGAATCAGCAAGGAAACTCCTAGAGAGGGCGTCTGCCTTGACATTCTTAGTGCCCGGAAGAAAAGAGACCACAAAATCAAAACGTGTGAAAAACAAGGCCCACCTAGCCTGTCTAGGATTCAAGCGCTTGGCCGACTCCAGGTAAATCAAATTCTTGTGGTCAGTAAGGACCATGACTTGGTGTTTGGCTCCCTCCAACCAATGTCTCCACTCCTCAAATGCCCATTTCATGGCCAACAGTTCCCGATTCCCCACATCATAGTTACGTTCGGATGGGGAGAACTTTCGGGAAAAGAAAGCACAAGGATTCATTTTAGATGTCACAGGATCTTTTTGGGACAATACCGCTCCTGCACCAATCTCAGAAGCGTCCACCTCCACCTGAAACGGGAGTGAGACATCAGGTTGCCGCAAAACCGGAGCAGAAGTGAATCTTCGCTTCAGCTCTTGAAAGGAAGAAACAGCCTCCGGAGACCAATTCAGCACATCAGCACCCTTCCTAGTCAAATCCGTCAATGGCTTGGCAATACCAGAAAAATTAGCTATAAATTTCCGATAAAAATTAGCAAAACCCAAAAACTTCTGGAGGGCCTTCAAAGAAGTGGGCTGAACCCAATCATAAATGGCCTGTACCTTGGCCGGGTCCATTTCAATAGTTGACGGAGACAAAATAAATCCCAAAAATGAAATCCTCTGTACCCCAAAAAGGTATTTCGATCCCTTGACATACAGGGAATTCTCCCTCAAAATCCGGAGCACAGTCTGAACATTTTCCACATGAGAGTCCCAATTCTTGGAGAAGATCAAAATATCATCCAGATAGATAATCAAAAATTTATCCACAAAGTCTCGGAATATATCGTTCATGAAGCACTGGAAGACAGAAGGGGCATTAGTGAGCCCAAAAGGCATCACCAGGTACTCAAAATGTCCCTCCGGAGTATTAAACGCCGTCTTCCATTCATCCCCATGCTTAATGCGAATAAGATTATACGCCCCCCTGAGGTCAAGCTTGGTAAACCAGCAAGCACCTTTAACTCTGGAGAATAGATCAGAAATCAGGGGTAACGGATACTGATATTTAACAGTAATTTTGTTGAGGGCACGATAGTCAATACAAGGCCTTAATGAACCATCCTTTTTAGCCACGAAAAAAAACCCAGCACCTAAGGGTGAAGAGGATGGTCTAATATGACCCTTCTCCAATGCCTCCTTAATATAGGATCGCATAGCCTCGTGCTCGGGTACAGATAAATTGAAAAGCCGACCCTTGGGGAATTTACACCCCGGGTTCAGTTCAATAGCACAGTCATAACTCCTATGAGGAGGCAAAGGCGCAGACTCATTCTCACTAAATACATCATAAAAGTCAGCCAAATAGTCAGGAACATCATGTGACTGGGGAGAGGTGGAGAAAACAGGAGCATCACTAAGGGCACACCGACAACCACAACTCACCACAGACAAAGATTTCCAATCCAGAACTGGATTATGGATTTGCAACCAGGGAAACCCCAGAACAATGGTATCATGCAAATTATGCAACACCAAAAATCTGCAATTTTCTTGATGGTCTGGGGCGACCCGCATTACCACCTGGGTCCAAAACTGAGGTTTATTCTTTGCCAAAGGAGTAGCATCAATACCCCTCAAAGGGATAGGAGTCCGCAGAGGTGTCATAGGAAATCCACAACGTTTAGCAAAATCCAAGTCCATCAGGTTCAGAACTGCTCCTGAATCCACAAAAGCCTTGGCGGAAAATGTGGACAGGGATCAGATCAGAGTAATTGCTAGAAGAAACTTAGGTTGAACACCACCCACAGAAAACGTGTGTGCACAACGTTTCTCTCGTTTAGGGCAGACAGAAATAATATGCGAGGCATCTCCACAAAAAAAACACAGCTTATTACGCCTTCTGAACTCCTGATGTTGCGCCCTACACAAAACTCTATCACATTGCATAGGTTCAGACATTTGTTCAACAGGTGGTAACATCTCTCGTGTAGTTTTGCGTTCACGTAAACGCCGATCCACCTGAATGGCTAATGACATAGAATCGTCAAGACCAGAGGGAACAGGAAATCCCACCATAGTATCTTTTACAGTTTCTGACAAACCCTTCCGAAAGAAGGCTGCCAAGGCACCATCATTCCAGGTAGTAAGGACCGCCCACTTTCGGAATTTTTGACAGTACAACTCTGCCGAATCCCGACCCTGGCTTAATGCCAACAGGGTCTTTTCAGCCTGATCAATAGCATTAGGTTCATCATACAACAACCCCAAGGCTTGAAAAAATGCATTCACATTATTCAGAATAGGATCATCAGGTTTCAAAGAAAACGCCCAATCCTGGGGATCGCCGCGCAGCAAAGAGATGACAATTTTAACCTGCTGCGCAGAGTTCCACGACAAGTTAGGCTTCAAGGCAAAAAATAATTTACAATTATTCTTGAAATTCAAGAATTTAGACCGATCCCCAAAAATACATCAGGAGTAGGAATCTTTGGTTCAGCAGCATGTGAATGAGCAAGATAGGCGGAAATTCCCCGCACTTCAGCAGCGAGCTTCTCCACATGATCAGACAATTGCTTCATCTCCATTGAGAGAAAAATTCCCCCTACGGCCTCAGAGATATAGAGGAAAAAATATGCACACAAAAAAAAAAAAAATTCTGACACTTTTTTTTTTTTTTATAATTCTCTCCTGCTATTGAGTACCCTAGGATCTGCGGTATGGCTGGTGATTCTGTTATGATGAGTCACCGAAGGAGGAAAAAACAAAATACCAGCTAAGTCCAGAAAAACCAGAGAGGTTGGCAGCTATCGGATTGCAGACCCCTGAACCTATCCACAACAACTAGCAGTAGCCGTGGGGGGTTCCTACGGTGCCCTAGACCCCTCAATCACAGCCGGAGAACTATATAGCCTAAAGACAGAAAGGGGAAAAACTGAACTGCCCCAGAGCAGACCCCAAAGCAATAGGCAGTCCCCAACATATGACGGTGAAGCAAGATGAAAACACTAACACAGATAGAAAGATAGGTTGAGCAAATGATGGGGCCCAAGCTAACTACATAGGACAGGATAGGAAAGCTGCTGTCTGCCATCCGCAAAAACCCTATCAAAATGAGCCAACCGACTGATAGGAAAAACAGGCCCTGAAGTCGCTA
This sequence comes from Dendrobates tinctorius, assembly GCF_039654945.1. Classification (NCBI taxonomy): domain Eukaryota; kingdom Metazoa; phylum Chordata; class Amphibia; order Anura; family Dendrobatidae; genus Dendrobates; species Dendrobates tinctorius. Next base: position 14,481,794 of record NW_027361751.1, on the reverse strand, counting down.
GGCTTCAAAAGACTATATCAGCACTCAGGTATATTCTGAAGACAGAGCAAAATATCAACAGGTCAGAGACAAAAATGGAATTCAGCTCACCCCCGGCCGGGGATGGCAGAACTCCCAAAAAAACAAGGCAAAGCAAAAACAAAACTGAAGAGTACAAAGCAGAGCAGAAAAACTTAGCTTTGAGATGCAGGAAACAGACTGGTCTCCAAGAATCCAGCAGGAAAATCACCAGCCAGGAAGAAGGGCGTCGGCAGCCTTATATCCAGTCCTCAATTCCAGCCACCCAGTCATCATCTAGCCCAGGTGTTTGGTAATCAGTCTCACTACCTTCCTTCACTAGAGGAGGGAGTTCATCAGACCTCAATGGTGAAGGGAAAAATGAACTCACAACACTGCGGCGCCCCGAAACCAGATGATGCCTGGCTCCCCCCGCCGCAGGCTCTTGCCGGTGAGCCGTGCTGTCGCCGCTGGTCGTCCTGGGCCCCCCATGGTACCTGGGAGCCCGACAGCTTCCTCCTTCCTCCTCTTTTCGCAGCAGGCGCTGACCCTGCCGTGCTGCCTGTCACATCTGCCGCGGTGGATCTGAGAGCCCCGGTCAACATTTCTGGGGCAGGCGCAGCTGCGGGCCCAGCGCTGCGGCGCCCCCCGCCAAATCTGATGCCCCCACACCGCTGGGGGACACTGGAACAGGCCCTGCCGCCCAGCAGGCCACCACGCTGCCGGCGGCTGACATTATAGTAGCAGGGGAGGCTGGCCGCGCGGCGTGCAGATCACTGCCGCGGCCCCCCGAAGCTCCAGGAGAGACATGCTGCCTGGCGCGCGCTGGCTCCGCCCCCCTCCTAGACCGAGGCGGAGGCCCAGACACCGCCGCAGGGCCTCACCGCACTCGTGGATTCCTCCCAGGTCGTGACGCGCTGGAAGGAGGAGTGCCCGTCGCGTGACCTGGAGGGTCCCGGGAGGGGCTCCTGCGGCGACGCGAGGCCCGGGGAGTGGTGTCAGGTGAGAGCCGTTCCGGAGGCCTCATCCGACGAGCTCTTCGCTCCCTCACCTCAGCCTGCCCGGAGGGTCCAGGGAGCAGGCTGGCGACGTGATTCTCAAGCCACCCAGGCGGCAGCATCAGCGCTGCGGCCCGTAGCCGGTTCAAAGCTTCCTCCACTCCAGCCATCCCGGTGAGTATCCCTGACTGTGTTGCTGCTGTGGAAGCGGGAACAGAGGGCGGGAACACCCCGCCCCTCAGTTAAATACCCCTTGGCTCCCCCTCCCTGCTAGCAGCTCCCCCCACTAAACCCTCCACCCCCCGTCATGATGGCCTCCGCCCACGCCTCCTATGGGGGCTTGGGAGGCTCACTCCGGCCATTCTCTTTATAGTTTGTTTGTGAATTTTTTGATGCTCGTGTTTATATAACATATAATCTCAATGTATAATCATACATATGGCAAGCAGCATTACAAATATTAAATACATAAAACTATTAGTGCAAAGTCTCTGATTAGTTTATAATTTGTGATGAGCGAGTACACTCATTGCTCGGGTTTTCCTGAGCATGCTCGGGTGATCTCATAGTATTTTGGCGTGCTTGGAAATTTAGTTTATGTCGACGCAGCTGCATGATTTGTGGCTGCTGGACAGGCTGAATACATGTGAGGAATGCCTGTTTATTAGGAAAGCCCCACATGAATTCAGCCTATGTAGCAGCCGCAAATCATGCAGCTGTGTCGACACAAACTAAATCTCTGAACACGCCAAAATACTCGGAGATCACCTGAGCATGCTCAGGAAAACCCGAGCAACGAGTATCCTCGCTCATCACTATTTATAACATGACTTTGGGAAGAGGTTGTCCAATTTGTCTTTATTTTAGGAAATGTTTTGGGGACTTGATTTTCTAGTACTTACCAATATATAGGTATTACCTGTGGCACAGCTCTCCTTTTCTCAAACATGGCTGCTCGTAGAGAAGCATGCAACTGGCTATATCCATCTGCCACTGATAGGCAGCTTTCCTATCTATCTAGCCACCCATTTATGATGATAATATCAATATAACTATATTACCCCTTCCCTTGGCAGTCAGTGTGATCAAGCCCCATTTCTAAAATATGTAATAGCTATAAAATGCTTCTGGATATCCCTGTGATTCTTGGATTGTTTTTCCGTGACACATTTTACTTTATGGTAGTGTTAAAATTGATGACAATGGCCCCCATTCATCAAGACTGGCATTTTTATGTGTACGCCTTAGGCCGGGGTCACACTGGCGAGGAATACGGCCGAGTGAGAGGCACTAAAAGCACGCATTAGACACGGACAAATGATTCTCTATGGGGTCCCTCGCACCAGGCATATATTTCTCATCTGTATTCTACGGTCCGTGCCAATCGCAGCATGCTGCGATTGTCAGCGTACTACGGCCGCAGTATGCCAATGCAAGTCTATGGGTGCGCAAAAAATACGGATTACACATGGACCACACATGTGACTTGCGAGAAATACGCACCCGGTGTCTTTTAGCAAAGCCGGCAATTCAGTGCACGATACAGTAAACTCACACTGACAGGTTTAATAAAGAAACGAAAGAATAGATATATACACATAGAATACATATATATAGATATATACACTCACTGGCCACTTTATTAGGTACACCATGCTAGTAAGGGGTTGGACCCCCTTTTGCCTTCAGAACTGCCTCAATTCTTCGTGGCAGAGATTCAACAAGGTGCTGGAAGCATTCCTCAGAGATTTTGGACCATATTGACATGATGGCATCACACAGTTGGCGCAGATTTGTCGGCTGCACATCCCTGATGCGAATCTCCCGTTCCACCACATCCCAAAGATGTTCTACTGGATTGAGATCTGGTGACTGAGGAGGCCATTTGAGTACAGTGAACTCATTGTCATGTTCAAGAAACCAATCTGAGATGATTCGAGCTTTATGACATGGCGCATTATCCTGCTGAAAGTAGCCATCAGATGTTGGGTACATTGTGGTCATAAAGGGATGGACATGGTCAGCAACAATACTCAGGTAGGCTGTGGCGTTGCAACGATGCTCAATTGGTACCAAGGGGCCCAAAGAGTGCCCAGAAAAAATTCCCCACACCATGACACCACCACCACCAGCCTGAACCGTTGATACAAGGCAGGATGGATCCATGCTTTCATGTTGTTTACGCCAAATTCTGACCCTACCATCCGAATGTCGCAGCAGAAATCGAGACTCATCAGACCAGGCAACGTTTTTCCAATCTTCTACTGTCCAATTTCGATGAGCTTGTGCAAATTGTAGCCTCAGTTTCCTGTTCTTAGCTGAGAGGAGTGGTACCCAGTGTGGTCTTCTGCTGCTGTAGCCCATCTGCCTCAAAGTTCGACGCAATGTGCGTTCAGAGATGCTCTTCTGCCTACCTTGGTTGTAACGGGTGGCAATTTGAGTCACTGTTGCCTTTCTATCAGCTCGAACCAGTCTGCCCATTCTCCTCTGACCTCTGGCATCAACATGGCATTTCCGGCCACAGAACTGCCGCTCACTGGATTTTTTTTCTTTTTCGGACCATTCTCTGTAAACCCTAGAGATGGTTGTGCGTGAAAATCCCAGTAGATCAGCAGTTTCTGAAATTCTCAGACCAGCCCTTCTGGCACCAACAATCATGCCACGTTCAAAGGCACTCAAATCACCTTTCTTCCCCATACTGATGCTCGGTTTGAACTGCAGGAGATTGTCTTGACCATGTCTACATGCCTAAATGCACTGAGTTGCCGCCATGTGATTGGCTGATTAGAAATTAAGTCTTAACACACAGTTGGACAGGTGTACCTAATAAAGTGGCCAGTGAGTGTATATCTATATATATGCATTCTATGAGTCTATATCTATTTTTTGGTTTCTGTTATAAAACCTGTCATAGCGCTCCATTATATGTCCATTTTGCAAGGTGACGAGAAAATCTCGCCATACGGTGCCATACGGATTACATACAGATGCTCACATGCGCAAAATACGCGACCACACCTTGATTACGGATGACATACGGAGCACTGTTTAGGGGCCATTCATCCGTATTACGCATGTAAAATACTGACCGTATTTTGCGTCGGTTAGTGTGACCCTGGCCTTAGTCACAAATGTTACTCCAGTCAGGGATTGGGTGTGTGGCATAAGGAACACCTTTGCTCATCATGAATTTGAGCGGGATTTTCCACAGCACTGTCTTGCCCCAGCTTTGGCCACTAAGGCTAGTTTCACATTTGTGTCTTTGTGCGCAGCGCATCGTGCGCAAGTAAAAACGCGCATGCGTTTTTGAATGAGTTTGCGTTTTTTATGCATATGCGTTCTCTAGACGTCACATTTCACAGTAGGAAAATCCTTTAAAAATCCTTGAAACAGACTCCACCAATGGGACATCAAACAATGTTTCTTTGTGTAGGGAGTGGTTTAAACCAGTGTTTAGACATGTTTACTCAAAAAACGCATGCACACGAAAACGCAGACGTTCGAGCGCATGTCCATGTGCACGCCTGCATTCCCATAGACTGTAATGCGTTATTTTGTCGCATTCCATGCGCAAGCGTGCGCATGCGTTTTTTTACGCCTTTGGGTGGACCCAAAAATGCAACATGTTGCGTCCGGCGCGTCTAGATGCACACCTTGAAAAAACGCAACCAAACGCATGCAAACGGAAGATCATGCATACGCCATGTTAAACATAGGTATGCATGACACGATGCACTGCGGGCATAAATGCTAATGTGAAACCAGCCTTAGGCCTCTTTCACACATCATGTTTTCGCCGTCAGGCGTGATCCGGCGCTTTTGACAGAAACCGGATCCGGCGAAATGCAATGCCGGATCCGGTTTCCCCCCCATTGACTTGCATTTGCGCCGGATCGCGCCGGATGGCCATGCGTTTCATCCGGTTTTCGCCGGATCCGGCAATGTGTTGCGATCCGGCGTCTGGAAAAAACGGCTACTGTAACGTTTTTTGTCTCCGGCGAAAAAGCCGGACCCGCCGGATCCGGCGCGTCCGGCTTTTTCACACAATGAAAGCCTATGAGCGCCACAATGCGCCTGATCCGGCGAAAGCCGGATCCGGTGGCCGGATCCGTTTTTTTTGGTCTGAGCATGCTCAGTAGCTCTGCCCACAAGACATATATAAAAGCAAGACAGTGGGACCCACAGCCACACCCAACATGCCACCCAAGAAAGCAACCAAGCGCAGCAGGAGAAGGCAGGAGACCACTGCAGCACCATCAGCACCACCACCACCCCAAATGGAGCAGCAAATGGAACATGCTGAGGAGGGGAGTCCAGCAGCAGATGAGAGACGGTAATTATCAAATCCCCCATTCCTCCAAACTAGGGCCATGGAATATCAAGATATTCATTGGCCCTTTGTTTCTCTTTATTCAACAGCCGCCCAAGAGATGCAGCAGCAGCAGCAGAAATGGCATCACTGGCAGCAGCAACAGCAGCAGCGATACCCACAGCCATGGAGTCTGGCCATCAACAGGACAGCACATCTTCTTCTGGGAGCCCTCCCTCGCATCGTCAGCGTTTGACGGTAAGTTTTTATTTCCAAAATCCATCATCTCTGTAATATATGTCTATTCATTGCCTTTTATTTCAAAACAGGAATCACAAGATGAAGAGGAGCTCCCAGAAGAAGAAGGAAGGGGTGGACAGACACCTGGAGTGGGCTCACAATTGGTAAGTTTTTTGCATCAAACGCAGAAACACAACATCACACTACACACAACACATAGAAAACAATGTTCTGCAGACCACACACAGCAAACAAATGCCTACATCCAAAGACATAACATTTTTTGTTTTCTTCTCTAGTCTTCCCAATCTGGTGCTCGGCCAAGAGGTCCTCGCAGTGCCTCCCAGGGTCGTCAGCGACAGCAACGCGGCGGTCACCAGCGTGTAAGTATAAATATTTTTGCTTTTTTTTTTGCACTTTTTATTTCATTTCTTTTGTGGAGGCTAATTATGTTATTTTTGTCTTTTTCTTTAACAGCCTTCACAGCGTGCTCCCGACTCTGACGGTGAGGATGGAGGACTCGATGTGGACCACCTCATCGATCTGGTCAGAGAAAGGGAGCCGCTCTGGAATATGGCTGACCGCCTTCACGCTGACCTTGTCGTTACCTGACGACTCTGGGAGGAAATCTGTTCGCTCCTTGTGGGCCGCTGGGAGGACCTCGATGTTCGGGCCCAGATTAAAGAGCGTAAGTATATACAGTACCGGTTGCTTGATGTAAACCAGTGTTTCCCGAACTCCAGTCCTCGTGGTCCCCACGGATCATGTGTTCAGGATTTCTATTTACTATGGAAATCCTGAAAACATGACCCCTGGGGACCATGAGGACTGGAGTTTGTGAAACACTGATGTTGTATACTAACCACTCCTTTCTCGTTTCAGGGAACAGAATTGTGAATCGGTGGCGGTCTGTGAGGGATCGTTTCAAGAAGGAGTTCAATAAAGAGATGCGGGCCCCGAGTGGATCTGGAGGACGCAGGAGCAAGTACAAGTACGCACAAGCCCTGTCGTTCCTCCGGGAAACAATGGTCACCAGAAGGTAAATATTACACACCACATGTGAAAAAAAATGTTAGATGTAACTTTTTTTTTTCAGCCAGGGCCATACCATGTCACTATTTTAATTGTTTTTTTTTCTCTTTATTCCACAGCACGGTGAGCAGTACTCGGGAGCCTGCACGATTGGACCCTTCTGAGGCGATCCCTGAGGAGACCGGCACCGAGGGACACTTCGACCGCCCCGGTACATCTGCACCTTCCCAGCCTTCCCACACATTCGACCCATCTGTCCCATCCACCAGCACAGGAGCATCGTGGCCGCCTACATTACATGAAGCTGCTGGTGAGGAGATCGCTTTCCCTTTACCCCACCCTTCTGCCCCTGCCACCTCTAGTACACCTGCGGGTACTGGGCGGCAGCGGCAGAGGGGTCTGGAAAAGAGTTATGCGCAAGAGTTCTTGCATCTGAATGCATCTTTCCAGAACTGTCTAAAAGTCTTGTCAGAGCAAATCTCCGCAGGCTTTCAGCAGATCAACTCCAGCATTCTGGAGGTGAAGACACTTCTGCAAACCATGCATTCAGAAGCAAGATCTTCGCCAAACCACACCTTTTTCAGGTCTGTTGTGGAGCGCATGGCAACACTATCTCCTACCCAGCAGATGCATGTAATGCATTCGTGCCACGGTGCTCTACAGCAGGTTACCTCCCAACCTCCACCTCCCACCACTGTAGTTCCTCCACCTGCACCCCCTCCAGCCACTTTCCATCCTCCCCCTCCTATTACATCTGCACCCCCTCCAGCCACTTTCCATCCTCCCCCTCCTATTACATCTGCACCCCCTCCAGCCACTTTCCATCCTCCCCCTCCTATTACATACCAGCAACCTCACCAGTACCAGCAACCTCCCCAGTACCAGACATCTCCCCACTTCCAGCAACCTGCCCCGTACCAAACTCCTTCCCCGTACCAAACTCCTTCCCCGTACCAAACTCCTTCCCCATACAACTTTCCATCAACATCATCTGCTCCTACAGTCCCTGCCCAACCCTCCACTCCACCGCCCACCACCTCTTCTGCCTCCCACATGTCCACCCATTCTGTAGCTTTTTCCACACCTTCACCTCTAACTGTTCCTTCCCCACCACGATCCCAGTCCTCTCTCCACACACCCAGTGTCGAAGTGTCCCGCAGCCCCTCCAGCAGTATTTCCACCCCACACTACACAGATTTGTAATGTGTGTTTTTTAATAAAAATGCCCATTGGGTTTAAAACCTTTATTAAAAAAGTTTTTTGCACTTTAAAAACATTTTACAAAAAAAAAAAATTTTAAATAAAAGTTAAATTATCGTTTCACAATGGTTGTCTGTCATTTCTTTCTGCGGCGAACTATGTTTAAAAAAAAGGTTAAATACAGGGTATTTCAAAGGTAAAAAGGTATTCAAAACCAGGTATATAACTGTGGGTAAATTTTAGCTTTTTGCCACAGTTGTGTTCCTGGTTGTGTTTGAAGCAAAGTATTTCACCTAAAAAGTTGTGTTTATTGTTGGTGATTTCCTAACAATGTACACAACTTTTGGTAAAAGGTGAAATACTTTGCATAAAACACAACCAGGTACACACCTGTGGCCTAAAGCTAAAAATAGTAAGACCATGACAAGATAGCCAACTTTGGTTGGCAAAGGTATATACTGTTGGTCCAGAAGGTACACAATTTTGGTTAGGGCACAAATCTTTCACACTCTGTCATCCTGCCAGTGTACTCTGCCTTGAGGTGACATAAAGTATAGTGCAAAATTGTCCCTCATTACTGAAACCGTCTCAGAACTTCTAGTGGTAATATTTCCAATGACAACATCCATCTTCGCCAGTAACTTGCTCTTCTCTCCAACCTGCACTTTCTCCTCTACAACCTGTCAAAGAAGGGCTGTAGGAACATGCTATATATAGTTTTCCAGTAGCCAATCCCGTTCGGAAGGCCACAAGGGTCAATTTTAAAAACCGGATCCGGCGTAATCCGTCGAAAAACGGATAGAAAAACGGATGAACCGGATGAGACGGATCCGGTTTTGTCTGTCAAGAACAAGACGGATCCGGCAGAAAACCGGATCCGGCACATCAGGTTTTACAAAACATTTGCCGGATCCGGCATTCCGGCACGACGCCGGATCGCGCCTGACGCCGAAAACCTGATGTGTGAAAGTAGCCTAAGTTGGAACGGGGCGAAAAAGGCATGGAAATGAAAAAACTTTTCATTTTAGGACAGAATTCTGACGAAAAAACTTTGATGACTCAGGGTCAATATACTCAGGGTCATGGAATTAATGGTGCTATATAAATAATAATAATAATAATAATAATAATAATTTGTAATATAAAAATTCAGTTTTCTGAATGCAGCTGGCACTGTGACATTTTGCTTGCGTACTAGGCTGCACACATCTAGCATTTTTATATATTGGCACACAGTGACGGCATTAGCACCAACAACCCTAGCCACATGTCAGGGATTACTGGGATATTGGGCCCAGCAGCAATTTGATCCCACATGCTCTGTGCTTACAAAGCAGAGGGTGTGGTGTGCACGGGGCTCAATCTCACCCTGAATGTCATTGGTCATGCACCTGTTATTGTACAGTGAGTTTAGTCAGCCACCAATTGTGCAAGTTCTCCCACTTAAAAAGATGAGAGAGGCCTGTAATTGACATCATAGATAGACAACAACTATGAGAGTCAAAATGAGAAAGCAAATCCAGAAAATCACCTTGTCTGATTTGGCAAGATTATTTTTTCAAATTATGGTGGAAAATAAGTATTTTGTCATTAAGAAAAGTTCATCTCAATATTTTGTTATATATCCTTTGTTGGCAATGACAGAAGTCAAACGTTTTCTGTAAGTCTTCACAAGGTTGGCACACTGTTGAAACAGCCACAAAGCATGATGTTGTCACCTCCATGTTTCACAGTAGGTATGGTATTCTTTGGATGCAACTGAGCATTCTGTCTCCTCCAAATAATTTCCCCCCCCCGTATATAGCATAGACCAGAGGAGAATGTTTATGTACATGCATCCATACCATATATACTGATCCTGTCCTGGATCTGTCATGGCACTCAGAATATAAATACCCAAGTGGTTACATCTTTGGCTACATACTCTGGAAACATGTGAAAGTGACTTGAACATTGCAAACACTCCAGGGAAGGTAACTGGACAGTGCTATTACATTGATCTGTTGCATGCCATACCATGTGTAGATTTAATTTAGGATCTATACATAAAAAGAACAGATTGATCCACAGAAGATTGACTTTGAGTCAAATTTCCTCAAATTCGCTGGTTCCTGGAAATGCAAACACTTTGCAATTTGATTTGCGAAGATCGACAAAAAGCAAAATCCCTGTTTCCTTTCCACATGCGGCTGAAGATTCAGAGCCCTTTCTAGTGGTGCCAAGCAGGGGCCGGCAGCAGGATTCCACTTGTACCCTGCAGCGATCACCTCACATGATCTATTGCAACCAATCAGGGGAGCTGTCACAGAGTGATAGTCTCAGTCTGTGAATGCTAATTCACAGATTCTAGTGATATATAGGGAAGTTCTGTAGCTGTATAGTCACTCACTGCACTGTGAATTGATTGCTATGTGATATACTGCAGTAACAACACCTTAATAACTGCATTGTATTAAATTGTTTATACACTACAAACAAGGAGGGCAGTTTAATGTCACTCAGTCCTAATTTCACAATAAACTAAAATCCTGAAATCAAGTCTTGTGTCACAGAAGTGCTTCTTGGCTTGTGACATTTTCAAGCCATATTTTTTTAAGACAAAAGAAAAATCTCCATAATCCAGAAATGTAAACACAACTCACTACCTCACAAAGTGTGTGTTCTAAAAAATACATTTTTTGTTGCACGTGTCTTTGTAATAGTCCAATATTATACCCCCCTACACATGCCATTTGAATACAGTTACCTGCTGCAGGTGTTTACTTTTGGTACATGAACTTACCAAGTCCCACCGTTATAAAAAGAAGCCACAGCTTCTTCTGTTTGCACTGCCTATAATTAAACATAATAGGAATAAGTTTTGGAAAGTTTTATAATTTAAGTAACTTAAAATGTCTGAACTTGCCGCATGTGGTAAAATCGCCTGTTATCTATCACTGGTTACTGTTCATTTTCTCCTAATGATATAGGTTGAGGTCACGTGGACATTAATAAAGCTGTGTTTACATTACAGAGCTGAAAACAGGTTCAATACGGTCATAGAATCATAGAATTAGTGAATGTTAGAGTTGGAAGTTACCTCAGTGATCATTGTGTCCAACACCGAACTCAAAGCAGGATTCACTAAACCATCAGACAGATGTGTGTCCAGCCTCTGGATGACGGCTTCCATGGAGAAGAACTCATCACCTCTCGTTGCAGCCTGTTCCACTCATCGATAACCTTCACTGTTAAAAAGTTTTTTCTAATATCTAATCTGTATCTTCTCTCTTTCAGTTTCATCCCATTGCTTCTTGTGTTTCCATGTGCAAATGAGGATGAGGATGATCCCTCTACACTGGGACATCCATTCAGATATTTGTAGACCGCTATTAAGTCTCCTCTTTTTTGCAAGCTCTTGTAGACCTCAGAGTGTTCTACACTTGTATTTTTTATACAGTCTTATGTACTGTAGCTTTTATGTTTTATGCGTACAAAAATCCCCCGCCACATCATCAGGTCCTCATGTTAGTTTACTGTTCTGCATACAGGAGTGCACCCCATGCAGATGATATGGGACCCGCCTTTCAATGTCCACACATATCTGCTGTGTATGTACAGGAGAAGTCGTGAGAAATTTTATGGCGTGGGCTCACACATGGAGTCCACCCCAAACCCATCTGTCGGAGATTATTTTACACAGCAGACACCTGACAGTAACTACTACAATTACAGCTAACTCTCATTGCAGTAGTTTATCCCCTTACATGCTATGGTGAGCAGATACCAAGGAATCTAGGAGATTAGTCTTTTTCAGATTTCAATAGAAGGACAATTACATGTTACATGCAGCATTTATCTATCTCCGGGAGATGTCAAGAGGCAAAATTAAGTCTGTATAGAGCATGAGTTGGTGTCAGAGTCAGGACAATCTCTCCTGTAATTCCACAACGATCACCACGATAGCTGATTCCTACCCTATCTACCCTTCATTTTGCCCTTAACATATATTACCAAGAACTCTATAATGTAGAGTTGCAGGGACTTTGTGTGCCACCATAGAGCCTCCTGCCTAGTTGAACATTCATTTATCATCACCTCTTAATTAATCTATTTTGTCCATAAGCAACAATTGCTCTTGTCGATAACTGATAATTCTATAAATGTTACAATTTACTTGCCTTTTGCTCCTCTTAAATCATACATGCTCTAAAGCGGTTTACGAGATGATATTTCCTGATTTTCTTTTAATTTCATACAAAGTGGGATTTATCAGCTAAGCTTTCATTGACACTGACTTCAATTTATTCTGATGAGACTGACTGACATCTATGTGTGCTGTTCATCAGTCATCATTTACACCATTCTTAATTGCATTAAATGTAAATTAAGACATTCAATTTCGGCCATTATTTTTCATAAAACACTGTGAACTGAATTTTAGTGGGTCATGAAATTTTACATTCAAGATAAATAAGAGGAATACAGAATGTAGCATTGATACTCATATTTCACCCGCTGTTGAATGGTGGTTTACTAGATTTCAGTGATTAATTTGCTGTTTGATTGAAACATGAATGGCTCAGACAGACTTTCCTTAAGTTTGCAATGGCTCTATCATTGCTACAGCTTCGCCACAGTGAACTAAGTACATGTCAATTATACAAGAATAAACTATTCCTACGCTATAATTCAGGGTAATGATCAATGAAAACAGGAAATCTATATAAAGACAAAAATCATTATTTTTGCCATTGCTTTTTTTTTCAACTGTGAATTTAATGAACTTGTCAATTTTTTTTACCTGTAAAGTCTATTTTTTGCCAAAAATAGAAAACTCTCACTTGGTGAAATTGATTCTCAAACTCATAGGTCAGGATGATCAGCACGGATGAGAGTCGATGCAAAGATCAATGAGAACCTGGGCAGCAGTGTATGCAGGACAGGAGATGGTCAAGCACAATATGGTACTACAGGGCAGAGACAAACAGGAACAGTAGAGAAATGCATGCACGCCAGAATTTGTAGGGATTTAATAGTAGAAATGTACAGGTGCTTCTCACAAAATTAGAATATCATCAAAATGTTAAATTTTTCAGTTCTTCAGTACAAAAAGTGAAACTCATATATAGGGTCATTTCAGAGTGATCTATTTCATGTATTTATTTCTGTTAACGTTGATGTTTATGGCTTACAGCCAATGAAAACCCAAAAGTCATTATCTCAGTAAATTCGAATACTTTATAACACCAGCTTGAAAAATGATTTCAAAATTCGAAATGTTGGTCTACTGAAATGTATGTACAGTAAATGCACTCAATACTTGGTCGGGGCTCTATTTGCTTCAATTACTGCAACAATGCGGAGTATCATGGAGGCGATCAGCCTGAGGCACTGCTGAGGTGTTATGGAAGCCCAGGTTGCTTTGATAGCTAGCAGTCTTCAGCTTGTCTGCATTGTTGGGTCTGGTGTCTTTCATCTTCCGCTTGACCATACCCCATAGATTCTCTATGGGGTTAAGGTCAGATCAGTGTGCTGGCTAATCAAGCACAGTGATACTGTTGTTTTTAAACCAGGTATTGGTGCTTTTGGCAGTGTGGATACTGGTAAATGGCTGCGCTGACTTTGGTCTTGATAAAATACAGTGGACCTACATCGGCAGATGACATGGCTCCCCAAATCATCACTGATTGTGGAAACGTCAAACTAGACGTCAAGCAGCTTGGATTGTGTGCCTCTCCACTCTTCCTCCAGACTTTGGGACTCTGATTTCTGAATGAAATGCAAAATTTACTTTCATCTGAAAACACCTTGGACCACTGAGCAACAGTCCAGTTCTTTTTCTCCTTGGCCCAGGAAGGACACTTCTGGCGTTGTTTATTGGTCATGAGTAGCTTCACACAAGGAATGTGACACTTGTAGCCCATGTCCTGGATATGTCTGTGTGTGGTGGCTTTTGACGCAATGTCTCCAGCAGCAGTCCACTCCTTGTGAATGTCCCCAAATATTTGAATGGCCTTTTCTTAACAATCCTTTCAAGACTATGGCTATCTCTGTTGCTTGTGCACCTTTTTCTACCACACTTTTCCCTTCCACTCAACTTTCCATTAATATGTTTGGATACAGCACTCTGTGAACAGCCAGCTTCTTTAGCAATGACCTTTTGTGGCTTACCCTCCTTGTGGAATGTGTCAATGACTACCTTCTGGACATCTGTCGTCAGCATTCTTCCCCATGATTTTGGAGCCTACTGAAACAGAGACCTTAGGAAGTCTTTGCAGGTGTTTTTTTGCTAATTATTCTAATTTACTGAGATAATGGCTTTTGGGTTTTCAGTGGCTGTAAGCCATAATCATCAACATTAACAGAAATAAACACTTAAAAGAGATCACTCTGTTTGTAATGACTATAGAATATATGAGTTTCACGTTTTCTATTGAGGATCTGAAATAAATTAACTTTTTGATGATATTCTAAATTTGTGAGAAACACAATCTAAGGCTAGACTAGTCTGTAGAAATAGACATCCTGCCGGACTAGTCCTGACTAATTTTCATATACAGAGTAGCGCTAAAAGTGATTTTGCCATTCATATCAAGAGTCTTTGAGGACAGCGGGGACATGATTAGAATTTAGGACCAGAGCTCATGATAGTAATTGGGGCCCATTGGGAAAGTCACAGTTTTTCTTTAATTTGCCAGGTTTTTTTTTAGTAGTGAATGCTATTTGTCCTTCCTGTTTCTAACGCCAGTCCAGTTAAAAATGTCATCCACAAAGCTTGGGGCAGAGTACCCTCACAGGAGCAACTTACAAATTTCACCCACAGAGCATTTGGCAGAGTACCCTCACAGAACCCGCTTAAAAATTTCACCCACAGGGCATGGAGCAGAGTACCCCACAGAAACTGATTACAAAATTCATCCACAGAGCATGTTTTCCCCCACAGCTTCAAAATTTCAGCTACAGGAGAGTACAATACAACTGCAGCCAATGAAAATCTGATAGTATGATCTTAGTAGGACCTGGCCGTGCTCCGCCAGCCTTGCTACTTGCAGTCTCAGGCCCTTTTGACTTGTGACGCCTCCCCAATGCTGTTGCCTAAGGGTCCCGGTGGTCCAAACTGTGTTCACCTTTGTTCAAAGCAGGCCACCACGCCTGAATACTCCAAATAAGGATGATGGAATTGTACTCCATTTTTCTTTTCTTTTTTTTGTTGGAACTGGGGCCATGGTTAAGAGGGGACCAGGTGGATCACAAAGGGAAGGAACTAGAGGCACTTATATCGATCCAATCTCAAGTCGCCTCTACCTATTCTGCCCCTCACCATTAGTACAGCTGATCTTGAGCCTACAAAATTATGCAGAACATAAACATTGCACAGTGCACACATGATTTTGTCCAAAACATTACCATGGGGCAGAGTTACCCCTACAGAAGCAGCTTGCAAATTTCACCCACAGAGCATGGGGCAGAGTACTGCTATAGTAGCAGCTTACAAATTTCACCCATAGAACATGGTGCAGAGCATCTCAACAGAAATTTATTAAAAATTTCTATCACAGAGTATTTTTTCTGTCACTATTCCTCTGCTCAGTTATTTACTGTTTTGCTGCCCTATGGAATCTGTATAATGCTAAGCCGCCATTGTTTTGATTGATGGCTCGCTCGGCTATCCAATTTGTTCTGTGACTGGGAGGTGCGAGACTTTTTCCAGGTGTTCTCTGTTCTGGAGATTACCTTAGCCTCTGTCTCTGATCCCTGCCTGACATAGTTTGTGCTTCCTGGTAATTGTCGGTTTCTGCTGTGCTGAGTTCTAAATTACCACTGCCTAACCCTTTGGACCATGTTCTGACTATCCCTTTGTCTTGATCTTTTGCTTGATCCACAATCTGATGGAATTTTGACCTTGGACTATGACCTGACTTATACATTTGTCTTTCTCCTTGGTATTCTACCTGCTCTCTGTGGTACTGACCCTGGAACGTCTGCCTTCTCTGTCTCACAATCTGTCCATGAGTGGTGACTAGCGTCGCATTACCATAGTCCCTCCAAAGAGCAAAACTTTTACCTTAAATAGCGTACAGTAGAGCAGTTGCAGATAAGTAAGCTTGTAGTTTGATTTAGGATACAGCTGGTAGTCCTAATACTATCCCTCACTTCAGCTGCTTCCTGTACCCAAGCTAAGCAGAGCAGAAATAAAAGATAATAATCTTGAACCTGGAGAAAGAGGTACAAGTAGTGGAGGAAGAGGTGGAGGTGGATGTGGTGAGGTAGGTGGAAGAGGCAAGAGAGTATTAATCTGATGCTGTTCTTTTGCTTGTTTTTCATATTTTTTTTACTTTTTTATTTTTTTTATGGAGTTGACTTAAAACAACATAGAATTAGCAAAACTGAAACTAGTAATTTAGAACAAGGAGTCGCACATCCAAGTGGAGGAAGAGGTGGACGTGGCGGAATGAGTAGAAGAGGCAAGGGAGGAGTAATGCAACACTGTTTTTTTCTGGTATTTTTTAAACTTTTTGTAAATTATTTTAAAACTAGCAATCTAGAACCAGGAGGAGTAGCTCCAAGTGGAGAAAGGGGTGGATGTGGTAATGTAGATGGAAGAGGCAAGGGAGGAGTAATCCAACACTGTATTTTATGTGTTTTTGTAGGAAACTGATATCAAAGAATATACAGTAGAATGAACCCAAAATCAACTAACAAGCTATGACCAGGGGGTGGAAGTCCAACTGGAGGAGGAGGTGGAGGTGGCGGTGAAGGTGGAAAAGGCTGAAGAGGAGGTAACCAACACAATATTTTTAGTTTTTTTTATTTGCGAAGGCAAATAGAGTTGAAGACTGGCTGTGTGCGCCTAGTGTAGTCATCCAAAGATATAAACAAGTCCTGTGGGATCTACAGCTGGTTCATTTTAAGTAAAGTCAGGTTCCCCATTTTGGATGTGTGAAGCAAATGCTCCTGTCTATGATCACACCACCTGATGTGCTAAACACACGTTCAGACAGTACACTTGCCGCAGGGTAGGGCAGCACCTCCAAGGCATAAAGGGCAAGCACAGGCCAAGTATTCAATTTGGAGACTCAGAAATTAAAGGGGACAAACCTATCAGTTAGTACATGGAGACGTATGGGCAGATACCCTTTCATCATGTTGTTGTAACGCTGGCAAATACAGAGACTAGTACATGGTGGTACTGTATGATGCGGTGTGCTCATAAACTTTTGCACATTTCTGCCATGCTAACCCTGCATTCCGAGGTGTTGACAGTGCCCCAACTGCTTTGCCGAATTTATCCTCGTCCTGTGCCTTGTTCTTCCATGGTGACCCTGCTGTCAGATGGAAAAGCCATCAGTAGTTTCTCTACCAGCATCTGGTTGTATTCTTGCATTTTGTGCTCCCGCTCCAGTGACGGAAGTATGGATGGTACGTTGTTCTTGCAGCGGGGATCCATCAGGGTGGCCACCCAGTAATCTGCACTGGAGACAGTATGGGTAGCTCAGCAGTCATTGCGCAGGCACAGCAGCATGTATTGGCTCATATGTGCCAGGCTGCCCATAGGCAGCGACAAGCCGTCCTCAGTGGAAGGTGTAAAGTCTGGGTTCTCAGTATCTCCCCCAGCCATTCTCAACTGTTGCCCATGAGGTGATCTGAGTGCCACCCTGTTGTGAACACATTTGTTCATCTTCCTCCTCCTCCTCATAATCATCCTCCCAAATATCCCCTGGCTGTACAGTTGGGTACCTGGCCACTGTTGCGACAGTAACCCACCGTCCGAAAAATATGTGGATGACAGAACTACTAACGGTGTGAATCGGCCCTGCTGCTCCTGCTACTCTTCTTCCCGTGCCAACACCTCATCCATCATGGCCTGAATTGGTTTTTACAGGTAGCATATAAGTGGTATAGTAATGCTGGTGACCGCATCAGCCCTGCCAAATTGGTGGAGTATTCAAAGCAGCAAACCATGGAACACACATCATGCATTGAGGCCCACTCATTGGTGGTGAAATTATGTTGTTCCGCAGAGCGACTCAGCCATGCGTGCTACAGCTGAAACTCCACTATTTCCTACTGCTGCTCACACAGTCTCATAAACACAGACAGGTGAGTAGCAGCAGGGAGAGAAAAAAAGTGAGCACACACTGCCTGCACTTTCAGCAGCAGCTCTGACATGTGTGAGTAGGAAGCTCTGCACCATCAAGTTCAGAACATGCATGGGGCAAGGGATGTGCACCAAACAAGCTAGGCACAGAGCAGCTACGAGATGTCGCCTGTTATCGCACATCACCAGGCCTGGCTTGAGGTTCACTGGTACCAATCACTCATCTGTCTGCTGTTTGATCCCAGTCCACAGCTCCTGCGCTTTTTGGGATTTGTTCCCCAAACAGAGGAGTTTAAGAACATCCTGCTGTTGTTTTTACCTGACTGTGTTGAAGTTGGTGGTCCGGGTCTTGTTTCGACCAGATAAGGAGGCGATGGAAGAAGTGGAGGAGGAGGAGCGAACCTCGACAGAGAAATGTCCAGCAATCCAAGGTTGTGGTAGGGCATGAGCTACAATGCCTTCCGCCTCTGCCCCAGCCATCACTAAATTTACCCATCTTTACCCACTGGGCAGTTAGGGAGATGTAACGTCCCTGGGCCTGCTTACTGGTCCACGTATCAGTGGTCATGTGGAACTAGCCACTGATGGTGTTGAGCAGTGCACACCTGATTTGGTCCACAACATGTGTGTGTAGGACAGGGATGGCCGACCTGGAAAACTAGTGGCGGCTGGGAATAATGTACTGATGTACTGTGGACAGCCACCGCCATCAGTTTTTTAAAACGGTCTGTCTCCTCCAGCTGAAACAACAGCATTTCAAAGGCCAGTAATTTGGAAATGTTGTCATTCAGGACCATGGCTTGATGGCATCTAGTGAGTATATCCTCTTTCTCTTTCTCTTAGTCACTTCTACTTCTGGTGCAGTGCCAGGTGGATGGGCCATGAAACCCCAGCCAGCGGAGTCATCAAAAATCAGAAGAGACTGCTGCATGGCGGAAGAGTAAATTTATTTTTTTCAATACTACAGGAAAACACACAGCGGTCCAGAAAAATTATTTATTTGGTCTTCAAATGGCAACGAGATGGCTGATGCCAATTAATTTTTTCCTGGACTACTGAAACACACAGCGGTCAATAAAAATTATTTGTTTGGCCTATAAATGGCAGCAAGATGGTTGATGCAAATTATTTATTTCCAACACTACTAGAAGACACACAACGGTCCAGAAAAAATGATTTCTTAGGCTTACAAATAGCAACAAGATGTTTGATGCTAATTATTTATTTGCAACACTACTAGAAAAAACACAGAGGCCCAGAAAAATTATTTCTTTGGCCCACAATTTGGCAACGAGATGACAGATATCAATTTATTTCCCAGACTACTAGAAAACACACAGCAGTCCAGAAATATTAGCCTACAAAAGGCAATGAGACCGATTATGCAGTTTATTTACTTGCAACACTACTAGAAAATGCACAGTGGCTTAAAGGAGCAGTACTTCCGGAGGTGGGGGTGCAGAGTACACATAGTGGCTTAAGGCAGGGTACTCCCACAGGCAAGGGGTGCAGAGAACACACAGTGTGTTAAAGCCACAGTGCTCCCACAGGCAGGGTTGCTGAGTGCACACAGCAGCTTAAAGGAACAGTACTTCCACAGGCAGGATTTCTGAGTACACACAGTGGCTTAAAGGCACAGTACTCCCACAGGCGGGGTTGCAGAGCACACACAACGGCTTTTGGCACAGAACTCCCACAGGTGAGGTTGCAGATTACATACAACAACTTTTTTGCAGAGTGCGCAGTCAGATTCTGTCCCTCAAGCAAGCTGCTTCCTGTCCCTAAACTAATAAGAGCAGAATGGCGGCGGAACTCATGATTCGGCCTTTATACAGGCTCAGATCTGTTGGTGTACCCGCCAATCACAGTCATGCCAATAATTGGCATATCTGTGATGGCTCTGGAAGTGCCCACAGTCTAAAAGCTTGTTGATTGGCTGCACTGCCCTCTGAATTGTAAAGTGCTCCAGAATAAGCTGCTACTCTAAAAGTTATATCTAATTACTTTCATTCATAGTTTTAAGGTTGAAAGAAGACACAAGTCCATCGAGCTCACCCTATCATCCCAATGTGTTGATTCAGGATAAAAACTCCCAGGAAATAGATGCTAATTGTCCTATATTAGGGGAAAAATCCTTCCCGCCTCCACATACAGCAATCAGACTAGTTGCCTGGATCAACATCCCATCACAGAATCTAGTGGCCATAACCTGTAATTTTATATTTTTCAAGAAAGGCGTCCAGGCCCTTCTTGAACTTGTTTAGTGAAACAACCTTTACAACATTGTGTGGCTAAGAGTTCCATAGTATTATTGCTTGAACGGTAAAGAATCCATAGTCTCTCTGCTCAAACAATAAAAAATCACCTTCGATGATCATGATTAAATCTTTTTTCCTCTAGACTTATAGGATACCCTCTAGTCAGTCAACATTGCAGGGTTAGATGTAAAAAGAACATTAGTAAGATCTCTCTACTGTCCATTTAAGAATAATTTTCATAATGATAATGATAATAATGTCCATAATACAGTCATGTACTGTACATGAGGCCTAAGTCCCTTAGACAAGGGCTGCAGTTCTTTTTGTTGTTGGGATTCATATGGCATAAGCCCTGTAGGTAGAAATGTAATTTGCTGACAGAAGAAAGTGTCAGTTTGAACACAGTAATGTATTCTGTAGCAAAGAAACTAAAGGATCCATGATAGGACCATTAATTATTTATATATTTCCCTTTGGTTTTTCTTTGCTTTTGACAAAAAGTAAAAAATAAAAAAATGAAGGCCTCAGTGTCGGACTGGGGTGCCAAGGACCCATCAGTGTCATGGGTCTGGATGGGATTTCCCTCACCGTCCTTCTAGGGTTAATTTTGCATGGCCTCCCGTTGGTTTGGGGAGGGCTATATTTACCCGCCCCTGTGCTGGACTCCTCGTCAGTGATACTTCCATTCTCGGCTGAGCAGCTGACCCTTGTGATACCTGTCTATACTGCTTGTTCTTGTATGCTTGTACCATGTATGACCCGTACCGTCCCTCGTTTTGTATCCGTGCTCAGACTCTGTACCTTCTGTCTTATCTTGATCTTGGCTAAAATTCCCTGACTAATCTCTCGTTTGTGCCCTTGGTTACCGCATTACCCTCTCTGGCTTCTGACCCCAGCTTGTATTATACCACACTGTCTGTCTTCTCCTTTAGTTACCACGTTACCATCTGGACTGACCTCGGCTTGCTTGAATTTTCTCTCGGCTTTGCCATCTCCCATCGCCGTTCTTGGGAGTATGGGGCTTTTTCCCGCCTCCGGCCACTCCCCCGGTTATCACATTTTGCAGGTCCTGTTAACCTGCGGTGTATTCACGTCTGTGGCCGCATGTTACAGCAGGAGTCCTCTGGCTTTCTTCGCACTTCCCCAGACACACATTCTGACTCTGGTGCTGTGTCCACTACAATCAGTAACTCCAGGGCACTACTTGTCAGCTACATGCAAATATGACATTAACCTCAATCACAGATGTATATAACAATGAACTGGGTAGATTGTTACAAGAATAAGATGCTTGCAAAGAGAAACGAGTAAACAGGTGAGTGGAATAAAAATTCATCTTTATTAAATCAGTAAAAACATATAAATAGAACCAAGGAATTAACAGATGTCGGCTTACGATAGACATCAGTCTGGATGTGGCCAGTGTGGTCCACATTCATAGTGACATCCAAAAATTAATCTTCCTAGAATCATAGGAGTACGTCAAATGGATGTTAAGCTGATTGTGGTTCAGCATCATCATAAAATCCTCGAGCTGCTGCACAGTCCCATCCCACAAAAAGAGGATGTCATCAATGTATCTGTGCCATCAAAGCATATGGGAGGCGGCCGGTGCACCCGCGTCACCAAAAATGGATCTCTCCCACGAGTCGAGGAAGAGATTGGCATACGCGGGCGCACAGGCCGCACCCATGGCTGTGCCGCGTTTCTGCAGAAAAAACTGATCTTTGAAGGTGAAAAAATTGTGGGTACGCATATAGTGAAACAGCTTGAGGATAAGCTCACGTATAGGGCCGTCCAGGTCGGAGGCACCCAGAAAAAGGCGGACCGCGTCGATGCCATGAGAGTGTTCAATACAGGTGTAGAGGCTCTCCACGTCGGCAGTCACTAACAAGGTCCCTTGGTCCACAAAGATGCCATCAACCCTAGCCAGGGCATCCGTAGTGTCACGTACATAAGATGGCAGAATTTCCACCAATGGTTTCAGGTAAAAATCAATAAATTGGCAGATAGGGTCACATAACCCATCGATGCCTGACACTATAGGGCACCCCGGAGGGTCAAGGGCATCCTTGTGGACTTTGGGTAGCAAATAATCGTCTCCGTACTTGGTAAAAAAATTTTGCCCACAATAAACGCCTTTTATACCAGCGGTATGAGATGTCTTCACCTGGGTACATGATGCTGCAGCGTGCACTGGCTACTTACCCTTATATTCCATTTGCTCTGTACCATATGCACTTTTGTGCACATATGTGCAGTTTGGCAGTGTGGTTACCTTGTGTTTTTCTGTCTTCACCCTGTGGTGTTGTCTTATTATGATTATGTCCATTACCTTGTCCGTTACTCTATTTATATATTTTTACTGATTTAATAAATATGAATTTTTATTCCACTCACCTGTTTACTCCGGTTTCTATTTGCATGCATATATATTGGAGTGGGTGCTTTTTTCTTCCTCTATAGGAGGGCTTAGGTCAGCCTCACCTTTCCTTTGACATATTAAGATGTCACTGAAGTACTTGCATATAAGAATAAGATGCTGCCTTTGTCTGTAAATAGTGACTCAAGTATTTGGTGGCTAGTACGGCTCATATAAGAGGGTGGTGGCCAACTCTTGCACAGGGGCCCACGGGAGAAATATCCTGTTCTCCTGTGGGACAGTCCAAACCTGCCTGCATCCATTCCAAATCCACAAGAGGAAACACAAATGTGTCTCAAATTCATGACTTTTTCATGCATTAATTTTTTTTAATTTTAAGATATCATGAAGAACTTACACATTTCCTTAAAACCAGTAATACTAATGAAATACAAATGTAATATTATTAATAACCAGGCGTCCAAGTATACATTTACAAAAAAAAATAAATAAAAAAAATCTCCAGTCTTGCTTTAACATACTCAATGGAAAACAAAAAAAAAAACTAACACACAAATCTGTCCTCAGCAGAAATCTGAGTATTGGTTTGGCAGCCGACCGTCCATTCACTCTGACTGCTGCAGCCTTTCCGCATAAGATGGGAATTAAAAGCTCAGTGCCTGTCAGTCAATAAATAAAATGATTTATAATTCGGAGGAAAATATTATAATATAACCCAAACAGCTTATTTACTTCTTAAGAAATGTTAGCCAAGACTGCACTTGCTAGCTACATTCAGTAGGTAATAGCATATTATTATTATAGACAGCATTTACATTCCCATGTCACTTCTACTGATGGAGAAAGAATTGCTGCCATCATGCTATAGACAGGTAGTTTTTTGCTATTAATATACGTCTCTAGCTCATTTTTAAGGGTAGCGTAAATGGAAGTACGGAATATAGATGGCTTTTGCAAGTCATTCAGGTCACTGAAGCATGTCATTGTTTGCAGCCAGGGTTCCATAAAAGCGCTGTAGGATGATTAGCACACCATATATTCTTCTCATAAAATAATATAGCACAAAAAATACACACTGTGTCTAATACATGGACACCAGAGGTAATGAGATGCTGGCCCCCTTCTAAAAGGCTCGGTGAGATGATCAGTTCCTGGCACAATAAGCAATTATAAACCTACTGAAAAGCCAGCGGCCCTCAAGAGCGTCTGTTCCTGGATCAGTAACTTTTGATGTTTTGTTTAAGAATATAAACAATAAATACATTTCTGTATTCTTTACCTTGAAGCTTACAGGGTATTTTCTTTTAGATAATTTCAAAGTGAAATCGGTATGAATGAATCCATATTGTAGCATGCGCAGAATTTACTATTTAGAATACAAGGGGCAAAATCAGAAATCTTTTGAAAAATTGATAGCAGATAAAGCATATTGTGCACTTAAAGGAGGTGTCCCCTACTAGGACAACCCCTTCTCAATCTGAATGTTTGCCCCCATTAAAATAAAAACACCTATTCTCACCTCTTGTGCCGTCGCCGTTCCAGCGATATCGGCATTCGCGTTCCCGGGGCTCATGTAAGGTGCAGGGCTCACCGGACATAACAATATGATGTGAGCCTCAGGAACGCAAGTGTGGACATCGCTAAAATGACCAATACATCAAAACTTACGGTAGTCCATATGTGGAGTACACTGGCACTTCATAACGCAAATCAGAAACACAGGAGGAGTATCGGACTTATATTATATTGTTAGCCGAACTGAAGAGACCCAGCAATAAGATATTAAAACCAATAATTTTTATTTAATAATATTAAAATCATTAAAAAAGACAAAATGCCCAGAAGGAGGCTTATTTACTGTAAATGTCATACAGAAAATGTATAAAGATGTTTAAAGATAATCAGTTCAATAGTACTCACGTTTACCCAAGGCTAAATACCAGAAATAACAGTTTCAAATACGATCCTAATATATTGGTATTGTACAGGTAAAAAAGAAAAGAATCAGCAGGATACTGTGCCCGCAATTATATCATTACTATAAAATTATCTATCATCATGGATGTCCATTCCTAAGGAAGATATATAGTGTAGCTAAGTAGCCCCAAGAAACAATAAATAAAAGTAAAAATTACCTCATATAAATAAACATCTGTGACAGTGAATGGCGTGACTTCCTCGACCCCAATGCGCGCTTCGCAATAGCTTCTTCCGGGGGCGTGTCTGAGGTGAGGGTGTTGTGGAGTAAAATACCCCAGAGAACCAATGAAAAGTAATGACATATAATAGGGGAATGATCCGTCCCTTAAGACATATACGGCGCATGCGCTGATCTGTGCAGCCGGGTACAACGTCACTTCCGGTGATGCGATCCTTGGATGGCATGCAGGAACGCATGCGGCTCAATAATGGAGCACTCCCGGAAATGAATGGTGCTACAGATTCTGCGACGGCGCACTGTCGTCAGGAATATAGCTTAATACCATAAAGTTATTTATATGACGTGAAAAGGTGCTTAGTAGTGCGTATTTGTGCTCGATTCATACAAGGGGCTCCATATCCCAACGTAAATGCTATTTATACAAAAATATTTAATATACAAGTGCAAATAGTACAAATAAAACATATTATAAATACATATAACCATCAATATCAGTATAAGTAATTAAACAGCCATATTTAGCATTTATATATATTATAAAGTGACAAAGTGCATTAAATTGATAAATAAATAACTAAACTAATTAATAATATTCTAAGCATGCTCAAGGTAGATCTTCCTCCATAAAAAATGGAAATAAAACTAATCCATAAATATGCTGAATGCGCATCCTACATATGTAAATAGCTAGACTTATTTTTGAACAGACTCTCAGAAATAAAGTCCCAAAGACAATAGTCTAAGCATGCTCCAAGCCTATCTTCTTTCATAATAAGTATAAGGCAAAAAGTCCATTAGAAATTTGAATACGTATCCTGCAAATGTAAACGACTTGACCAGTAGTAGATTCTCCAAGGTAAGGTGCTTAATCTTATAAAAAAATAGAACTATTAAACCAAGACTATAAATATACCCTAAAACAATCAGTCAAAACCCACCCACCCCATAAAAAAGATGCCACTATAATCTGTAATTACAAATAATTGCCAATTACTCTACAAAAAGCGCACAAGAAGTATTGCAGGGGCACCACAGGGAAATATATAGGGATCCAACCAAAGCCTGTGATAGCAAAGTCACACAAAACAAAGAAGAAAGGCACAGGCCATAAAAGGGGATCACCAGATACAGGGAAATAGCAAATGTTAAAGTTTATTGGACACAAAAAACATGCAAAAGACATTTAAAAACATTAAAATTGGTCACACATGTGACACAACACCAATGAACAAAAGGCTCATAATAGGGCCAACCACCTAGCACAAAACTCCACAATAGTAGAATATAAATAAAGACCTAGTGGTCATATAAATAGCATACCATTTGGAATAAACCTGTGCACAACATTTGTTTGTATATGCAGCACTTGTGCAGGATGGAAGCAGCTAGATAATGGTTGGTATATGCACCTCTGGGCCTCAATACAATGGACTGCATGTGACCACACCACGCACAAAACCTGAATATGAAAAAATACATACAAGTGCATATAACTATGATAACCTAGGCAGCTTACATAAAAAAGTGTAGCACAGTGCCAAGGATATAAGCCCATAAAGCAAGGCACAGGTGGTGCAATATATGGGTGCACAAGGGTTAATGGTAAAGGCTGAGAAACAACATTGGCTACATGCTTTCCATGGACATGTCTGGTAATCCACCCCCCCATGCTAGCCTGGTAAGCAGCGCAGCTGCGCTTCATTAATAATCAATAAAGGTATATATGGGCACAAGTTACTTGCAACATGCACCCCTGACGAAGCCACTGAGGGTGGCGACACGCGTCGGGTCTCTGCTCCACCTAGCTTTACTCCACATGGGTCTTTCCAACAGATGATTACCACCCTGTGTCATTTTACATGGGTGTTGTTTCTCGGAATTTACCATTAACCCTTGCACACCCATATATTGTTCACAGCTTTTATGCAGGCATCTTTCCTCAAGATTGGGGGAAGGTGGGGTGAGATCATTTTTCATTGTTTGAGTGTTCAAATAACCTGTATAGTTTATACTTCAATATTTGCAGAACAACAAGCTGCACAGACTCGTACAATGGCTAATCTACATATTAACAAATATCGATTGTTCAATTATCTTGTGCATTTGTTTCCCAAGGATTGTAGGACAATAAGTTGCAAGGACTAATACATTAGGTACACAGCAGCCATTCAACAATTCACAAACATCAATTCAATCTACAAGCTCATGTCCCTGGGCCTATTAACTATACAACTGGCATAATTAAGAATGAATACTGTGTCATCACAGTTAGGTTATAAAGCAAACCTATAGGATGTGATTCAGACACCAAAATATTTACGGGTCCAAAAAGTCACTCATCCTTGAACAGGGCACTTAGATAATGTATTAGAGCAGTAAATTAAATCTTGTAAGACCACGTTCAGATTTGCAATACAGATTCCACACCTCAAATTCTACCATTTCCAGAATGTTACACATTTATGAAGTTTTGAAAACCCCAGTAACACAATGCTGTTAGCAGAGAAGGAACCCCTAAAATGTAGAATGTGTTGAAGCATGCCCCAATTTGGTTTCAAACGGACGAACATATATATAAATTCTAATACCTATGGATGTATTAATAAGCCCTTTTGTTTCTACAGTGCAACTCACTGTCAATTCCTACATAGAACACATGCCACACACCAACCTCCCACATGCCACTCATTTGCTAGAAACACACGGAATATGCACCACTAACAATCTATACTCATTGTGCAAATATGCCACTCACATTATGGAAATATGCTGAAACATGCCACTTACACTTTGGACACATGTGCCACTCATACACT
The DNA here is from genome assembly GCF_039654945.1 of Dendrobates tinctorius. Taxonomy (NCBI): domain Eukaryota; kingdom Metazoa; phylum Chordata; class Amphibia; order Anura; family Dendrobatidae; genus Dendrobates; species Dendrobates tinctorius. Next base: position 14,454,319 of record NW_027361751.1, on the reverse strand, counting down.
TAAGCAATGGGCACATGCACTACCTTAACACTTTACCAATGAGTTACATGTACAACGGAAACCCTGGACCCATATCCAGGACACATACCACACAAGCTGAATGACTGACACACAAAACAATCAAGTATCATTCACATATCACTCACGTGCTGGACACATGCCACACACTGCTCTAAGTACACTATGTATCAAACTATCTCGCCAGGTCCCACTTTTTCCAATTTTTGAACCCCAGTAAAATCCTTACATGCCACATGTTATCCCCACCATTAGTCAGGTGAACTTTGCTCATTCCATGAAAGGGCTTGTCTGGTGTAACATCTGTGCCAGTCTCTGCTTTGGTCGCTAGGTGGCACCACACCATTGTTGCAGGTGATGCTTATCTAGCATCAATCCTATTTTACTCCTGGGACTTGTGGCTCTGGTTAGTCTGGAAGTTATGTGGTTAATCTTATTGATTTGGTTTCTGTCTGCTGTCAGCACTGGGTGAGGCTGTTCTATATAAACCCCTGAGAACCAGATCCCATTGCCAGTCAATGGTTCAGCTATCCTGATTCAAATCTCTGTGTTGTGTTTCTGTATTTTGTCCTGATTATTCCTGTTCTTTGACCCCGGCTTGATAATGGACTACCCGATTGTTTTATTATTCTGTTTCTGGCGTGACCTCTTGGCTTTAAACCTGCTTGGCGACCATTTCTACCTATGGTTTGCACTACAGACGTTAGTCCTTCCATGGTAGCAATCCTTTGGATCCTGTTGTAAACCAGATCACTGAATAGGGGTTAAAGGGTATCAGGGTTCCTCTGGAGTCTGGCATGTGCCAAGGTAGCCATTTTGAGACGGTGGCCTCTGGCAGATGTGACATCTGGGACTTTTATACTGTTAAAGGTAAAGAAAAATATAGCATCCAGGAAATCCATTAAAAAAATGATTTTATACATGCAATGATTAAAGACCTGCCGGTGTGAAATGCGTTTGCCAATCCGTTATTCCCCAATAGGGTTGTGGCATGTTTCGATATTCAGTTTTTATGTGGATTTATTAAAGTAAATGTTTTTTATGGATTTTCTGGATGATGGATTTTTCTTTGCCTGATTACAATTTTCCTTTGGCACTACTGGTCTCTGGGTGCCAGATCTCCAAGAGGGTGAGCTGACTCTTTTTCCATTTTTTACCACTTTTATACCGATGACCTATCCCTAGATTAGGTCACCAATAGCTGATCATTGGGGTGTGACACTCGGTACCCCCGATGTTCGGTGGCACCCCCTGCCAATCATCTGTTCCCAGTGCTGGTGGCAGTCACTACACAGCTCTGTTGAATACATCGTGGCTGCGCCTGGGTATTGCACATCTGCATCCTATTGATTAGAAAAGATCGGATGTCCGATACCTGCTGTGGCCACTAAACAGTTGACAGAGCTGTGCAGCGTCACAACTGAGCATGTCAGGCCACCACCGGCAGGACTATACACCTGATGAAGGCTCTTTGTGGCAGAAACGCGCTGTGTACCCACGCTACATGTTCCCACTTTCAACGACACTTGTGAATTTTAGTAATCCTTTTTAATGGACATGTAGTTTTTTGTTAACTTCTAACCTTTGTGAATAACCAAACCTTTTGAAAGAGCAAAGTTTGGTTATTCAGTCGGAGACCAGACTGGACCACACACTAGGATTAAACCTTCAAACGGGAACTCCTCTGGGATTTTTATCCATATAGTTCTGATAAATGTATTAGATTTAGGAAAAGCATAAGATTAGTACACAGGACATAGATTAATATTTAGCTATAAGATAGGATTGGGTATAGTGCAGTAGTGGGAACAATAAGTTCAGGAAGTACACAGGTTTAGGATAGAAACAGTTAGGTGTTCAGGAACAGCTCCAGTGTGAGAGGTATAGGGCAAGTTACCAGAAGGAACACTTCATGGTTAGTGCAGTGAGAGTAAGAGATTTGATGGAGAGAGAGCAGTAGTTGGAGGTCTGACAGCACGAGGACACAGGCTGTTCAGCAGCAAGAGAACATCAGCCATAAACTCGGAGCGGACATATCTGGAACGTTGGAGCCTACGGTTCAAATTAGGCACTGAGAAGTGTGCCTCAATATCTTCTTAGGAGAGGAAGTCGGATGGGGAATCGCATAATGGAGTTGGGACAGGACTCATGGAAGCTAAAGCTGGAAGGAGTATCCCAGGGGCCAGAGATGTCAGTGAGGAAAGGGGTAGCTCAGGACGAGCGAACAGCGGACATCAGAACGTACTGTGCTACGGAGTTTGAAAATGGAAACGTTTGTGCCCAACACTGCATGTTTCAACATGATGAAAATGGATTTCTTTATTATGAAACAAATGTGATTCCCCCTAATGTGTGCGCGGCAGGTTCCTGAAGTTGAAGAACCAGAGACAACAGAGGCCTGTGACCAAAACGTGAGTGTTACACACAACACACGTAGCACAGGAGAATCAGAACACCGTTTATTTGGGGGTGCCAGGGTGTGGGAGAACAACAGCTCCTGGCTCATGACTACCACCCTGTGCACCTTACAAATAACCTTACTGTGACAAGGAGGAATCCTCATCTGTTGAGACTGTGCCATACAAGTTATGTCTCCTCCTAATCCTCCAAACACAGATTTGTAAAACAGCCATGTGCAGAAGCTGTGAGGCTTCACACATTCATTTGTACAGTGTACATCTGTGAATTCTGAATAAGTTCATTATGAAACAACAAAAGCACATGATGGTCACAATTAAAGTCAAGTACAATACTGATGAATTACAAATAATAAGATAGTTTAAATCAGGAATATAAGTGGCTAATCTACATTGTCACATTTGTATTGATTTAAGCAGCCCTTGAAGTGTTTCTTACATGCACTCACAAACTCTTGGAAAAATGATCATATTTAATTTTACACAAAGGAGATTACACCACGGTCCAGCATGTCTGGTATACGCTAACTGCAATGCAGCCCGTAATTAAATAGCATTAGGAAAATGTGAAAATAATGAGTAGATGCACTTCTGTACTTCTGTATTCCTACTGAAATCAGCTTTCCTAGATTAAACTATTTTCAATTAGAAGATTACATTATATTATAAAAAGTCACCAAATATACAGTATGATATTGCTAGAAAACGGCCGACCTTTAAAGGCTTTGTACAGCTTCACACAGATTTACTTTAATTGTTCACTTGCTATCTAAATGCAAAGTAAAGGAACTTTCTAAATTATATTCATTAAAAAATATACCACCATTTTGCTAAGTGTCTGTAAGTCCATTATATTGTATACACGGTGATTCACTCTCTACTTTACCCAGAAAAATTGCTATAACTTCTAAAAGACAGTCGGTTGTACTGAAATTTGGACTGTACATACAGTGCTTTTGGTTCATAAGATTGCAATGAACCTAAGTGACAGAGACGAGAAACATCTTTGCGCCTAGTGGTTTTGTTGACTTGTCGCGTATGGTTTCGAATCATAGAGCCTGTACTTTGTGGTCAACTTCGGTGTCCGTCAAGCCACAGTTTCTGTTATCCTTGCTTCAGTCTTTTTAGGGTAACAGCTGTTCTCATTTACTCATTTGTCTGCTCTATCAGGTTTCAGGTGCGGCTTTACATACTTTCTCCCTGCTGGTATTTCTTGCTGGTGGTGATAGTCTCATTTGGATGTTTAGCCATACTGCTGTAGTTTAAGCCAGTCAATGGAAGGCCAGCTGCTGTGAATTCATTTTCTGGTCTGCCAGTCGTGAGTTCTCTTTCCGGGCTCCCTCTGGTGGTGGCAGGAGGTAGTGAAGCTCATCTAATTAGCAGAGACCTGCCACCTGATAATGAGGACGATGACTGGACATCTGGAGTCTCAGACTGCATATAAGACAGCCAACTCCCTATTCCTTTGCTGGTGATTTTTTCTGCCTCTTGAGGTCCTGGATTCCAGCTCTGTTCCAGTCTTCTCAAGCTAAGTTTTCTCTGCTTATGTCCTCTTTTGATTTGGTTTTGTCTATTCAGTTTTTGTGTGGTCGGCCAGCCCCGGCTGGGGCTGTGCTGAATTTCCACTCTTTGTTACTGTATTTGCCAGTTTGCTTTTTGTCCCTTATTAGATTGGCCTCTTTTTGCTCAGTTCTCAGAATATGCCAGAGTGCTGATATAGTGGGTGAAGTCTAGTGACTTCAGGGTTTTTTTTGCTATCAGAAGTGTTGGACATTATTTGCAGAGTTTTTTTGGCATGATTGCAGACAGTATCTTTCCTTTCCTGTCCTTTCTAGTTAGTGTGGGCCCCATTGTTTGCTCAGCCTAATTTCCTACCTGTGTTTGTGCTTTCATCTTGTTTCACCGTCAATACATGTATGGGGGCTGTCTATTCCTTTGGGGTCTGCTCTGGGGCAGTTTAGATTTCCCCTTTTCTTGCTTTAGGCTTATTTAGTCCTCTGGCTGTGACAAGGCATCTAGAATCATCGTAGGTATGCTCCACGGCTGCTGTTAGCTGTGTGGTTAGGATCAGGGATCTGCAATCCGCATAGTTACCAACCTCTCTGGTTTTCTGTGACTTAGCTTGGTTTTTGTTTTCCTCCTCCATGACCCAATCATAACAGCCAGCTAGGGTTTATCCCTCTGCTGATTTATGTTCTTTTATTCTGATCCTATCTTCTCTTTCTTTTTAGGAAGTAGGCGGCATATTCTTTAACAGTACGTACTTAATCCTTTATTTTGTATCTCGTGGTTTGCTCTACTCACTCTGGGATCTCTTTCTATTTCAGCACACTTTCCCTACTGTAGGTAACTTGCACTCTGCACTGCCCTCTAGTTCTTTAGGAAGAATGTGGTGTTTCAGGTGGCATAGATCCAAGTTGCCATTGTTTTGTCTGTGGTTAGGGCTATCTCGGCTCACGCAGGAACCACTAGTGACTGCGGAGTCAGGATCTCTAGTCTATGCAAGACACGGCAGAGTCAGTTGCAGTTTTTACTTTTTAGTGTGTTACCTATTTTCCCGAGTGACTTGCTACACTATCATAATAGTTGCCCCGCTTGTCATCTCCACTATGAGATACACTTGCTGCATGCCTTTCTGCGCATCAGTTGTTTGTGCTCGCATTTTGCTCCTCTCAAATTCATTCTTCATTTGTTAACAATGTACAGATACAGTTTGGAGAACCATGTTTTCATTATGAAAACTTATTGGAAAACTGAGTCCTTAAAAGAGAACCAAAGAGAGTTTCTAAGGAAGTTTGGAGGTCAAAATCCGCTGTTCAAAACTGTCCATTGAAGCCTTGTTTGATGACAAAGTAATCACCAAGGGACTATGGTCACCAAGATTGCCTAATTTAACACCGCCAGATTTTTTTCCTTTGGGGCCATTTGAGAGGTCGGGTGTGTGTTAACAAACCAGGAACATTACAGGCACTCTGAGACATCATACAGCGATAAATTTAGGCTATGAGCCCAGACTTCCTGCAGATTACATTGAGCAATATAGAACGGCGCATGTAGGTGTGGTTGGATGCAAATATTCGACATTTTCAACACCTACTTTAAAACATCAGTTTCTCTTTTAAAGTTACGGCAAGTTTTCTGAGTAGTAGTGAATCATCCTGTAGTTACTTGTTTTAGCAAAAAAATATATTATAAGTAGTGTTGAGCGATACCATCCGATATCGTGAAATATCGGATTGGATCGGACCGATACCCAAAAAGTATCGGATATCGCCGATTCCGATACCGGAAACCAATGCAAGTCAATGGGACAGAAATATCGAACTAAAATAAACCCTTTCTTTCCTTGTCGGTTAATTCTACATGAAGAAAAACAACTAATAATAATGTAGAATGTATTGGGGAAAGTGGAGGAGACATTAAAGGCATAGAGGTTTAGCCCAATCAAATGGAATAGCAGGAATAATTTTTTTTTTTAACGATGTTCGGAGTTACAAAGATATTGACTATGTTAACCTTTTTTATATTTTGTCAGATATGTATGTTTTTACTTCAATGCTCTTCACCTTCTTTTTTACTTCTCCCACACTTTCTCCTTCATGATCCTCAGCAGCAGCAGCAGCATCTTTTTCATCAACTTCTTCTTCACCTTAATCATCTACTTCTTCTTCACCTTCTTCCTATTATTCTTTTTGTTTACATTCTTCATATTCTTCTTATTCAACTATTATTCTTCTTCATATTCTACTTCTTCATCTTCTTCCTATTCTTCTTCTTCATCATATTCTTATTTGTGACAGGCATTCCTGTAGTTGTTATCTATAAAAGTTTGAAGATTACACCTTCCGTTCTGCCTGTCACAAAAGATTTACAACAGGATTTGTCCGCGTTCAGTTTGGCTTGCAGAAGCAGGCATTTTCCAGGGGCACCACAAGGAGGAACGGACTCACCCCCATACACTGCTTAGTCTTCTTCTGCTTATAATTTAGATAATATCTTTTGCTCTGATTTTTAGACTTATGCTTAATGTTCTTCTGCTTTTTGTTCTTCTGCTTCTTGGTCTTCTGCTTCTTGGTCTTCTGCTTCTTGGTCTTCTGTCTCTTGTTGTTCTGTATCTTGGTGGTTGTCTTCATGTTCTTTGTCCTCTTGGTCATCTTCTTCAGGGTCATCTTTTTGGTCTTCTTCGGGGTGGTCTTCCGTGTCGTCTTCAGGGTCATCGTTTTCGTGGTCGTCGTCTTCTTCGGGGTGGTCTTCAGGGTCGTCGTCATCGTCGTCATGTAGATCCAGAGTGATAACCAAAAACCATTTCCAAAAGCTTGAACTTGGAAATGTAGAAGAAGGTACAAGAAGGCTGAGGAACTGCCGAGAACCAGCTGTCGGTACTGGAACCCGGATGGGTAACAGAAGGAACAAGAGCCAATGGCACTACCGAGGACCAGCTGATGGTACTGGAACCCGGTGTTATGATTGAGTCACCGTAGGAGGCAAAAATAGAAATGCTAGCTAAGTCCAGAAAACCAGAGAAGTTGGCAGCTATCAGATTGCAGACCCCTGAACCTATCAACACAACTAGCAGTAGCCGTGGGGGGCTCCTACGATGCCCTAGGCCCCTCGATCACAGCCGGAGGACTACATAGCCTAAAGACAGAAAGGGAAATCTAAACTGCCCCAGAGCAGACCCCAAAGCAAAAGGCAGCCCCCCACATATAATGACGGTGAAGCAAGAAGAAAGAACAAAACACAGACAGAAAGATAGACTGAGCAAAGATGGGGCCCACGCTAGCTTAGATAGGAAAGGACAGGAAGGCTGCTGTCTGCAATCCGTGAAAAACCCTATGAAAATAAGAGCCAACAAACTGACAGTAAAAAGGCCCTGAAGACGCTAAGCTTCAAAAAAGCTATGTCAGTACTCAGGAATATTCTGAAGACAGAGCAACAGACAAAAGGAGATTCAGCTCACCCCAGCAGGGAATGGCAGAATCCAGAAAAGCAAGGAAAACAAAACACTAATGCAAAAAGGCAAAGCAGAAATCTTAGCTTTAGATGAGCAGGAATCAGACTGGTTTCCTAGAAGTCCACAGAGAAATCACCCACAGGCCAGAAGGGCGTCGGCAGCCTTATATTCAGTCATTAACTCCACTCAGCCAGTCATCATCATCAGCCCCAGGTGTTTGACAATCAGGCTCACTACCTTTCTTCACCAGAAGAGGGAGTTCCTCGGGCCTCAGTAGTGAAGGGGAAAATGAACTCACAACAGTACCTCCCCCTTGAGGAGGGGTCACCGAACCCTCAACCACGCCACCAGGGCGATCAGGGTGAGCCCGATGAAAGGCACGCACCAATCTTTTGGCATGAATATCAGAGGCAGAGACCCAGGAATTATCCTCCTGACCATAACCCTTCCACTTAACCAAATACTGGAGTCTCCGTCTAGCCAGACGGGAATCCAGTACTTTCTCTACCTCATATTCCATGTTACCTTCAACCAATACAGGGTCTGGAGGTGCAACCCCCGGAACAACAGGTTCAACAAACCTCTTCAACAAAGATTTATGGAACACATTATGGATTTTAAATGTGACAGGAAGAGCCAAACGAAAGGAGACCGGATTAATAATCTCCAAAATCTTGTAAGGTCCAATAAATCTAGGCTTAAACTTAGGAGAAGCCACCTTCATAGCAATATTTTTTGATGATAACCACACCATATCACCAACCTTAAATTGGGGACCAATGGTCCTATGTCGGTTGGAAAACCGCTGGGCCTTTTCCTGGGAGAGAGATAACTTATCCACCACTTGGTCCCAGATCTGGTGCATTCTCTCCACCACAGTGTCAACCCCTGGGCAGGCAGAGGGCTCCACCTGCCCTGAAGAAAATCGAGGATGAAACCCAAAGTTACAAAAAAAAGGAGACATCAAAGTGGCAGAACTAGCTCTATTATTTAAAGCAAATTCGGCCAAGGGCAAAAATGAAACCCAATCATACTGATCAGCAGAAATAAAACATCTCAAATATGACTCCAAGGTCTGGTTTGTTCTCTCTGTCTGCCCACTGGTCTGAGGGTGAAAAGCAGAGGAGAAGGACAACTGAATTCCCAGCTTGGAACAGAAAGTTCTCCAAAATCTAGACACAAACTAGACTCCTCTGTCAGATACAATGTTCTCAGGAATCCCGTGCAAGCGAACCACCTGTTGTAAAAACAGGGGCACTAATTCAGAGGAAGACGGCAACTTAGGGAGTGGTACAAGATGAACCATCTTAGAGAACCTATCACAAATCACCCAAATAACAGTCATCCTTTGAGAGACAGGCATATCAGAGATGAAATCCATTGAAATATGGGTCCATGGCCTCTAGGGGACAGGCAAAGGCATCAACAACCCACTAGAGCGAGAACACGATTTAGACCGGGAGCACGTCCCACAGGACTGCACAAAATTCCTGACATCACGAGACAAGAAAGGCCACCAAAAAGACCGACTCACCAGATCTCTAGTACCAAAAATACCTGGATGACCAGCCAAAGCAGAGCAATGAACTTCAGACATCACTCTCTTCTTCCACTGCTCAGGAACATGCAACTTTCCACTGGGACAACGCTCAGGTTTGTCCTCCTGGAACTCTTCGGGTATGTGCACACGCTGCGGATTCTGCTGCGTTTCCGCAGCGTTTTTGGCTCTGCAGAAACGCAGCAGATTTTGCTGCGTTGTACAGTACCTTTATTTCCTATGGAAATAAAAAAAAGCTGTGCACATGCTGCGTTTTTTTCCGCGCGGTTTTGCTGCGGTTTACAATCCGCAGCATGTCAATTGTTTGGTGCAGAAACGCTGCGGTTTTACACCTCATCCATTATGAGGTGTAAAACCGCAGGGCAAAACCGCAGAAAAAACGCAGATAATCCGCAGATAAACCGCAGAAAAACCGCAGCACTTTGTCCTGCGGATTTCCTGCGGTTTTCTCTACAAAATCCGCAGAGACTAAAAACTACGTGTGCACATACCCTTCCAGAGCACGTCTCAAATCGGGCGAGATGGCAGAAAGAACTACCCATTCGCCTAAGATGGTAGCAGGCTTGGTCACCACAGGAGAATCAGCAAAGAAGCTCCTAGAGAGGGCGTCAGCCTTGACATTCTTAGTTCCAGGAAGAAAAGAAACCACAAAATCAAAACGTGTAAAAAACAAGGCCCACCTAGCCTGTCTAGGGTTCAAGCGCTTCGCCGACTCTAGGTAAATCAAATTCTTGTGGTCAGTGAGGACCACGACTTGATGCTTAGCTCCCTCCAACCAATGTCTCCACTCCTCAAATGCCCATTTCATGGCTAACAGTTCCCGATTCCCCACATCATAGTTACGTTCAGATGGAGAGAACTTTCGGGAAAAGAAAGCACAGGGATTCATTTTAGATGTTGCAGGATCCTTTTGGGACAAAACAGCTCCTGCACCAATCTCAGAAGCATCCACCTCTACCTGGAACGGACGTGAGACATCAGGTTGCCGCAAAACCGGGGCATAGGTGAATCTTCGCTTCAGCTCCTGAAAGGAAGAAACAGCCTCCGGAGACCAATTTAACACATCAGCACCCTTCTTAGTCAAATCAGTCAATGGCTTGGCAATACTAGAAAATTTTGCTATAAATTTCCGATAAAAATTAGCAAAACCCAAAAACTTCTGGAGGGCCTTCAAAGAAGTGGGCTGAACCCAATCGTAAATGGCCTGTACCTTGGCCGGGTCCATTTCAATAGTTGACGGGGACAAAATAAATCCCAAAAAAGAAATTCTCTGTACTCCAAAAAGGCATTTAGATCCTTTGACATACAGGGAATTCTCCCTCAAGATCCGGAACACAGTCCGAATATGTTCCACATGAGAATCCCAATCCTTGGAGAAGATCAAAATATCATCCAGATAGATAATCAAAAATTTATCAACAAAATCTCGGAAAATATCGTTCATGAAGCACTGGAAGATAGAAGGGGCATTAGTCAGCCCAAAAGGCTTCACCAGGTACTCAAAATGTCCCTCCGGAGTATTAAACGCCGTCTTCCATTCATCCCCATGCTTAATGCGAATAAGATTATACGCCCCCTGAGGTCAAGCTTGGTAAACCAGCAAGCACCTTTAACTCTGGAGAATAGATCAGAAATCAGGGGTAACGGATACTGATATTTAACAGTAATTTTGTTGAGAGCACGATAATCAATACAAGGTCTTAATGATCCATCCTTTTTGGCTACAAAAAAAAACCCGGCACCTAAGGGTGACGAGGATGGTCTAATATGACCCTTCTCCAATGCCTCTTTAATATAGGATCGCATAGCCTCGTGCTCGGGTACAGATAAATTGAAGAGCCGACCCTTGGGAAATTTACACCCCGGGCTCAGTTCAATAGCACAGTCATAACTCCTATGAGGAGGCAGAGACGCAGACTCATTCTCACTAAATACCTCATAAAAGTCCGCCAAATAATCAGGAACATCATGCGACTGAGGAGAGGTGGAAAACACCGGAGCCTCACTAAAGGCACACCGACAACCCCAACTCACCACAGACACAGATTTCCAATCCAAAACTGGATTATGAATTTGTAACCAGGGAAACCCCAGAACAATAGTATCATGCAGATTATGTAACACCAAAAACCTGCAATTTTCTTGATGGTCTGGGGCGACCCGCATTACCACCTGGGTCCAAAACTGAGGTTTATTTTTAGCCAAAGGAGTAGCATCAATCCCCCTCAAAGGGATAGGCGTCTGCAGAGGTGTCATCGGAAATCCACAACGTTTAGCAAAATCCAAGTCCATTAGGTTTAGAGCTGCTCCCGAATCCACAAAAGCCTTGGCGGAAAATGTGGACAGGGAGCAGATCAGAGTAATAGCCAGAAGAAACTTAGGTTGAACACCACCAACAGAAAACGTGTGTGCAAAGCGTTTCTCGCGTTTAGGACAGACAGAAATAATATGCGAGGCATCTCCACAGAAAAAACACAACTTATTACGCCTTCTGAACTCCTGACGCTGCTCTCTGGAAAAAACTCTATCACATTGCATAGGTTCAGACATCTGTTCAACAGGTGGCAACACCTCTCGTGCAGCTCTGCGTTCGCGTAAATGCCGATCAACCTGAATGGCTAAAGACATAGAATCGTCAAGACCAGAGGGAACAGGAAATCCCACCATAGAATCTTTTATGGCTTCTGACAACCCCTTCCGAAAGAGAGCAGCCAAGGCATTATCATTCCAGGTAGTAAGTACTGCCCACTTTCGGAATTTTTGACAGTACAATTGTGCAGAATCACGACTCTGGTTCAATGCCAGCAGGGTCTTTTCAGCCTGATCAATGGCATTAGGTTCGTCATACAACAACCCCAAGGCCTGAAAAAATGCGTTCACATTAGTCAGAATAGGATCATCTGGTTTCAAAGAAAACGCCCAATCCTGGGGATCGCCACGCAGCAAAGAGATGACAATTTTAACCTGCTGCGCGGAGCTCCCTGACGAGTTAGGCTTCAAGGCAAAAAATAATTTACAATTATTTTTGAAATTCAAAAATTTAGACCGATCCCCAAAAAATACATCAGGTGTAGGAATCTTTGGTTCAGCAGCATGTGAATGAGCAAGGTAGGCGGAAATTCCCCGCACTTCCACAGCGAGCTGCTCCACACGATCAGACAATTGCTTTATCTCCATTGAGAGAAAAAAAAAAATTCCCCCTACGGCCTCAGAGATATAGAGGAAAAAATATACACACTTTTTTTTTTTTACAATTCTTTCCTGCTATTGAGTACCCTAGAATCTGCGGTATGGCGGGTGATTCTGTTATGATTGAGTCACCGTAGGAGGCAAAAATAGAAATGCTAGCTAAGTCCAGAAAACCAGAGAAGTTGGCAGCTATCGGATTGCAGACCCCTGAACCTATCAACACAACTAGCAGTAGCCGTGGGGGGCTCCTACGATGCCCTAGGCCCCTCGATCACAGCCGGAGGACTACATAGCCTAAAGACAGAAAGGGAAATCTAAACTGCCCCAGAGCAGACCCCAAAGCAAAAGGCAGCCCCCCACATATAATGACGGTGAAGCAAGAAGAAAGAACAAAACACAGACAGAAAGATAGACTGAGCAAAGATGGGGCCCACGCTAGCTTAGATAGGAAAGGACAGGAAGGCTGCTGTCTGCAATCCGTGAAAAACCCTATGAAAATAAGAGCCAACAAACTGACAGTAGAAAGGCCCTGAAGACGCTAAGCTTCAAAAAAGTTATGTCAGTACTCAGGAATATTCTGAAGACAGAGCAACAGACAAAAGGAGATTCAGCTCACCCCAGCAGGGAATGGCAGAATCCAGAAAAGCAAGGAAAACAAAACACTAATGCAAAAAGGCAAAGCAGAAATCTTAGCTTTAGATGAGCAGGAATCAGACTGGTTTCCTAGAAGTCCACAGAGAAATCACCCGCAGGCCAGAAGGGCGTCGGCAGCCTTATATCCAGTCATTAACTCCACTCAGCCAGTCATCATCATCAGCCCCAGGTGTTTGACAATCAGGCTCACTACCTTTCTTCACCAGAAGAGGGAGTTCCTCGGGCCTCAGTAGTGAAGGGGAAAATGAACTCACAACACCCGGTTACTAAGCAGGAGGTACCTGTGCTAGAAAGCACTACCAAGGACCAGCAGACGTTGCTGGAACTCGGATACCGAGAAGGAGGCACCTAAGCCTAAGGCACTGCCGAGAACCAGCTGACGGTGCTGGAACCCGGATGGGTAGCAGAAGCTGCAAGATCCAATGGAACTAGCGAGGACCAGCTGACAGTGCTGGAACCCGGAGGGGCAGCAGAAGGAACAAGAGCCAATGGCACTACCAAGAACCAGCTGACGGTGCTGGAACCTGGTTACTAAACAGGAGGTACCTGTGCTAGAAAGCACTACCAAGGACCAGCAGACGTTGCTGGAACTCGGATACCGAGAAGGAGGCACCTCAGTCAAAGGCTCTGCTGAGAACCAGCTGACGGTGCTGGAACCCGGATGGGTAGCAGAAGCTGCAAGAGCCAATGGAACTAGCGAGGACCAGCTGATGGTGCTGGAACCCGGTCGGGCAGCAGAAGGAAAAAGAGCCAATGGTACTACCGAAGACCAGCTGACGGTGCTGGGACCCGGTTACTAAGCAGGAGGTACCTGTGCTTGAAAGCACTACCAGGGACCAGCAGACATTGCTGGAACTCGGATACCAAGAAGGAGGCACCTGAGCCAAAGGCACTGCTGAGAACCAGCTGATGGTGCTGGAACCCAGATGGGTAGCAGAAGGTACCCATGATAAACAAAGTTGCAAGGCCGCGAGCCGGCCGCAGCTACCGAAACCCACAGTCCTACAGGGGGTGCTTGTCCTATTGGCACTACAGAACCAGCCTTTGTTGCCAGATCCCGCAGCCCACATAGGAAGCCCATAAACTGCAGGCACCATAGACTCGGCTAACCCGACCGCAACACGACAGGACAACGCATTGGTGGCAAAGTGACGTTGACACTACCCGGAAACAGCAGGCGTGCTGGAACCAGGCTGGGCAGGAGGGAGTACCCGTGCCAAAGACACTGCCGAGAACCAGCTGACGGTGCAGGAACCCGGAGGGGCAGCAGAAAGAACATGAGCCAATGGCACTACCGAGGACCAGCTGACAGTGCTGGAACCCGGTTACTAAGCAGGAGGTATCTGTGCTAGAAAGCACTACCAAGGACCAGCAGACATTGCTGGAACTCGGATACCGAGAAGGAGGCACCTCAGCCAAAGGCACTGCCGAGAACCAGCTGACGGTGCTGGAACCCGGATGGGTAGCAGAAGGTACCCATGAAAAACAAAGTTACAAGGCCGCGAGCCGGCTGCAGTTACCGAAACCCACAGTCCTACAGGGGGTGCTGGTCCTATTGGCACTACGGAACCAGCCTTTGTTGCCAGATCCCGCAGCCCACATAGGAAGCCCATAAACGGCAGGCACCATAGACTCCGCTAACCCGACCGCAACATGACAGGACAACGTATTGGTGGCAAAGTGATGTTGACATTACCCAGAAACAGCAGGCGTGCTGGAACCAGGCTGGGCAGGAGGGAGTACCCATGCCAAAGACACTGCCGAGAAGCAGCTGACGGTGCTGGAACCCGGATTGGTAGCAGAAGGTACTCATGAAAAACAAAGTTGCAAGGCCGCGAGCCGGCCGCAGTTACCGAAACCCACAGTCCTACAGGGGGTGCTTGTCCTATTGGCACTACGGAACCAGCCTTTTGCCAGATCCCGCAGCCAACATAGGAAGCCCATAAACTGCAGGCACCATAGACTCGGCTAACCTGACCGCAACACGACAGGACAACGTATTGGTGGCAAAGTGACATTGACACTACCCGGAAACAGCAGGTGTGCTGGAACCAGGCTGGGCAGGAGGGAGTACCTGTGCCAAAGACAATGCCGAGAAACAGCTGGCGGTGCTGGAACCCAGGGAAAATACTACAAACAGAGTGGAGACAGAGGCCTAATAGGAGCAAGTTTAAAATCTGTAGTTGTGTGAGTGTGGACAGAGCAGGAGAAATTGCCGGACACACAGCTGGGGATCAGATGACATTTCTGAACCCCAATAACACTGGAGCATATGTTGACTGTGCAGACGGCACTTCTGAGCAGCAACTGGCGATGTTGGAGTCCAGGGTCAATCATGGTGTAGGCTGAGGCCTAATTTCATCAAGTTTAATATCTGTTGTAGACTACTAATGATTTTAAACGTGCTCCAATTAGGCCTCTGGCTCCACTCTGTCTCTAGTATTTACCCTGGCCTCCAACACCGCCAGTTGCTGCTCAGAAGTGCCGTCTGCACAATCAACACTTGTTCCTGTGTTACTGGGGTTCAGTAACGTCAGCTGATCCCCTGATGTGTGTCTGGCAATGTCTCCTGCTCTGTCCACATTCCCACTACTATCAAAAAGTCCAGACACTGGCCTGCAATTGTCTGTCATAAAGTATATACTGTATGTCACCAGCACTTTTTTTCTTCACATGTGCCTTATTAATTCCAAATTGTACATCTATACACACCTCATTAATACAACGCCCCATGGCAAGTCCTGGCTTTTGGATGTGTACCTATCAAGCATTTTCATTATATAATTTTTTGGATGGAGGTTTAATTTTGTTAAAAAAAGAGAAAAGAAATATTTAAAAAATGTATGTTTGCTTTGCACACTTGTACTAGTCCAATCTGTCAACCATATACACCACACTGAGGGTACCAAAATATCTAGCATTTCTTATTACATCCTTTTTAGCAAAGGATGAATAATTAGGGTTAAAAAAACTACAAAAGTTCATTATAGTGATCCGAAAAAATGTATAGTGAACGAGAAAGTGGAAATGGATGGGTTAGTGTAAAAGAAAAGACAAGTCCCATGACCTGGTTAAGAATGAGAGCCGCTAGCTGAAGCACCACCACCACTTATCATGTAGTAGTGTCTGGTGGTGCACCTATAATAGATTGAGAGAAAGAGTTAGGTCAATCACACTACCGTAGAATACGGACGAGTCCTATGCGTGAAAACATTGCACAGCACTTGGACCAGTCTTACTCTATGGGGCAGCTCACATCACAGTATTTTTTCTCAGGCGTATTCGACATGCATGTAAAATCACAGCATGCTGCATCTGTACGCGTATGTCGTCCGAGACTCTCCAATGCAAGCCTGTGGGTGCGAGGAAAACTCGGACGCCACACGGACCATCCATGTAGCTTGTGACAAATACGCACACATTTTCCTCATTTCAGCCCATTGATCCATTTAATTCAATGGGGAAAATCAGTGAGAAATGTAAAGCCACACTCTAGTCATACGGATGTCATACGGATACATAGGTGCGAGAAAATCGCATCATCGCACTGCAAACGCATTACTCATGGATGACCATATGGAGAACTCTTGTGCGACTCTCGGCAGGGAGAATCAGACTGATTTTCCATGTGTTTAGTGTGACACCGGCCTAAACCATTTTTCCTGATAACAGACAAACAATTTATTATATCAAAAGTCAGTAGTTCGGAATATTAGGATGTTAAATCTTGTTTTTAACAAATGATCATCCTGTTTTCAGTACTCTGGAGCTATTTCTACATATGGCAAAAAAAACGGAGTTAGGATATTCCTAATGTTTTGACCAATAAGAAGCTTTCACATTAATTGGAGCCCCAGTACAATGGTCTGACGTGGAGCAGATATGACAATTACATTAAGCCATGAGACAAGGCGACACATTCTGCCCGTAGCGTCACTCTGGAAATGAGATGAAGAATGTTTTCTTATTTACATCCACTAAAGAAAAAACTGTATAATTATAGGAAAATAATAACCTTGTGAAGGCACAGCCTGTAATATAAATTGTGATATTTCCTGCTAATGAGCCATTTAAGACAGATTTAACTAAGTGAAGGCAAAGATATTATTATTGTAATCATCATTTATTTCTAAAGAACAAACATGTCCCACAGTTCAGCTAAATAGGATTGTGAAGACAGAGACAATTATCATATAAATCTGTGCAGAATCCTGTGGTTATCGTGGGTTGGATAAGAAATACTATCATTATAGGGAAGCTCATTAGATTAACATTTGTTGGGAAGCTAAATGCAGTCTATTGCTTTGTTTAAGCTGCCACTTAAAAGAAGATTCTCAAGTTCTTATTTTCAGTATGGAAAGTTCGGGTCAGCGGCTCGGCCATGCCCGCTTTCCCTTGTTGCAAGCAGAGGCAGGCTTGCAGCAGAGTTTAGGAGAGTAGGAGCATTGAAGCTGGCTGGATTCTCTGATGTAGCTAGTTTCAAAGCAGCATTTGCAAGTTGTATAGGAAACATGTGACAAGTTCAAGTTCACGCTCCTTGCCTAGGAAACTGGCCACCACTGAAATGGCCAGTTACTTTGACAATGCGCTGTGCACTAAAAAATGTAAAATCCCCCCCGTTCTTAAGAATGGAGAAGATTTTGAATGAAAAGTAAATGGCAAAGCTTTTTTGCTTTTGCAATAAGTTTGCAATTTTACTAATTTAATAACATGAAATTTATTTATTTTAGTCATTTGTATAGCTGATGGATGAGGCCTACTAAGCATTATCCTGTGTAAACCAACAGGAGAAACAAGGGTCTGGTTTTAACCCCTTTACTCCCAAGGGTGGTTTGCATGTTAATTCCCGGGCCAATTTTTACAATTCTGATCACTGTCCATTTATAAGGTAATAACTCTGGAACGCTTCCATGGATCCCAGTGATTCTGACATTGTTTTCTCGTGACATATTGTACTTCATGTTAGTGGTAAAATTTCATTCATATAACTTGCATTTATTTGTGAAAAAATGGAAATTTGGCGAAAATTTTGAAAATTTCGCAATTTTTCAACTTTGAATTTTTATGCCCTTAAATCACAGAGATATGGCACTCAAAAAACTTAATAAGTAACATTTCCCACATGTTTACTTTACATCAGAACAATTTAGGAACCAAAATTTTTTTTGTTAGGAAGTTATAAGGGTTAAGAGTTGACCAGCGATTTCTCATTTTTGCAACACTATTTTATTTTTAGGGACCACATCACATTTGAAGTCACTTTGAGGGGTCTATATGATAGAAAATACCCAAAAGTGACACCATTCTAAAAACTGCACCCCTCAAGGTGCTCAAAACCAAATTCAAGAAGTTTATTAACCCTTCAGGTGCTTCGCAGGAATTTTTTGAATGTTTAAAAAAAAAATTACTTCAGGTTCAATTTTTTTCTTTTACCAAGGGTAACAGGAGAAATTGGACTGGAAAAGTTATTGTGCAATTTGTCCTGAGTACGCTGATACCTGATATGTGGGGGTGAACCACTGTTTGGGCGCATGGCAGAGCTCGGAAGGGAAGGAGCGCCGTTTGACTTTTTCAATGCAAAATTGGCTGGAATTCAGATCGGATGCCATGTCAAGTTTGGAGAGCTACTGATGTGCCTAAACAGTGGAAACCCCCCAGAAGTGACCCCATTTTGGAAACTAGATCCCCCAAGGAACTTATCTAGATGTGTGGTGAGCACTTTCAACCCCCAAGGGCTTCACAGAAGTTTATAACATACAGCCGTACAATTAAAAAATCATATTTTTTCCACAAAAATGATCTTTTCACCCCCAAATTTTATTTTCCCATGGGTAACAGGACCCCAAAAGTTATTGTGGAATTTGTCATGAGTACGCTGATACCCCATATGTGGGGGTAAACCACTATTTGGGCGCATGGCAGAGCTTGGAAGGGAAGCAGCGCCATTTGACTTTTTGGCTGGAATTGAGATCGGACACCATGTCACGTTTGGAAAGCCCCTGATGTGCCAAAATAGTGGAAACCCCCCAATTCTAACTCCAACCCTAACCCCAACACACCCCTAACCCCAGCCCTAACCCTAGCCCTAACCCTAGCGCTAACCCTAGCCCTAATGGGAAAATGGAAATAAATAATTTTTTTTAAATTTTATTATTTTTCCCTAACTAAGGGGGTGATAAAGGGGGGTTTGATTTACTATTTATGGCTGGTTTTTATGTTTGGCAGCTGTCATACGCTAAAAGACGCTTTTTATTGTAAAAATAGTTTATGCATCGCTACATTTTGAGAGCTATAATTTTTCCATATTTTGACCCACCGAGTCATGTGAGGTCTTATTTTTTGCGGGACGAGTTGACGTTTTTATTGGTACTATTTTTGGGCACGTGACATTTTTTGATCGCTTTTTATTCTGATTTTTGGGATGCAGAATGAACAAAAACCAGCGTTTCATGAATTTCTTTTGGGGGGTGCGTTTACACCGTTCCGCGTGTGGTAAAATTGATAAAGCGGTTTTATTCTTTGGGTCAGTACGGTTACAGTGATACCTCATTTATGTCTTTTTTATGTTTTGGCGCTTTTATGCAATGAAAACAATTTTATATAAAAAATAATTATTTTTGCATCGCTTTATTCTGCGAGCTATAACTTTTTATTTTTTCGCTGATGATGCTGTGTGGTGGCTCGTTTTCAGCGCTTTTTGATCGCGCTTTATTGCCCTTTTTGTTCGGCGGTATAAAGCATTATTTTTTGCTTCGTTTTTTAAATTTTTTTAAGGGGTTCAATAAAGGGGTTAACTAGTTGGGACAGTTTTATAGGGCGGGTCGTTACGGACGAGGCGATACCAAATATGTGTACTTTTATTGTTTTTTTTTATTTTCAAAAAATGAATTTATTAGGGAATATTTTTTTTTACATTTATTTAGCGATTTTTTTATAAATTATTTTTACACTTTTTTAACTTTATTACATTGTCCCAG
The DNA here is from genome assembly GCF_039654945.1 of Dendrobates tinctorius. Classification (NCBI taxonomy): domain Eukaryota; kingdom Metazoa; phylum Chordata; class Amphibia; order Anura; family Dendrobatidae; genus Dendrobates; species Dendrobates tinctorius. Next base: position 14,434,552 of record NW_027361751.1, on the reverse strand, counting down.
GAGGGACATCACTGTCATGTGACAGATCGCTGATCTGTCACATCACAGATCGCTGTGACAGATCAGCGATTTGACACAGGCGCTACACAGGCTTCCTCATGCCTGCGCTCTGCAGGCAGTGAGGAAGCCAGCTCCCTGCAGGCCCCTGAAGGTCCCTGCCACCATATTGGATCCAGGGACCTGCAGGGAAGGAGGCCCCCGGAGCAGTGCAGCACATCGCGCCGCTCCGGGGGTCTCAGGGAAGCACCTGAGCACCTGGGGGTGGCACCTGTTCGATTACCTGAAATCGAAGTTGTGAGATGTTATGACCCTGGGTAATGAAGTGGTGGGGAATGGGAAGAAAAAGATTTTTGCACCTAATTGTTGATTTGTGCTTTGATATTTGATCTCGTATATGTTGTGACGTTTCCCCTACATATAAGAGACCACAGGGACATTTAATGAGATATATCACATAGGCAGAATCACATGTAAAGAAATTGGAGATTTTAAATTCTTTGCCAGAAAGGGGGTGTACAAATTTATCTCCCTTGAGAACATTGTTACATTGGACGCAATGTAAGCATGGGAAAGTTCCCATTTTAGCTTTATGTAGAAAGCGTTGCTTGTGAATAGTGGATTTAGCGCCAATGTCTGCTTTGACCAGGGAGTCCTTCAGATTGGGTGCTCGATTAAAGCAGGGGAGAAACGGTTTTTGAAATTCTCGAACATCAGGATGAGCTGTGGAAAGTAAATGCCAATTTTTACGGATGGACTTGTGGATAATGTAGGCAAAGGGGTCTAACGTATGTACAAACGGAATGCGGTTCGTCATTCCCTCTTGTGATCACATAGGGGTATCTCTTGATGCCTCTAGTAAAGAGGGGGGATATCCTCTTTCTACAAATTTGTTGGTCATCTCATCCAGGCGTTGAGTTCTAGTATCAGTGTTGGTAACAATACATTTCACTCTTTGATATTGTGATTTAGGTATTTCCCATTTGGTAGAGGGAGGATGGAGACTTTCAAAATGGAGGAGGCTGTTCCGGTCTGTACTTTTGATATACAGGTCAGTGGATAGGAAACCATTGGGATCCTTAATGACCATGGTGTCCAAAAAATTCATGCGCCAAAGATCATGTCTTATGGTGAATTGGATACCGGGCCAGGATGAATTCAGGATGTCAAAAAAAGAGAGCAAGGACTCCAATGAGCCGCCCCATAAGCAAAATACATCATCGATATAGCGCTTCCATATGATGGCATAATTGCGGAACAGGTCGTTTTTATAGATGGTGCTTTCCTCGAAATCTGGCATATAGGCATTTGCATATGGGGGCACTACATTGGAGCCCATTGCGGTCCCACGTACCTGTAGGTAGAAGTTGTCTTGGAACAGAAAAAAATTAGAAGTGAGTACCAAGTGGAGAAGATCAATACATAGGTATATTTGATCTACATCCATTCCTGTGGAAGTGAGTAATCGGGCTGTGGAATTAATACCATCAGAGTTGGGAATCGAAGTGTAAAGATCCTTTACATCTAGTGTCACGAGTAGTGCCTCCTGCGGGACTTTTTGGAGATGTTGGATATCTGATAGAAGGGCCCCTGTGTCCAGAATAATGGACTTAGACTTCTGAATCAAAGGTGTTAATATTTTTTCTAAAAATACTGCCAGGAGTGACAGAATCGAATGTAGCCGTCACAATTGGTCTACCAGGTGGTTTCTCTAGATTTTTATGGACTTTTGGGAGAGTGTAAAAAACAGGAGTGTTGGGGTTTTTATTACTGAGAAAATCACAAGTTTTCTGATCGAGAACCCCCAGATCAGAGTATTTCTGGAGGATGGTATTAATTTGGTGGCTAATATCAAAAGTGGGATCCCGTGGCAGCATATGGTAAATTGAAGTGTCATTCAATTGTTGCATGATTTCGTACAAATACATGGATTTATCCATGATTACTAGGGCCCCACCCTTGTCAGCCGGTTTTATGACTATGGAGTTGTCCTCCTGTAGGGACTGAAAGGCATGTCGTTCCTCAACTGTAAGGTTGGAAGGATAAAACAAAGTACCCCTATCAATATCATTTCTTAATGATTGGAATGAGTTCTGTACAAAATTGATGAATGTTTCAACTGCATGTGAAGCATGTGGGGGCCGGAAAAATCTTTTATTACATAAGCCCAAGCTTTGGGAAGACAAAAGTTTAGGGTTGGTTGATAATGGGGGATCATTATTATCAGGTATCGTTGAGAAATGAACCTTAAGTTTTATAAGACAGAAAAACCGTTGGAGGTCCATATCTAAGTCAAAAGTGCGACATCTGTAAGATGGGCAGAATGAGAGACCCTTTTGTAGGACGGCATATTCTGTGATACTCAGGGTTCTCGAGGAGATGTTGATCAGGAGATTGTCCGTACCTTGGATCGGGTGATTCGTCCTTGGTCCTGGTCCCTTCTTTTGTCTCGTTCTCCGCCTTGTCTTCTTCTGTAGTTGTAACGCCGGCGTAAACCTAAAAAAGGAGCTGAAGTAGTAGCAGTTAGTCCTTGTTCCTGGTCCGAACCGGAGGTGGAATAATCTGTCGATAATTGATGGCTTGGTCTGGTATTTGTGGATCTCGAGCTGTCCTCCCATCTGTAGTCCCGGTTGGATTTATCGTTATCTGCGACCAATTTATCCTATTTTTATATGACCATTTTGACTATTGTATGTATATACTTTTGTTTTCCTTTGTTTTTTTCCTTTGTTATCTTTTCTGTTTTATATGACATTTTGTTTTGTTTTGTATTTATATTTAACCTTGTAGTAACTGAAGAAGGTCATATTGACCGAAACGTCTTTTTTGTGTACTACAATAAACCTCCTTGCAAATACATTTAAGTTGAGTGCTAGGTTTATATTTGTTGGTTCTTATATAAGACCTGATGAGGCCGTCAAATCACAGTAATGCCAGTAGAAAACATGACTACGGCACAGGATTGAACTGGTCTGGCAGGGTATCAGGGAAATCCCCATGGGCCCTTGCAGTGGATTAGAGAAATGGCAGTGGGAAGAAGGAGAGAGGTATAAAAACCCCTGCAGTTTTTAGGGGCACAGGCCCTTTAAAAGTGAAGTCAGAGTATGTGGAGGGGTGCACGCACGCAGCGTTCATTACCTGAACCGCCTCATCGCACGTCCAGATGTACACTGACGAGTGTGCGCCTGGCGTCACCGACATACGACGTCAGTGTCATACACCTCATGTGAAGAGCAAACACGAGTCAGCCACCGACCACTGCTAGGTCGGCAGCCATTTCAATATGAGTGCATTAGATCTGCTTGGAGCGCTGGCACATAAGTGGTATATTTTGTACCTGTGTATGCGGCCTGGTGCGGGGGCAAGGATGACTATATGGAATCCATGATGGCTTTATGGGGGGCCAGGATGGCTATAAGGGGGATCCAGAATGGATATATGGGGGTCTAGGATGGATATATGGGGGGCAAGACAAGGGACCAGGTTGGATATATGGGGGGGTCAGGATGAGTATATGGGGGCTAGGACAAGGTACCAGGTTGGAAATATAGGGGATTCAGTATGGATAGCTGGGGGGGCAGGATGGTATCTGGGTGCCAGGCTGCCTATATGAGGGCCAGGCTGGACAAGGGACATAGGGGATTAGGTTGGGGCATATTATAAAATAAGAGGCCAGGCTGGGCGAGGTTATTAAACAAAGGAGGCCAGAATGAGGAACATGCTATATTAGTTTATGGTGACAAGTAGGGAATATAACTTCTTTAGGGTCCAATAAGGGATGTTATTACTACTGTATTAGAATTTACTTTTTGGGAAACTATTTTCCATGAACGGAACAAAATGGAGGTCCTGTTACTGTGCAGGGCGGCACTATGTAGCTTTTTTTCTTCATCTGACGTAGTGTAGAAGTCAGGGAAAAAGTGGGGAATATGCTCTGAAAGTGATCAGCTATTGATGCCTGCATGTTATTTTTTGCAGAGCCGAGTCCTGGCTGGAAGAAGTGATGGTAGTCCGTACTGGATGAAGAAGAAAAGTGAAGCTAAGATAAAGGACTTTAATTACAGACGTCACTGGTGAGTGAGTGTATTACATGTACATGCACACTATACACTATATACTTAGTTCAGAGCTCCTGTGTGAAATGTCACTGTATTACTTGTACACTGACATAATATACAGAGCTCCTGTGTATAATGTCACTGGTGATCACTGTAGCTCTTGTACTGTATATAATGTCACTGGTGATCACTGTATTACCGGTATACTATATACTATATACAGAGTTCCTGTGTATAATGTCACTGGTGATTACTGTATGGCCTTAACACTGACACTATATACAGAGCTCTGTGTATAATGTCACTGGTGATCCCTGTATTAACTGTACACTGACACTATATAAAGAGATATTGTGTATAAAGTCAGTGGTGGTCACTGTATTACCTGTACGCTATATACAGAGCTCCTGTGTATAATGTCACTAGTGATCACTGCATTACCTGTACACTGGTGCTATATACTGTATATTATGTAAGAAATTTTGTGCATAATGTGACTGGTGATTACCGCATTACCTGTACACTGAAACTATATTTAGAGCTCCTGTGTATACTATCTCCAGTGGTAATATTAGTGTTATTAGTACTGTAGATTTTATTACTGATAAGTATTGTAGTATTAGGTCACTATATGGTGGTAATATGTGATATGGTTATAGTGTGGTGGTATTTTTCTCTTGTATGTGATATTATTCGGTCACTATGAGGTGGTAATATGTAATCTGCTCATGGTATGACTCTACTTATCCCCTGTATGTGGTATTATTCAGTCACTATGTGTTCCGGCCATGGTGTGGTAGTATCTATCCCCTGTATGTGGTATTATTCAGTCAACATGTGGTGGTAATTGTGGTCTGGTCAGGGAGTGGCGGTATTTATCCCTATTTTATGACCATCGTGAAGAACAATATGTTATAGAAAATAATCTCTGAATCAGTGGAATCCATTGGTGTAGGACTTCAATAAAATGGCAGTGGAGGTGGCACATGAGCAGATTTTATTGAAGTTCTGCACACAGGACATTGGCTCACACTGTGCACTCGCCGTCCCAACAATGATGGCGGCGGAGCAGAATTTTAGAAAGGAGGCAGGTCAATGAATAAACAGTGACGTGCACAAGAAGCAGTGAAGGTTGGTGGAGGGGCAGAAAATGTGAAGAAAACCCTGCCCCCACATCCCGCTCTGAAGCACGCAGACGCACAGAATGTGAGTAGTATTAAACAAGCTCTGAATGGATCCCTTCACAGCAGCCATCTAAAATAATCAGCATCACAGTGCCACTATGGCCATGCCTTTAGTTTATAGGGCTCAATCTTGCTGACAGGTTCTCTTTAAGGACCGAGCCACTTTGTAGGTTAATGACTGGGCCTCAATTTTTTTAAATCTGACTCTGGAATGTTTCAACGGATCCCAATGATTCAGAGATTGCTTTCTGTAACATATTATACTTCACAATGGTGGTAAAATTTTTCAATATAACTTGCATTTATTTGTGAAAATTTTGGAAATCTGCTGAAAATTTCACAATTTTCAAACTTTTAATTCTTATGCTCTTAAACCAGAGAGTTATGTCATACAAAATGGTTAATAAATAACATTTCCCACATCTTTAATTTACATCAGCACAATTTTTGAAGACTATGTTTTTTGTTAGGAAGTTAGGCTGGTTTCACATTTGCGTTTTTTTTGCGGTATTTTAGCGCTAAATAGCGCATGCGTTTTTTTTCCTATACTTTGCATGGGATGCGCTTATGTGCGCATACACATGCGTTTGTACGCGTTTTTCCGCGCATGCGTTTTTTTGCGGTATGCGCTCGGGCGCACAAAATGCATCCTGTTGCATTTTTTGGGCGTCCGACTTGCCTCAAAAAAACGCATGCGCACGCAATGCGTTTTTTTACAGCAAGACACCCATTATAAGTCTATGGGTGCACATATGTGCGCATTGGCATGCTTATGTATGCGTTTTTTTGCACATGCGTTTTTTTTTGTTAACCATGGAATTTAGGGGTTTGGGTTAGAGTTAGGGTTAGTTAAGGGGGTTTAGGGTTAGGGTTAGGGTCAGGGTCAGGGTTAGGGTTAGGGTTAGGGTCAGGGTCAGGGTTAGTTAGGGTCAGGGTTAGGGTTAGGGTCAGGGTTAGGGTTAGGGTTAGGGTCAGGGTCAGGGTCAGGGTTAGGGTTAGGGTCAGGGTCAGGGTTAGTTAGGGTCAGGGTTAGGGTTAGGGTTAGGGTCAGGGTCTGGGTTAGGGTTAGGGTTAGGGTTAGGGTCAGGGTCAGGGTCAGGGTTAGGGTTAGGGTCAGGGTTAGGGTTAGGGTCAGGGTTAGGGTTAGGGTTAGTAAAGTCATGGTTTGGGTTAGTGTGAGGGGCCACCTAATGTTTGGAAAAACTCAAACGCGGTAAAAACGCACTAAAAACGCATACAAACGCATAAAAACGCTGCGTTTTTTTCATGCATGCTCATAAAAATGCTTGAAAAAAACGCAGCAGTTGTATGCTTTTGTATGTGTTTTTTCAATGCGTTTTTTTGCGGGAAAAACGCGCTGCAAAAAAAAGCAAGTGTGAAATTAGCCTTAGAAGGGTTAAAAGTTGATCAGCAATTTCTCATTTTCCAACAAAATTTTATTCAAAACCATTTTTTAGGGATCACATTTGAAATGACGTTGGAGAGCCTGTAAGGAAGGAAATCCCAAAAGTGACATCATTCTAAAAACTGCAACCCTCAAAGTCCTCAAAACCACATTGAAGAAGTTTATTAACCCTTCCGATGCATCACAGGAATTAATGCAATGTGGAAGGAAAAAATAAACGTATTACATTTTTTCACAAACATTTTAAGTTAGCCCCAGATGTTTTATTTTCACAAGGGTAATAGGAGAAAATTAACGACAACATTTTTTGTGTCATTTCTCCTGAGTATGCTGATACCCCACATGTGGAGAAAAACAGTTTGGGCGCACAGCAGGGCTCGGAAGGAAAGGAACGCCCATTGACTTTTGGACTCAAAACTGACTGGAATCATTAGCAGATGCCATGTTGTGTTTGGAGAGCCCCTGATGTGCCTAAACCGTGGAAACCCCCCACAACTGACTCCATTTTGGAAACTAGACCCCTCACGGAATGTATCTAGATGTGTAGTGGGCACACTAAACCCCCAGGTGCATCACAGAAGTTTATAAGGTAGAGCCGTGAAAATAAAAAAAATCACATTTTTCCATAAAAATGTTCTTTTAGCCCCAATTTTTTTATTTTCACAAGATACCAGGAGAAATGGACCCCGAAATTTGTTGCGCAATTTCTCCTGAGTATGCCGATATCCCATATGTGGGGAAAAACTACTGTTTGAGTGTACCGCAGGGCTCAGAATCAAGAGCGGACACCATATTGCCTTTGGAGAGCCCCTGATGTGCCTAAATAGTGGAAACCACTCACAACTGACCCCATTTTTTTTTAAACTGTATCCTTAAAGGAATGCACCATAATATAGTGCAGATTTTACTGTTATGGTTTGTGGGTGCCATGACCCACTGGATGAGTTCCTGAGGTTCCAGACCAGAACAGTAGACCCTCCTATAAATGACCCCATTTTACACTTTTACACCAATTACACTTCTCAATGAATTCATCTAGAGGTGCAGTGATCATATTGGCACCATAGATGTGTTACAGAATTTTATACCATTGGGCAGTGAAGAAAAAATAATTACGTTTTCATCATAACAAATTCTTGTTTTTGCCCCAGATTTTAAATTTTTACATGGGGAAATGGGTGAAAATGGCACCAAAAATTTGTCACACAATTTCTCCTGAACGTGGTAATACCCCACATGTGGCTGTACAGTACTGCTTAGCCACGCGGCAAGACTCGTTAGGGACGGAGCACTTTTTGCCTCTTGGAGCGCAGATTTTCCAAGAATAGTTTGTGGACCCCAAATAAAGAGCCTCTAAGTGCTAGAACACCAAAAAAAAAACCCTGTCAAGTTATCCTATTTTGAAAATGATATGCCTGCCAAACATGTGGACAGACACTATATGTGGTTTAGGCACACTTTGGGGCTCAGGACTTAGGGGGTCGAGAAGCCATAGCTCTTTTCCAGGGTCTTTGCGCTAGCAGTAATGTGAAAGCCCCCAATATTTCCATTGGCAGATGACGGACCTGAGGGTGGATTTTCCTTTTTTGTGGATTGAACTGAAGTTTTTGTTGGGAACACTTTACATAACATTTGGGACCACATTTATCCTGCGCTCATGTTGAGCATTTACATAGCGGCTGACTAAGAGCAGCCTGGGCCCCGGGCAGTTGAGAACGTGTGGGCCCCCCCAGGTACCCAATGTATCACATAACATGTCACAATCCCCTTTGATAGATCATATGAGTAACACACAAGTGCTCAGGTGCACATCCATACCCGTAAAACAAAAGAGATAGCAGCGTTGTGCCTTGCAAATTTTTTTGCTTAATTACAACACTATACATAACATAGTGCTGTACACAATAATTTAACCAGATCGATCAACTGCAAGTTGTTCAACAAATGATTGTTGACTGCTTAATGACTCTATAGTTACAGGCAGAGGCTGGAAAATACAGTGGGGAAAAAGTATTCAAGCTCTCCCACTTAAAAAGATGAGAGAGGTCTGTAATTGACATCATAGGTAGACCACAACTATGAGAGTCAAAATGAGAAAACAAATCCAGAAAATCACCTTGCCTGATTTGGCAAGATTTATTTTTCAAATTATGGTGGAAAATAAGTATTTGGTCATTAACAAAAGTTCATCTCAATATTTTGTTATATACCCTTTGTTGGCAATGACAGAGGTCAAACGTTTTCTGTAAGTCTTCATAAGGTTGGCACGCACTGTTGGTGGTATGTTGGCCCATTCCTCCATGCAGATCTCCTCTAGAGCAGTGATGTTTTGTGCCTGTCACTGGGTAACACGGATTTTCAAATCCCTCCAGAGGTTTTCTATGGGGTTGAGATCTGGAGACAGGTTAGGCCACTCCAGGACCTTCATATGCTTCTTATGAAGCCATTTCTTCATTGTCCTGGTGGTGTGCTTAGGATCATTATTATGCTGAAAGACCCATCCACGTTTCATCTTCAATGCCCTTGCTGAGGAAAGGAGGATTGCACTCAAAATATCACGATACATGGCCCCATTCATTCTTTCATGCACACAGATAAGTCGTCCTGGCCCTTGGCAGAGAAACAGCCCCAAAGAATGATGTTGCCACCTCCATGCTTCACAGTAGGTATGGTGTTCTTTGGATGCAACTCAGCATTCTGTCTCCTCCAAACACGATGAGTTTTGTTTCTACCAAACAGTTCTACTTTGGTTTCATCAGACCATATGACATTCTCCCAATACTCTTCTGCATAATCCAAATGCTCTCTAGCACACTTCAGATGGGCCCAGACATGTACTGACTTAAGCAGGGGGACACGTCTGGCACGGCAGGATCTGAGTCCCTGGCGGCTTAGTGTGTTACTGATGGTAGCCTTTGTTACGGTGGTCCCAGTTCTATGCAGGTCATTCACTGGGTTCCCCCGTGTGGTTCTGGGATTTTTGCTCACCATTCTTGTGATCATTTTGACCCCACAGGGTGAGATCTTGCGTGTAGTCCCAGATCAAGGAAGATTATCAGTGGTCTTGTATGTCTTCCATTTTCTTATTATTGCTCCCACAGTTGATTTCATCACACCAAGCTGCTTGTCTATTGCAAATTCAGTCATCCCAGCCTGGTGCAGGGCTACAATTTTATTTCTGGTGTCCTTCGACAGCTCTTTGATCTTCACCATAGTGGAGTTTGGAGTGTGACTGTATGAGGTTGTGGACAGGTGTCTTTTATACAGATAACAAGTTCAAACAGATGTCATTACTACAGGCAATGAGTGGAGGACAGAGGAGCCTCTTAAAGGAGAAGTTACAGGTCTCTGAGAGCCAGAAATCTTGCATGTTTTTAGGTGACCAAATACTTATTTTCCACCAAAATTTTAAAAAATAAATCTTGCCAAATCAGACAAGATGTTTTCTCATTTTGACTCTCATTGTTGTGGTCTATCTTTGATGTCAATTACAAGCCTCTCTCATCTTTTCAAGTGGGAGAACTTGCACAATTGGTGGCTGACAAAATAATTTTCCCCACTGTATTGTACAAATGTAAAGCTAGATGAGGCCTTGTCACCCACAGATAGTTGTTTCTCAGAGGAATTCAGTTCATAAAAATTGCACATTTATAGAATAGGTACAGTTACAGTCAGTTCAAAGATGGGCAACTAGATTATCACAAGGAATGGAGATCCTCTCATATGATGGAAAAGTTGGGCTTGTTTAGCTTAGAAAAAAGACGCCTCAGAGGGTATCTCATTTATATGTATAAATATATGTGAGGTCAGTACAAAGGGCTTGCACATGACTTATTCCTTCCAAGGACCATAATAAGGACAAGGTGACACTCATTACGGGTGGAAGAAAGGCGATTCCGGCAGCTAAATAGGAAGGGGGTCTTTAGGCCGGAGTCACACTTAACGTGTAAAAATATGGTTCGTTTTTTACAGATGAGAATTGCAGAAATGTTTCATGAATAGTGATCCATATGTCAACCCTGTGCAATGCGAGGATGTGATTTCCTCGCATCAAAGTATCAGTGCAAATATGTATATTATAAATTTTGTTTTGTGATTAATAAACAAGTTTTTTTTAAAAAGTATCATTGTGACATCCGTCCGTATCGCATCCATATGACATCCGTACGGCGAGATTTTCTCGTTGGCTAGCAAAATGGACATATAATGAGTCATTATAGGCCGGTCGCATTAGCACCACTCCCGGTTGTAAACTAGTTAACCCCTTCAGATGGATTGCGGCGTGGGACTTGACTGTATGGCGGATAGGTATGGGATATTGTTGCTTTTTTATTTTGGATTTTTTACAGGAGAATGATGGCTTCAAATGGATTGGGAGTTAAATAAAGATGGAAAAAATGTGTGTTTATTTCTTTAATTAAAATCTTTTTTCTTAATGTGTTTGTGCTTTTTTTTAACCCTTTTCAGGCTAGTAGATTAATAATAGATAGGTAACTTATTGACACCTCTCCATTATTAACCAGGCTTAATGTCACCTTACAATATCAAGGTGACATTAACCCCTTATTACCCCATATGCCACCGCTACATGGCAATGGGAAAAGAGCAGGTAAGTGCTGGAATTGGTGTATCTTACAGATGCGCCTTTTCTGGGGTGGCTGGGGGCAGTTTTCTTTTAGCCGGGGTGGGGGGCAAAAACAATGGTCCCTCTCTTGGCTATTAATATCTGCCCTCAGTCACTGGCTTGTCCTCTTTGGCGGAGAAAATTGTGCGGGTGCGACCTTAACTACACCTGTTATTATCCAAAACCAAGATCCTAGGAATGTTCTCAATACTGTGTTCCCAGTGTGTGAGTGATTTAAATGATACCCAATAGATATAAACAGCTAGTAACGCTATATGGCTAGGACTACTTGCCAATATTGGTATCATGTAGTGATTGTCAGGGCTCATCCCCATTTGCGATAAAAAAGGTCCAATTTCAGGAATAAAAAATAGGATGAGTGCTATGCGAGTGTCATGCGAATGTTTTGCGATTTCCGTGCGATTTTTCCATATGACATGTGTATGCAATCCGTATGCAATGCGATTTTAACATGAGGTTTTACATAAAGCAGTTCTCTACATGTAAAAACTCATGTTAAAATAGCATTGTAAAAAAAACTGTACACATCGTTTTAAAAGAAAAGAATCTTCAAAACATATATATATATATATATATATATATATATATATACTGTATGTACACAGATAGATATATAGCTATAGTAAAAGATGGCAGATGCCGCATACAGTAAAGAATACAATAGGTTAGAATAGATGGAATAGATATATACACGTAGAATAGGTGTATATATATAGATATAGGTCACACACACACACATATATATATATATATATATATATATATATACACACTGTGTTCCAAATTATTTTGCAAAAAATATTTCCTCATATTTTCTCTAAACTACATATTTGAATTGCAGTCATTGTTATTTTCCAGTCATCTAATATTCTAGTATAATTGCAATGTTTTTGAACAAACTGCCTATGAAAACAGTATATTTTTAAAGATAAGAAACACTCAAACTGCATGTTCCAAATTATTATGTACAGCAGAGTTTTCAACCTTTTTATTTTTATTTTGAACAAAAAAATGGTCAATTGTGAAATTATAAGCATTATCACCTTATTACAAAATGAAATCAAACAGTTTTCAAGTCAAAACTTTATTCTAGGTGATGTTACATTTGCACATAGGACCCCTTGTTTGAAAGAAGCTTCTGAACTCTCTCGTCCATTGAATTTGTCAGTTTTTGTATGGTTTGTGCTTCAATTGTTTTGCATGTGGACAGAATACCCTCCCAGAGCTGTTGCTTAGATGTGAACTGCCTCCCGCCATCATAGACACTCCTTTTGATGATGCTCCAGAGGTTCTCAATGGGGTTGAGGTCAGGGGAAGATGGTGGCCACACCATAAGTTTGTCCTCTTTTATGCCCATAGCAGCCAGAGATGCAGATGTGTTATTTGCAGCATGAGACGGTGCATTATCATACATGAAAATAATCTTGCTGCGGAAAGCACGGTTCTTCCTCTTGAACCATGGCAGGAAGTGCTGTTTTCGAAACTCCACATAGATTATAGAGTTCATCTTTACCCCTTCAGGGATCCTAAAGGGGCCGACAATCTCTCTCCCCATGATTCCAGCCCAAAACATTACTCCACCTCCTCCTTGTTGGCGCCTTTGCCGTGTTTTCATGGGGTGTCCATAAACCAGCCATCCTCCACTCCATCCATCTGGACCATCGAGCGTTGCATGGCACTCATCGGTGAACAAAACAGTTTGGAAGTCCGTCTTCATGTATCGTTTGGCCCACTTGAGCCGTTTCTGCTTGTGTGCAGTGGATAGAGGTGGTCGACAGGATGGCTTACGCACAGCTGCAAACCTCTGAAGGACCCTGCATCTTGTTGTTCGGTGACATTGGAGGCAACAGCAGCTTCAAAAACTTGTCTGCTGCTATGACAAGGCATTTTTGCAGCTGCTCTTTTAACCTGACGCAATTGCCTGTTGGAAAGAGTCCTCAATTTTTCCTTATCAGCACGCACACGTGTGTGCTGGGAATCAGCTACATACTTCTTGATTGTGCGATGATCACGATGAAGTGTCTTGGCAATGTTGATTGTAGTCATGCCTTGACCTAAATACTCCACAATTTGTTGCTTCTCAGCTGCCGACACATCCTTTTTCTTTCCCATTTTGGCAAAAAATGTAGGCTGCTTAAAAATGTGGAACAGTCTTCTTAAGTAGTCTTGCCTTTATTTGGACACATCTGCCAAACTAATTTGCACAGGTATCTGTAATTGCTTTCAGTGATATAAAGAGCCCTGACACACATCACCATCAATGGTGATCTGTTGTGAGTTCATTTCCCCTTCACCATTGAGGTCTGATGAACTCCCTCTTCTGGTGAAGGAAGGTAGTGAGGCTGATTACAAAGCACCTGAGCAGAATGATGATGACTGGGTGACTGGGATTGCTGACTGGATATAAGGCAGCTGACGCCCTTCTGCCTTGCGGGTGATTACTCTGAGGGATTCTTGGAGACCAGTCTGATTTCTGCTCCTCAAAAGCTAAGTTTTCTGCTCTACTTTTTGCATTTGTGCTTTGGTTTTGTTTTGCCTTGTTTTTCTGGATTTCTGCCTTTCCCTGCTGGGTGGGCTGAATTCCTTTTTGCTCTGTCTTCAGTTAATACCTGAGTACTGATATAGTCTTTTTGAAGCCTAGCGTCTTCAGGGCTTTTTTCCCTATCAGTCTGTTGGCTCTTGTTTTTGAGAGGGTTTTGGCGGATTGCAGACAGCAGCTTTTCTATTCTGTCCTATTTAGTTAGCTTGAGCCCCATCATTTGCTCAGCCTATCTTTCTATCTGTGTGAGAGTTTTTTCATCTTGCTTCACTGTCATTATATGTTGGGGGCTGCCTATTGCTTTGGGGTCTGCTCTGGGGCAGTTTAGATTTCCTTTTCTGTCTTTAGGCTATGTAGTTCTCCGGCTGTGATCGAGGAGTCTAGGGCACCGTAGGAACCCCCCACGGCTACTGCTAGTTGTTGTTGTTAGGTTCAGGGGTCTGCAATCCGACAGCTGCCAACTTCTCTGGTTTTCTGGACTTAGCTAGTATTTCTGTTTTTGCCTCCTACGGTGACTCATTCATAACAGAATCACCCGCCATACCGCAGATCCTAGGGTACTCAATAGCAGGAAAGAATTGTAAAAAAAAAAAAAAAAGTGTGTATATTTTTTCCTCTATATCTCTGAGGCCGTAGGGGGAATTTTTTTCTCTCAATGGAGATAAAGCAATTGTCTGATCGTGTGGAGCAGCTCACTGCGGAAGTGCGGGGAATTTCCGCCTACCTTGCTCATTCTCATGCTGCTGAACCAAAGATCCCTATACTCCTGATGTGTTTTTTGGGGATCGGTCTAAATTTTTGAATTTCAAAAATAATTGTAAATTATTTTTTGCCTTGAAGCCTAACTCGTCAGGGAGCTCCGCGCAGCAGGTTAAAATTGTCATCTCTTTGCTGCGTGACGATCCCCAGGATTGGGCATTTTCTTTGAAACCAGATGATCCTATTCTGACTAATGTGAATGCATTTTTTCAAGCCTTGGGGTTGTTGTATGACGAACCTAATGCTATTGATCAGGCTGAAAAGACCCTGTTGGCATTGAGCCAGGGTCGAGATTCTGCAGAATTGTACTGTCAAAAATTCCGAAAGTGGGCGGTCCTTACTACCTGGAATGATAATGCCTTGGCAGCTCTCTTTCGGAAGGGTTTGTCAGAAGCCGTAAAAGATACTATGGTGGGATTTCCTGTTCCCTCTGGTCTTGACGATTCTATGTCATTAGCGATTCAGGTTGATCGGCGTTTACGTGAACGCAGGACTGCACGAGAGGTGTTGCCACCTGCTGAACAAGTGTCTGAACCTATAACCATAGTAAGGATAAAAATCCCATTAAAGTCGATATAAATGTAACAATCCCTTATTAGCAAAGGAAACATAGAACAGGATTAAATATAGGATACCTATAGAAGGATAATCGCAAAATATATTGAATCACAGAGAAAAAACAATGATCAAAAGAAATCCAAAAAGACTAGATATGTATGAAACATATAAAATGAATCTTTATTCAATTAAGAACAGGAAAACAGGGCAGGGAATGGAGTCATAGATTAGCCATGGCAGCGTGCAGGCGACCAAATAGGGTATACATGGAGTGCAAAGACCTGATAGAAACACCGGTACAAAACATATAACTAGATGACATAGTTAGAAACAAAAATGTGCCAGTTCCTAGAAAAAAACAATAGTACAGCCAAACAGGACAGGTGCATAAATATAAGTTATGAACTAATGTCCAAAAAATCTTATTACCTGTTTGGATTGTGTGTAGCGGTCCTCCCCAGCATACGGAGGGTATGCTGGGGAGGACCGCTACACACAATCCAAACAGGTAATAAGATTTTTTGGACATTAGTTCATAACTTATATTTATGCACCTGTCCTGTTTGGCTGTACTATTGTTTTTTTCTAGGAACTGGCACATTTTTGTTTCTAATTATGTCATCTAGTTATATGTTTTGTACCGGTGTTTCTATCAGGTCTTTGCACTCCATGTATACCCTATTTGGTCGCCTGCACGCTGCCATGGCTAATCTATGACTCCATTCCCTGCCCTGTTTTCCTGTTCTTAATTGAATAAAGATTCATTTTATATGTTTCATACATATCTAGTCTTTTTGGATTTCTTTTGATCGTTGTTTTTTCTCTGTGATTCAAGTGTCTGAACCTATGCAATGTGATAGTTTTGTCCAGGGAGCAACGTCAGGAGTTCAGAAGGCGTAATAAGCTGTGTTTTTTTTGTGGAGATGCCTCGCATAGTATTTCTGTCTGTCCTAAACGAGAGAAACGTTTTGCACACACGTTTTCTGTGGGTGGTGTTCAACCTAAGTTTCTTCTGGCAATTACTCTGATCTTCTCCCTGTCCACATTTTCCGCCAAGGCTTTTGTGGATTCAGGAGCAGCCCTGAATCTAATGGACTTGGATTTTGCTAAACGTTGTGGATTTCCGATGACACCTCTGCGGACGCCTATCCCTTTGAGGGGGATTGATGCTACTCCTTTGGCTAAAAATAAACCTCAGTTTTGGACCCAGGTGGTAATGCGGGTCGCCCCAGACCATCAAGAAAATTGCAGATTTTTGGTGTTGCATAATTTGCATGATACCATTGTTCTGGGGTTTCCCTGGTTGCAAATTCATAATCCAGTTTTGGATTGGAAATCTGTGTCTGTGGTGAGTTGGGGTTGTCGGTGTGCCCTTAGTGAGGCTCCGGTTTTTTCCACCTCTCCTCAGTCGCATGATGTTCCTGACTATTTGGCGGACTTTTATGATGTATTTAGTGAGAATAAGTCTGCGTCTTTGCCTCCTCATAGGAGTTATGACTGTGCAATTGAACTGAGCCCGGGGTGTAAATTTCCTAAGGGTCGGCTCTTCAATTTATCTGTACCCGAGCACGAGGCTATGCGATCCTATATTAAGGAGGCGTTGGAGAAGGGTCATATTAGACCATCCTCTTCACCCTTAGGTGCTGGTTTTTTTTCGTGGCCAAAAAGGATGGTTCATTAAGGCCTTGTATTGATTATCGTGCCCTCAACAAAATTACTATTAAATATCAGTATCCTTTACCCCTGATTTCGGATCTATTCTCCAGAGTTAAAGGTGCTTGCTGGTTTACAAAGCTTGACCTCAGGGGGGCGTATAATCTTATCCGCATTAAGCATGGAGATGAATGGAAGACGGCGTTTAATACTCCGGAGGGACATTTTGAGTACCTGGTGATGCCTTTTGGGCTCACTAATGCCCCTTCTGTCTTCCAGTGCTTCATGAACCACATTTTTCGAGACTTTGTGGATACATTTTTGATTATCTATCTGGATGATATTTTGATCTTCTCCAAGGATTGGGATTCTCATGTGGAACATGTTCGGACTATGTTCCGGATCTTGAGGGAGAATTCCCTGTATGTCAAAGGATCGAAATGCCTTTTTGGGGTGCAGAGGATTTCATTTTTGGGATTTATTTTGTCTCCGTCAACAATTGAAATGGACCCGGCCAAGGTACAGGCCATTTATGATTGGGTTCAGCCCACTTCTTTGAAGGCCCACCAGAAGTTTTTGGATTTTGCTAATTTTTATCGGAAATTTATAGCAAAATTTTCTAGTATTGCCAAGCCATTTACTGATCTGACTAAAAAGGGTGCTGATGTGTTGAATTGGTCTCCAGAGGCTGCTTCTTCCATTCAGGAGCTGAAGCGAAGATTCACTTCTGCCCCGGTTTTGCGGCAACCTGATGTCTCACTCCCGTTCCAGGTAGAGGTGGACGCTTCTGAGATTGGTGCAGGAGCTGTTTTGTCCCAAAAGGATCCTGTAACATCTAAAATGAATCCCTGTGCTTTCTTTTCCCGAAAGTTCTCTCCATCTGAACGTAACTATGATGTGGGGAATCGGAAACTGTTAGCCATGAAATGGGCATTTGAGGAGTGGAGACATTGGTTGGAGGGAGCTAAACACCAAGTCGTGGTCCTCACTGACCACAAGAATTTGATTTACCTGGAGTCGGCCAAACGCTTGAACCCTAGACAGGCTAGGTGGGCCTTGTTTTTTACACATTTTGATTTTGTGGTCTCTTTTCTTCCGGGCACTAAGAATGTCAAGGCAGACGCCCTCTCTAGGAGCTTCTTTGCTGATTCTCCTGTGGTTACCAAGCCTGCTACCATCTTAGGCGAAGGGGTAGTTCTTTCTGCCATCTCGCCCGATTTGAGACGTGCTCTGGAAGAGTTCCAGGAGGACAAACCTGAGCGTTGTCCCAGTGGAAAGTTGTATGTTCCTGACCAGTGGAAGAAGAGAGTGATGTCTGAAGTTCATTGCTCTGCATTGGCTGGTCATCCAGGTATTTTTGGTACTAGAGATCTGGTGAGTCGGTCTTTTTGGTGGCCCGCCTTGTCTCATGATGTCAGGAATTTTGTGCAGTCCTGTGGGACTTGCTCCTGGCCTAAACCTTGTTCTCGCTCTAGTGGGTTGTTGATGCCTTTGCCGGTCCCCAGGAGGCCATGGACCCATATTTCAATGGATTTCATCTCTGATATGCCTGTCTCTCAGAGAATGACTGTTATTTGGGTGATTTGTGATAGGTTCTCTAAGATGGTTCATCTTGTACCACTCCCTAAGTTGCCATCTTCCTCTGAGTTGGTGCCCCTGTTTTTGCAACAGGTGGTTCGCTTGCACGGGATTCCTGAGAACATTGTATCTGACAGAGGAGTTCAATTTGTGTCTAGATTTTGGAGGACTTTCTGTTCCAAGCTGGAAATTCAGTTGTCCTTCTCCTCTGCTTTTCACCCTCAGACCAATGGGCAGACGGAGAGAACAAACCAGACCTTGGAGTCGTATTTGACATGTTTTATTTCCGCTGATCAGGATGATTGGGTTTCATTTTTGCCCTTGGCCGAATTTGCTTTAAATAATAGAGCTAGTTCTGCCACTTTGATGTCACCTTTTTTTTGTAACTTTGGGTTTCATCCTCGATTTTCTTCAGGGCAGGTGGAGCCTTCTGCCTGGCCAGGTGTTGACACTGTGGTGGAGAGAATGCACCAGATCTGGGACCAAGTGGTGGATAAGTTATCTCTCTCCCAGGAAAAGGCCCAGCGGTTTTCCAACCGACATAGGACCATTGGTCCCCAGTTTAAGGTTGGTGATATGGTTTGGTTATCATCAAAAAATATCGCTATGAAGGTGGCTTCTCCTAAGTTTAAGCCTAGATTTATTGGACCTTACAAGATTTTGGAGATTATTAATCCGGTCTCTTTTCATTTGGCTCTTCCTGTCACATTTAAAATTCATAATGTGCTTCATAAGTCCTTGTTGAAGAGGTTTGTTGAACCAGTTGTTCCTGGGGTGGCACCTCCGGACCCTGTATTAGTTGAAGGTAACATGGAATATGAGGTAGAGAAGATACTGGATTCCCATCTGGCTAGACGGAGACTCCAGTATTTGGTTAAGTGGAAGGGTTATGGTCAGGAGGATAATTCCTGGGTCTCTGCCTCTGATATTCATGCCAAAAGATTGGTGCGTGCCTTTCATCGGGCTCACCCTGATCGCCCTGGTGGCGTGGATGAGGGTTCTGTGACCCCTCCTCAAGGGGGAGGTACTGTTGTGAGTTCATTTTCCCCTTCACCATTGAGGTCTGATGAACTCCCTCTTCTGGTGAAGGAAGGTAGTGAGGCTGATTACAAAGCACCTGAGCAGAATGATGATGACTGGGTGACTGGGATTGCTGAGTGGATATAAGGCAGCTGACGCCCTTCTGCCTTGCGGGTGATTACTCTGAGCGATTCTTGGAGACCAGTCTGATTCCTGCTCCTCAAAAGCTAAGTTTTCTGCTCTACTTTTTGCATTTGTGTTTTGGTTTTGTTTTGCCTTGTTTTTCTGGATTTCTGCCTTTCCCTGCTGGGTGAGCTGAATTCCTTTTTGCTCTGTCTTCAGATAATACCTGAGTACTGATATAGTCTTTTTGAAGCCTAGCGTCTTCAGGGCTTTTTTCCCTATCAGTCTGTTGGCTCTTGTTTTTGAGAGTGTTTTGGAGGATTGCAGACAGCAGCTTTTCTATTCTGTCTTATTTAGTTAGCTTGAGCCCCATCATTTGCTCAGCCTATCTTTCTATCTGTGTGAGTGTTTTTTCATCTTGCTTCACCGTCATTATATGTTGGGGGCTGCCTATTGCTTTGGGGTCTGCTCTGGGGCAGTTTAGATTTCCTTTTCTGTATTTAGGCTATGTAGTTCTCCGGCTGTGATCGAGGGGTCTAGGGCACCGTAGGAACCCCCCACGGCTACTGCTAGGTGTTGTTGTTAGGTTCAGGGGTCTGCAATCCGATAGCTGCCAACTTCTCTGGTTTTCTGGACTTAGCTAGTATTTCTGTTTTTGCCTCCTACAGTGACTCATTCATAACAGTGATCCTGGCAAGGCAGAATCTGAGTCCCTGGCGGCTTAGTGTGTTACTGATGGTAGCCTTTGTTACGGTGGTCCCAGTTCTATGCAGGTCATTCACTGGGTCCCCCCGTGTGGTTCTGAGATTTTTGCTCACCATTCTTGTGATCATTTTGACCCCACAGGGTGAGATCTTGCGTGTAGTCCCAGATCAAGGAAGATTATCAGTGGTCTTGTATGTCTTCCATTTTCTTATTATTGCTACCACAGTTGATTTCATAACACCAAGCTGCTTGTCTATTGCAAATTCAGTCATCCCAGCCTGGTGCAGGGCTGCAATTTTGTTTCTGGTGTCCTTCAACAGCTCTTTGATCTTCACCATAGTGGAGTTTGGAGTGTGACTGTATGAGGTTGTGGACAGGTGTCTTTTATACAGATAACAAGTTCAAACAGATGTCATTACTACAGGTAATGAGTGGAGGACAGAGGAGCCTCTTAATGGAGAAGTTACAGGTCTCTGAGAGCTAGAAATCTTGCATGTTTTTAGGTGACCAAATACTTATTTTCCACCAAAATTTTAAAAATTAAATCTTGCCAAATCAGACAAGATGTTTTCTCATTTTGACTCTCATAGTTGTGGTCTATCTATGATGTCAATTACAAGCCTCTCTCATCTTTTTAAGTGGGAGAACTTGCACAATTGGTGGCTGACAAAATAATTTTCCCCACTGTATTGTATAAATGTAAAGCTGGATAAGGCCTTGTCACCCACAGATAGTTGTTTCTCAGAGGAATTCAGTTAATAAAAAATGCACATTTATAGAATAGGTACAGTTACAGTAAGTTCAAAGATGGGCAACTAGATTATCACAAGGAATGGAGATCCTCTCATATGATGGAAAAGTTGGGCTTGTATAGCTTAGAAAAAAGACGCCTCAGAGGGTATCTCATTTATATGTATAAATATGTGTGAGGTCAGTACAAAGGGCTTGCACTTGACTTATTCCTTCCAAGGACCATACTAAGGACAAGGTGACACTCATTACGGGTGGAAGAAAGGCGATTCCGGCAGCTAAATAGGAAGGGGGTCTTTAGGCCGGAGTCACACTTAACGTATAAAAATATGGTTCGTTTTTTATGGACGAGAATCGCAGAAATGTTTCATGAACAGTGATCCATATGTCAACCGTGTGCAATGCGAGGATGTGATTTCCTCGCATCAAAGTATCAGTGCAAATATGTATATTATAAATTTTGTTTTGTGGTTAATAAACAAATTTTTAAAAAAAAGTATCATTGTGACATCCGTCCGTATCGCATCCATATGACATCCGTACGGCGAGATTTTCTCGTCGGCTAACAAAATGGACATATAATGAGTCATTATAGGCTGGTCGCATTAGCACCACTCCCGGTTGTAAACTAGTTAACCCCTTCAGATGGATTGCGGCGTGGGACTTGACTGTATGGCGGATAGGTATGGGATATTGTTGCTTTTTTATTTTGGATTTTTTACAAGAGAATGATGGCTTCAAATGGATTGGGAGTTAAATAAAGATGGAAAAAATGTGTGTCTATTTCTTTCATTTAAATCTTTTTTCTTAATGTGTTTGTGTTTTTTTAACCCCTTTCAGGCTAGTGGATTAATAATGGATAGGTGACTTATTGACACCTCTCCATTATTAACCAGGCTTAATGTCACCTTACAATATCAAGGTGACATTAACCCCTTATTACCCCATATGCCACCGCTACATGGCAATGGGAAAAGAGCAGGTAAGTGCTGGAATTGGTGTATCTTACAGATGCGCCTTTTCTGGGGTGGCTGGGGGCAGATTTCTTTTAGCCGGGGGGGGCAAAAACAATGGTCCCTCTCTTGGCTATTAATATCTGCCCTCAGTCACTGGCTTGTCCTCTTTGGCGGAGAAAATTGTGCGGGTGCGACCTTAACTACACCTCTTATTATCCAAAACCAAGATCCTAGGAATTTTCTCAATACTGTGTTCCCAGTGTGTGAGTGATTTAAATGATACCCAATAGATATAAACAGCTAGTAACGCTATATGGCTAGGACTACTTGCCAATATTGGTATCATGTAGTGTTTGTCAGAGTTCATCCCCATTTGCGATAAAAAAGGTCCAATTTCAGGAATAAAAAATCGGACGAGTGCTATGCGAGTGTCATGCGAATGTTATGCGATTTCCGTGCGATTTTTCCGTATGACATGCGTATGCAATCCGTATGCAATGCGATTTTAACATGAGTTTTTATATAAAGCAGTTCTCTCCATGTAAAAACTCATGTTAAAATGGCATTGTAAAAAAAAACTGTACACATCGTTTTAAAAGAAAAGAATCTTCAAAACATATATATATATATATATATATATACTGTATGTACACAGATAGATATATAGATAGATATAGTAAAAGATGGCAGATGCCGCATACAGTAAAGAATAGAATAGGTTAGAATAGATGGAATAGATATATACACGTAGAATAGGTGTATATATATAGATATAGGTCACACACACATATATATATTATATATATATATACACACTGTGTTCCAAATTATTATGCAAAAAACATTTCCTCATATTTTCTCTAAATTACCTATATGAATTGCAGTCATTGTTATTTTCCAGTCGTCTAATATTCTAGTATAATTGCAATGTTTTTGAATAAACTGCCTATGAAAACAGTATATTTTTAAAAATAAGAAACACTCAAAATGCATGTTCCAAATTATTATGCACAGCAGAGTTTTCAACCTTTTTATTTTTATTTTGAGCAAAAAAATGGTCAATTGTGAAATTATAAGCATTATCAGCTTATTACAAAATGAAACCAAACAGTTTTCAAGTCAAAACTTTATTCTAGGTGATGTTACATTTGCACATAGGACCCCTTGTTCGAAAGAAGCTTCTGAACTCTCTCGTCCATTGAATTTGTCAGTTTTTGGATGGTTTGTGCTTCAATTGTTTTTCATGTGGACAGAATACCCTCCCAGAGCTGTTGCTTAGATGTTAACTGCCTCCCGCCATCATAGACACTCCTTTTGATGATGCTCCAGAGGTTCTCAATGGGGTTGAGGTCAGGGGAAGATGGTGGCCACACCATAAGTTTGTCCTCTTTTATGCCCATAGCAGCCAGAGATGCAGATGTGTTATTTGCAGCATGAGACGGTGCATTATCATGCATGAAAATGATCTTGCAGCGGAAAGCACGGTTCTTCCTCTTGAACCATGGCAGGAAGTGCTGTTTTAGAAACTCTGCATAGATTATGGAGTTCATCTTTACCCCTTCAGGGATCCTAAAGGGGCTAACAATCTCTCTCCCCATGATTCCATCCCAAAACATTACTCCACCTCCTCCTTGTTGGCGCCTTAGCCGTGTTTTCATGGGGTGTCCATCAACCAGCCATCCTCCACTCCATCCATCTGGACCATCGAGCATTGCACGGCACTCATCGGTGAACAAAACAGTTTGGAAGTCAGTCTTCATGTATCGTTTGGGCCACTGGAGCCGTTTCTGCTTGTGTGCAGTGGATAGAGGTGGTCGACAGGATGGCTTACGCACAGCTGCAAACCTCTGAAGGACCCTGCATCTTGTTGTTCGGGGGACGTTGGAGGCACCAGCAGCTTCAAAAACTTGTCTGCTGCTATGACAAGGCATTTTTGCAGCTGCTCTTTGAACCTGATGCAATTGCCTGTTGGAAAGAGTCCTCAATTTTTCCTTATCAGCACGCACACGTGTGTGCTGGGAATCAGCTACATACTTCTTGATTGTGCGATGATCACGATGAAGTGTCTTGGCAATGTTGATTGTAGTCATGCCTTGACCTAAATACTCCACAATTTGTTGCTTCTCAGCAGCCGACACATCCTTTTTCTTTCCCATTTTGGCAAAAAATGTAGGCTGCTTAATAATGTGGAACAGCCTTCTTAAGTAGTCTTGCCTTTATTTGGACACACCTGCCAAACTAATTTGCACAGGTATCTGCAATTGCTTTCAGTGATATAAAGAGCCCTGACACACATCACCATAAATGAGTTTAAATGACAAACAAAAAAATTCTAACCTTATCACTCCTAAACTCTTTTTGCATAATAATTTGGAACACAGTTTATATGAAAGAGATATAGATAGCAGAATAGCCGTTAATTCATTTGTCAGCTTTTGTAAAATAATTGCAAAAGCCGACAGGATATGAGACATGGTTTACATACAGTAAACCATTTTATTTCATTTAGTTTTTTATATGTCTTTGACTAATAATTAGATTAGGGTATGTGTGTAACATTTGGAACATGTAGATGTTAAATTAAGGGGTTAATTTGTTGAAATAAATTGCGTGGGCTCCTGCACAATTTGCTCCACCAGAGAGGGAAAGCCAGTGAGTGGGGGCAGGTGTTAATAGCCTTGAGAGGGACCATTGTTTTTGCCCCCCCCAGCTACAAAAATTTGCTCCCAAACACCCCAGAAAAGGTGCATAAGATGCGCCTTTTCTGGCACTTAGCCTCTCTATTCCCATTGCCCTGTAGCGGTGGCTAATAGGTTAATAAGAATGGGTTAATGTCACCTTGCTATTGAAAGGTGACATTAGCCGATTAATAATGGAGAGGAGTCAATAAGACACCTATCCATTACTAACCATAGACTAGTAAAGGGTTAAAAAAACACACACAGACATTAATTAAAAATTATTTTAATTAAATTATCACACCAAGTTTTTGACCTAATTTATTCCTCTGCTAATCCATAAAAAAAATCATGAACCTGCAAAAAACATAAAATAAAAAAAGCAACTATATACTTACCTCTCTGCTGGTCAGTCAGGTCCCCCCGCTGCAATCCATCAGAAGGGGATAACTGGTTTACAATGGGATTGGTGCTAATGCGACCAGCCCACTATAAACCACTGCCAGAATGAATTAATTCATCTCTGCGCAGTCTCCCCGGCTGACTGGAGATGAACTTATAAGCATGGGAAAGTTTCTGAATTTTTTCCCACGCTCATCAGTTCACCTCAGGTCAGCCAGGGGACTCCGCGCAGCCTCAGTGATGTCCCTGGCTGACCTGAGGTGAAGTGGGAAAAAAGCAACAGTCCTGTCCCTTTTAGAGCTGTTTGCCAAGGAAGAATGGGCAAAAATTTCAGTCTCTCGATGTACAAAACTGATAGAGATATACCCCAAGCGACTTGCAGCTGTAATCGCAGCAAAAGGTGGCGCAACAAAGTATTAAGTTAAAGGGGCCGAATAATATTGCACGCCCCACTTTTCAGTTTTTGTATTTCTACAAAAATTTAAAATAACCAATAAATTTTGTTCAACTTCACAATTGTGTCCCACTTGTTGATTCTTCTCCAAAAATTTACATTTGGTATCTTTATGCTTGAAGCATGATATGTTGGAATAGGTTGGAACGTTCCAGGGAGCCGAATACTTTCGCAAGGCACTGTAGCTATGGGACTTCTCTAAGACTTTATACCCGCAAATTAAGATTGCTTTGTAGTTCTAGCTTAAGGCCAAATTCAGACAAGTGCGTGAAATATTATCTATTTTTCATCCATGTTCTCATCTATATGCTATTAGTATTACATCTGTTTTTTTTACATTTTTTTTTTTTTTATTCATTTAAAGAAAAATATGACTTTTATTGGTCCATGTGCTGTCTGTATATCTGCTTTGCACACAAACAGCCAAGATGTATATTGCGATCATCTGTACAAGCCCTAATGCAACATGTTCGCTTCTTCTAATTCTTCTAACAGGAAGGTACATGTTTGTGACCAACCAGCAGGAGATTGGGTGTAACTTTCTGGTCTGTGCCCTCCTCAACAATAAGGGTGGAATTAGACTACCTGACTCACAGTGTTTACGCCTTAGGCCTGTTTCACACTTCAGTTTTTTGTGTCAGTTAAAATCCGCCAAAAAGGCGGAAAGCGGATCCGTTCCTAACTGATGTGAACGGATGCCACCGGATCCGTTTTTTTGACGGAACCGCCGAATGAAGAATTTTAAAGGAACCGCTGCCCGGGAAGGAGAGAGAGAGAGAATTTTTTTTCTCTGTCCGCCAGAAATGATTTCAGGGTTAAATTTCCGCCTGACTTCATTCCTCCGGGCATGTGCTCTATAAAAATGCAGATCCTGCAGTAGAAAAAAACGTTACATGGTCCGTCCTGGCATCTCGGCGGACGCAAAAAAAATTGACGGATCCGAAAAAAACGGATGGCCATCCGTCAAGATCTGCCGGTAATGCAAGTCAATGGGGAAAAAAACGGATCCGCCAAAAAAAATGGTGGATCCGTTTTTTTGCAAAAACGGCCGATTTTGACTGATGGTCAAAAACGGAAGTGTGAAACAGGCCTTAGTGACTGGGTAATTTTTTAAAATTCTGACCAGTGTCATTTTACGTGGTGATAACTCTGAAACGCTTCAACAAATCCCCGCGATTTTGAGACAGTTTTTTCGTGGCACATTATAATTTATGATAATGGTAAATTTAGGTTGATATGTTTTGTGTTTATTTATAAAAAAATATCAGAATTTTGACAAAAATGTAAAACAATTGCAATTTTCAAACTTTGAATGATTATCCCTTTAATCCAGATAGTCATATCACAGAAAAACATTAATAAATAACATTTCCCACATGTCTGCCTTACATCAGCACCATTTTTAAAACGCTTTAAATGTAGCAGTGATTTTTCATTTTTTCAAGAAAATGTACAAAGTTTATTTTTTTGAGGTACCTATACAGGTTTGAAGTGACTTTGGGGGTCCTATATATTGGAAAACCCCAAAACGTGATACCATTTTTAAAAACAGCACCGCCTGACATATTGAAAACTTCTGCCAGGTAGTTTATTATCCCTTCAGGTGATTTTCAGGAATTAATGCAAAGTGGTATAGCCGGAATGAAAAATTGTATTTTTACCACGTAAATGTCGCTAACTTCTGAACTGACCGCTATAGACAGTAGACTGTCATTGTTCTCAGCAGCATGTACTGTTTACACAAGAAAATGTGCTGAAGAGAACAATTTTAAGAAACCCAAAAAATAATTTCACCCAAGGAAAGCACATTTTGCTCATCCATCAGGGATTTGGTTGTTTCGACAGGCCACTGATCAGGAAATGAGCTTTCCTAGAAACTCTTATTTTTCATAATTGGCCAGTGAAATTTAAACCTAAGGGCTCAGCATTACGATATATCGTCAGAAAGGGCACACATACAAAGGGTGAAATAAGTATTGAACACGTCACCAATTTTCTAAGTAAATATATTTCTGAAAGTGCTATTGACATGAAATTTTCACCAGATTTCGGTAACATCCCATCCAATCCACACAGGCAAAGAAATCCATAGATGTCCATAAATTAAGTTATGTGTAATAATGAAAAATAATAAGAAAAACTTGGCACTCAACATATGGTAAAGAAGTCCAGAAATTTTAATATGCAGTCATAATAACAGGACGTTTCGGTCCCAGTTGGACCTTCATCAGCCCGACTGCTGTGAGAAACGGAATGGAAGTAAGGCTATATGTGCCTGGAGTATAAGGAGAGCCCAATTGGGGCAACAGAGTTGTGTATAGTCCTGCGGATACAGCAAAAAATGTGTGGGTCAAGCTGACCAGGGGTAAGTTATGGAGGCAGGCGCTGTACAAAGTCGCTCCTACACTGACTCGGCGTCCACCGTTTGTCAGATGACACATTTTTTGCTGTATCTGCAGGACTATACACAACTCTGTTGCCCCCATTGGGCTCTCCTTAAACTCAACCTTCTCAACCTTATTATTGCAAAACACACTGCACTCACGTTGCAACTAAAATGCTGCTTTAGTCCCTTAAAATAATTGTATGTGCTGCCATATGGTGCCTAATGTTTATACTACATTACGCCCTTGCTATTTACCTATAGATTATATCCTGTAAATTACTAATATATTTTGCCCATATAAGTTGCTGTGCCATGAGATCGTTACTGTGGAAATGTATTGGATGAAAATATCAAAATAAAATATAATGTGTATAATGTAGCACAAATGTACAGATAGGCTGATTCTCGACCCTTTCCTTGTCCTATTCTATATTTGTGTGCATGTAACTTGTGAATGGGCTCTTATATGGTGTTCATAGCTGGTGACTGTCATTTGCAGGTCCCCTCTGTCCTTGAGCTGTTCCATTAGTGCATGGAAAGCACCTTGCAGCCTGTGACAAGCGCAGCAGATCGGCACTAAATCAAAAATCAGTGCCAGCCAGGGATCTAAGCCACCATGAAGGTCACAGCCATCAACTGCATGCCATCTCAATCCAAACAAAACACACTGGATAACGCGGGGATTTTTCTACATCTCACAATAGGTTACAGCCAGCGATGCTTCACTGCTAGCAAGCTGCTAACTAACCTCTTAAGTGTTATTCATCCTTGAAACAAAGAAAGGAGAGATTAGGTGTTTTCAGTGGTAATTGTATACTCTGCAAGCTAAACTCATGGCTCAGTGCTTAAGTGGAATTGGTAATGAGAGATTGTGTTCCAAGTGCTATAGTTTTGCTTTGCTGATTACAGGTGGCTAATTTCTCTCTGAGTTTTATTGTTTTATCTCAGCCGTGGAAGAAATAAACATTCAGAAATGGCTGACATTTGCCAAGGTGTATGGTGAACTTACACGATAACTTTCTGCAGAAAGGTGATTGTTTTTCAATGAATATGCTCAGCTATAATCAAGACTAGTGTGACTTATGGAGAAAGCTACAGCCACAGGTCCATAGTTCACTTTTTTCTGCCTGGTCAATCAATAGCAATATCTAAAATACTTCATACATCAAATAACTACACAACAAGCAAGGCCATAACATATTACAAGCGTACTTCTCAAAAAGCCCAAATAGGCACTTGTCTATGAGTAGACCCTGCTAGGACCAATAGGCTGATCCTTTACTTTTTGAGAAAATAGCATCTCCATAGGTTTTCATTTTAATTCACCACTGGACAAAGCATTTATTTGCGAAACACGCATCAATACAATTAGTCAAACTGAGTCAAAAAGATTAAACTTTGTTTTTTTTTACCACGCTATTGTGTCCTGCCATAAATAAAAACTCCAAAAAGCAGTTGAAACGGAATCAAAAGTTTTATCTTTTGGACTCCTCTTTTAGGTAAATGCATTTGCCAAGGTACATGTTTTAAAAGCATTTTTGGGTATTCAATCGTAACTCTCTGATGTAATGCTTAGTGTTGATCAGTAACCTAATGTTTATTCGATCTAAGAAAGACTGTGCCGATGATAATTCTAATCTGCTGAATTAGACAATTAGATCAGGAATAGAACTAAGCAACAGTACATGTGAAACAGACCTGGGTATACTAATAGATCACGGACTGAGTCAACACTGTGATGCAGCAGCAAAAAAGGCAAACACAGTTCTAGGATGTATTAAGAGAAGCATAGAGTCTAGATCATGTGAAGTCATTATCCTCCTCTACTCCTCCTTGGTCAGGCCTCATCTGGAATACTCTGTCCAGTTCTGGGCACCACATTTTAAAAAATACATTGAAAAACTGGAGCAAGATCCAAGATGGCCGCCGACATGAACAGACAAACATAGAGGAGCTCCAAGACTGATCTTATCAATCCACTCCATCCAGCTCAATCAGGACCTCCACAAACAACAACTGGAACACACCTAAACTCAGGATCCCTGAAAGCCAATTATATTGGGATCTGGACTGTAAATTCTTGCCCAGGGGAGTCAAAGGCATCATAGCAGATGTGAGGCCTGCGGCCTACACCGACAGATGAGAGCCTGACCAAAAGTGATTGCTGACCCACAGCAGAATCCCTGCAGCCACCACAGAAGCCAGACAGTAGAAAGAAGCCCCCGGGGTGAGCTCACACAGACCCACCACTGGATGCACAAAGCCTGAACGCCTGAACAATGATCCCACCAGATGAACCCTACAGCAGATGGGACTAGAAACATCCTCCTCTCCACCTTTCCTGAGGGAATCTGACTCACCCAGCCTGGCAGTGGATCCACAGCAGCACTTGACTGGTAGGTGCAGGCACTGGGGAGAGAGAGGGCAGTGCAGAACCCGTGAGGCCATAAACGATGAGGGGTGAAAGGCAGGAGGCCAGGGAGTGCTGACAGACACATGGGTCGCCCTCTCAGGGCTGTGGGGTACTTGGTACCGGACCGGTATCAGTAGGTGGTGTGTCACAGCAGCGGTGACCCTGTCCGTGGCCCTGGGCGCCCAAGTAATGGCGGGATAATGGTTATGGTGGAATGTAGTTAATGGAAAAGTTCGTGACGCCACCTGTGGTGTTCGGCAAGTGGGATGTTAGGCCGACGCTGCAGACAGATCCTCTGGGACAGATGGTGTGGTGCAGCAGTGATGTTATAGCCCTCCACAGGCAGAGCTGTCGTCCCAGGGCAGAATAGGTGAAGTGACACTTAGATGGTGTAGTGTCCGGCGCAGGGGATGCAGCAGTGCCAAGCAGGCGGACGCATGAAGGAATAGAGGACACCAGGGCATGTAGTTCCAAAGTTTTACTCACAGTCTGTAGTGCCCGCTTCCGTGCCGTGTCCTCCAGGTCAGGGACTCAGTCAACCTCCAGGCAAGATGGAATGCTCCCTTACAACACTCCGCCAACTTATGTACCTTTTCTGAACGTCTCCTCTATAGCGCCTTTAAGTGTGAAGATCTCCTAGTACTGAGTTACACTGGAGTTCTTCCTATCAGATGTTCCCAAGAACTCTACTTGTACGGCAGACACCTGTAGCCTGCTTCGGGGACTCCTTACTCCTGAGTCCCGGCTCTCTATCCGTGTTGCTGTTGTGCCCCCAAGTCTTAGATGGGAGTAGTGCATTTACAGCCCACTACTCCACCGGTGTCTGCTGCAGAACCATTAGTGTCCATACAACCTCGGGGACCAGGCACCGGCCTTGCGCTTAGAACTTCTAGGCAGGGTTCTCTCCTAACCCACGTCCTCTGTGTTCCCTCTTCTCCTACGTTCCGTACTTGTCTTTCTTTCCCATGGAAGCTCAGGCTTCAGTTCAATGTCTTTCTCTTTCTTTCCTTTCCCGTGCCAGCAGACCCGGGTCACTCAGGCCCGCTGCAGCACTCCTTCCTCCATCCCTCTTCCAGGGATCTCCTTCCCTCACTCCTCTCCGAGTGACTTCCTCTGACTGACTCTCCTTCAGACTGATCTGTAATCCTAAACCTTCCCACTCTTTTATGTATTCTTAACTCCACCCACCTCCCAGCACGTTTAGTGTTCTGAGCAGGGAACCACCAAAGGTGCTCTGCTTCTCTCTAAGCAAGGAGCCGCAATGTGGTTTTGCTGAACTACTCTATTGTGTGGGGTGCGAGTGTTGGAGTGTGGTCAGGAGTTCCCACCTTACCTGGATGGTGGGGCACCACACCTTAGGAGAAGGTGCAGTACCTCTGTGGCGACTGAGCCTCAGGGGCGCCATACACACACAGGCTGGAAAGTCCCCAGCACAAGCTGGAACTTTGGCGGCATCTTGTGGCCAAGAGAGGAAAACACACTATAAATTTATATTTGGTGTTTGTACACTACATATCCTCTTGATCATAACACCGAGGGATGAAAACTGAAAATTTGACTACAACTACATAGCCAGTTATTGAGATAAACTTCCGGAGGTCAGCGCTGAGCAGCGACTACTGCTTTTTTTATAACGGCGCCTGCTTACACCTACACGTGTTTGGATAAATAACGGATAAAGCCCCCTTTTGTCAGGGCTCGCCTTCCGTATTGCGGTTTGCCCCGGCCCAATTTGGGATATACCTTCGATAACAGGACTATGTAAGCTTCTTTAGCCATATCTTGGCTGTGGTATCCCCCCTCTCTCTCTCTATGTATACCTCATGGCTGCATAATCTGCTCCACCATCCATGGATAAATTTGTGAATCAGGGTAGCTCCAAAGCGGTCAAGACCAGAGCTCAGGTTGCCAAATCTCCTCCTAAAACATCTGACTCTAACACCACCATGTCTGAGGAATCCCTGCAAGCAATTGCTGCTTCTATTACAATGAAGCTCATGCCGGTGATTGACGCCAGACTTCAATCTTTTCAATCAACACTGGAATCAATCACAGCTAACTGAGCACACCAATAAAATTTCAGTGGCAGAACAGCGGATTTCTGACTTGGAGGACACAGTACAATCCTTTGTTACCCAGATAAAGGACAGAGACCACGAGATAGAGGAGCTTCGGGAAAAATTTGATGACCTGGAAAACCTGAGTCGTCGTAATAATCTACGGATCATAGGTGTTCCTGAATCTGTAAAGGACCTACACCACCTTACTTCCTCATGGCTCCCATGAGCACTCAATTTCCCTGAAATGCCTGGCTCTATGGTGGTGGAGCGAGCGCACAGAATTGGACCTGAGCGCTCTGATCCGAAAGCTCGTCCACGCCCGGTAATTTTCAAGGTACTCAATTACCAGGACAAACTTCAGTTGCTCCGGGCGTACCAAGCCACCTCCTCATTGAAAAATGAGGGCCATTCCCTCCTTGTTTTTCAAGAATTTTCCTCCTTGGTGGTGACCAAGCGCCGTGCTTTTTCTTCAGTATGTAAACTATTACACGACAAAGGCAATCGTTTTTCTCTTCTCTACCATGCAGGCCTTTGGGTGGTGCTTCAAGGAAAACCGGTATTTTTGGATGACCTAGATAAAGCATTAGAGGAAGTTGAGCGCTCTTTCCGGGCTTCCTCTCCGGTCACTTGACTCTGATTTGTAGCCATGTGTTATTTTGCCTTTAAGATTTGATTTTGAGCTTATGGCTTGATCTATATTGAACGTTTGTTCTTATCTCATGTTTTTCCTTCTAGGGGAAACTATTAGTTAAGATAACTTAACCCGATGTTTAACTTTTTGGTTTAAATGTTGTTTCTCAGTTCAGTTGGGGTTTGGGGGGTGGGTTCCCTCTCCTTGGGCACGCTCTATGTCTGGTCTTTTTGGCTAACTTGGGTTGGTAGGTTTGCTCGCTGGGACAGACCTTTGCCCAACTACTCTTTTTTTTCTCATTTCTACGTTCTGGCCTCAATGTGGGATAGGTTAACATGGCCGCCATAATAACAAAGCTTCTCACATTAATATACGCTCCATCGAACTTCTATCATGGAGTGTGGCTGGCCTCAATTCACCAGTAAAGCGCAGAAAAGTACTAGATCACATTACTCGTCTACGCCCCCATATTGTCTTTTTACTAGAAACCCACTGGCTATGCAGGGGTCACCCAGCGCTCCGTAATAGATATTATGCGGAGTGTTTGAAGGCTTTCTTTAAGGTACTGTCACACTTAGCGATGTACCAGCGATCCCGACCAGCGATATGACGCGGTCAGGATCGCTGGTACATCGCTAAGTGGTCGCTAGTGAGCTGCCACACAGGCAGATCTCACCAGCGACATCGCAGGGGTCGGGGGTCGCTACTTACCTGTCAGACGAGGCGATCCTGACGTCCTCCCGCCCGCGTCCACACGTCGCTCGTCGTCACAGCAGGAAGCCCAGCAGGAAGCTGACGACGAGAAGCGGCCCAGGACGTTCTCGCGCGATCAGCGATAACCAGCGGGGGAGCGGTCGGATGTAAGTATCAGACATAGCGATATCGCTAGGGATATCGCTATAACGTCACAAAAACCAGTGACGTTATAGTGTGACAGGCCCTTTACACAGAAAAAACGTGGTGTGGCCATTTTGTTTCATTACTATCTCGATTATCCTATACAGGATGTGGTGAGGGACCAGGCAGGGTGATATATATTAGTCAGAGCTATTATTGAACAGCGGGATTATTGCCTTATAAATGTTTGCGCACCCAATACTACTAGCCCCTCCTTCTTTGCTAAACTTAAAGAGATGGTTCATGGCTGGCATCCTACCAATATATTATTGGGTGGAGATTTAAACACCCTTCATGATGCTTTTTTGGACAGATCTTCCCCCCTGCCCGCATCTCACCCTCCATCCAGAGCAATTTCTACCTTGTTAAACAGGCTTGACTTGGTTGATGCCTGGAGTAGAGTTGAGCGACTTTTGTTTTTTTAGGGTCGCGTTTTGTTTCGTGAAACCCGACTTTTCCAAAAGTCGGGTCGAGCAAGATCGTCCGATTATAGGGAAAAGTCGGGGTCGTCCCGAAACACGAAACCCAATGTAAGTCAATGGGGAATAAAAGTCGGCAGTGAGAGGAGGACAGGAAACACACCAACAGTGCCCATTTGAATGCCAAAAGCATCAATTCTTCTTACTTAAGCTTGTCAACCTTAATTAACTTCATAATACAAGTAACGCACTGAAAAATGGGGGTTATTTGGCTACAGTTGTGGGGGGGGAGGGCTGGCTCCAGGTTTTCATGTGCCCTGGGTGAAAGAGCGCCCCTTTAACACATACCACAACTCATCATGCTCCGATACGGCAGAGAAATAGCGGTATAGTACAATGAAAAATACTTCACTTTTTACAGCTCATGACAAGGCCCATCTATTTCTCCATACAGAATCATTGGTCCCATATAATGTTTGAAACAGTATATGATGAGCACCACATAATGCTACAGTATATGTTGGTCCCCATGGATGAAGCTCCACTGTCTTATGGGCCCAAATAATGCTCCAAACATAATGGGCCCCATTTCTAATGCTCTAGTGTATAATGGGCCCTGTAAATGCTGCTCCAGTGTCTGATGTTCACCTTTGGAATGTTCCAGTGTATGGTGGGCCCCATCTATCATTCTCCAGAGTATAGTGCTCCCCAAAAATTGCTGTCCCAACATTGAAAACAATGAAATAAGTCTCCTCGCTAAGGAATCCCTGTACTAGTCTGGACTCCTCGTCGTTCCCATCTTCCATCTCACTGCACAGTATTTCAACCTTGCAAGTGCTGTGATCCTGAGCAAGCAGGGGGGGCCCACTCGTTGGCGACTGCACTGGCACAGGGCCCCTGATAGTACGGTGGTGTGTCTGATGGCGGGTGGGCCGAACCTGCACTTTCATCTGCAGATTCCTCTTTGTCACCGTGTAAGATGGAACTGTATATGGGAAGGGTAACCTGAGTTTCATCAGGGTCAGATTCAGGCCGTGTAGCGTGCGAGGGGAATGTAGTGGTCTGGGTCAATGTACCAGCAGATTCATCGAGCAGTGGCTGGGCATCAGTGCACTTGTGTCGCCCCCAGGAGTACGGTCGCCACAGTGGCATTACCTTCCTCCTAGGGAGTGTGATGTCATGCTTGGGAGCAACGAAGGATCTCTCTAGCAGGTTAACTGATTGGGCGGCGTTATTCCCATGAGTCATGACCCTCCAAACAGCGTTCATGAAGGCAAAGTGTTTGTTTTACGTGGGCAGTATGGTTGCAAAGCTGAACCTTAAAGGAATGTCCAGAAGGGCACCACCAGGAGTGGAGCCTACGGTTTAATTCGACTCCACCTGGGAAACCTCAACCATGCAAGCTACAGAACAGATGCACACATTGCAAGCTTAATTCCGTTAACGAACGAGACTCCGTCATGCCCCGCGGTCCGAGTCCGGCTTACTAGAGGGACACGTGAGGCTCTGGCACATGAGATTGGCCAATAACTGGTGTGTCATGCCCTTACATGTCCGTGGCTGCATGTGCGCTACACTGAAAAGGCCAGCGTTTGTCGCTTACAGGTGCAGATAACCCGCTGAACAACGTTAGTGATGGGGATCTGTGATTACAATTATTACCCGCGAACGATGATTTCCCAGTAAGTGCAGGTCAACCGCAGTTCCGGAATTAGGCCTAACCGTCATTCCTGAAAAAATGAAAAACTTACGTGTGCAAACCACAGGTGCTGTAGCTTGCTTAACAGCTCGCCAGCCGTTCTCAGGCCCAGTATGGATTACATGTGATTGCACAAAGGTGAGAAAGGGTACCGTATCCCCGGATAACATGTATGGATAGCATAGTGTACACATTCAAAATATATGTCTATACATCAGGAGGCAGGCTCAGACGGTGTTAGGCCCAGTATGGATTGCACGTGATTGCACAAAGGTGAGAAAGGGTTCCGTATCCCCAGATAACATGTATGGATAGCGTACACATTCAAAATATATGTCTATACTTCAGGAGGCAGGCTCAGACGGTGTCAGGCCCAGTATGGATTGCACGTGATTGCACAAAGGTGAGAAAGGGTTCCGTATCCCCAGATAACATGTATGGATAGCGTACACATTCAAAATATATGTCTATACATCAGGAGGCAGGCTCAGACGGTGTCAGGCCCAGTATGGATTGCACGTGATTGCACAAAGGTGAGAAAGAGTTCCGTATCCCCAGATAACATGTATGGATAGCGTACACATTCAAAATATATGTCTATACATCAGGAGGCAGGCTCAGACGGTGTTAGGCCCAGTATGGATTGCACGTGATTGCACAAAGGTGAGAAAGGGTACCGTATCCCCAGATAACATGTATGGATAGCGTACACAATCAAAATATATGTCTATACATCAGGAGGCAGGCTCAGACGGTGTTAGGCCCAGTATGGATTTGATGGCCCAGACTACACAGCGGAGGAGCAGGGAGAGGTAAAGATTGCAAATGCTGGGGCCCTGCCCAAGCAAGGGGGGCCCACTCGTGGGCGTCGGTACTGGCACTGGGCCCCTCATAGTACGGCGGTGTGTCTGACGGCGGGTGTGCACCACCACCGTCAGAGACACTTGATTGCACTATGAGGGACCCTGTGCCAGTGCCCACGCCCAAGAGTCGGCCTACCCACCTGTCCAGGGCAACGGCACTCGCACGGTGTCGTGCGCTAGGTGGTGACCCCGGCCATGGGGGGGGAGGCAGCACAGTTAGGGAGTTTTAGAAAGTGGCATATGTTGATGTTGGACATTCAGCTGATGCAAAAGGTGAAATAGGTCAAGTACCAGGAAGAGGTGGACCAAAGCAAGCCATTTTTCTGTCACCCTATGTGTCATCAGGGGAAGGTGGGACAAAATCCTTGGAAACCCATGCGTGGTTCATTTTAATGAAGGTTAGATCATCCACATTTTGGGTTGACAGACGGGTCCTTTTTTCTGTCAGGATTGATCCAGCTGCACTGAAGACTCTTTCCGATAGCACACTTGCAGCTTGGCAAGCGAGCTCCTGTAAGGCATATTGTGCCAATTCAGGCCAGGTGTCCAGTTTAGCGGCCCAATAGTCAAAGGGGAATGACCTGTGTGGGAGAACATCGATATGGGAGGAAAAGTAGTTTGTAACCATAGTTGACAACTGCTGTCTCCTGTCACTTTCCATCGATGCAGTATTACCAGTTGTGTGAGCGGTACTTGAAAAATCAGTCCACAACATTGTCATGAAACCCCTGTCTCCAACGCCACTTCTGCTGTGTGCACCACGAACACCTCTGCCAAGCTGACCCCGGCCCGTACGGCTCGTGTGAGAACCATCACCGCTGCTGTGTGCTGGGAATGCCTCAAGCAACCGATTTACCAGAGTTGCTTGTTTATTAGCCAATATTAGGTCAAGGTTCTCCTGTGGCATGATGTTTTGTAATTTGGCTTTATAGCGTGGATCCAGGATGCTGGCCAACCAGTAGTCGTCATCGTTCATCATTTTGGCAATGCAGGGGTCCCTTTTTAGGATCTGCAAGGCATAATCTGACATGTGGGCCAATGTTCCCGGTGTCAATGATGCACTGCGAGTGCTGGTTGGAGGAGCACTTTCTGGCAAATCCACATCCCTCCAGTCACACACAAACCCTGTACCAGACCTTGCCACGCCAACATTTTCACTTGCCCCATGAGAGGCATCCTCCTCCCCTAAGTAATCATCCCCATCATCCTCCTCCTCCTCCTCCTCTTCTTCCTCCACCTCGTCCAGGAGAGGTCCCTGAGCAGACAATGGCTGAATGTCATCAAGGATTCCCTCCTCCTCTTCCTCCTCATCAACATTGGCTGCAGACGCCTGCTCCTTAAGGTGCGTCAAAGTTTGCATGAGCAGATGCATAAGTGGGATGCTCATGCTTAGGATGGTGTCGTCTGCACTTACCAGCCGTGTGCATTCCTCAAAACACTGAAGGACTTTACAGAGGTCTTTCAGCTTCGACCACTGCACACCGGTCAACTCCATGTCTGCTCTCAAAGTGCCTGGCCGTGTATCCTCCCACAAATGCATTATGGCCTGCCTCTGCTCGCACAGCCGCTCCACCATGTGCAGGGTGGAGTTCCACCTTGTTGCAATGTCGATAATGAGGCGGTGGTTGGGAAGGTGGAGCAATCGCTGCAGCTTCTGCATACGAACGGAGTGTACAGGCGACCGGCGGATGTGCGCGCACAGTCTTCGCACCTTCTGGAGCAGGGCTGTTAACTCCGGATAATTTTTGAGGAAGCACTGCACCACCAGGTTCAAGGTGTGAGCCAAGCAAGGTATGTGGCTGAGTTTTGAAAGGGCTATGGCTGCCACAAAATTACGCCCGTTATCACTAACTACCTTGCCTGCCTCAAGATGTACAGTGCCCAGCCATGACTCAGTTTGTCGCTGAAAGTACTCGGCCAGCACCTCGGCGGTGTGTCTGTCGCCCAAACACATCATCTGCAACACAGCCTGCTGACGCTTTCCACTAGCTGCTCGATAGGGGAGCTTTCGCTTCTGGAGGAGGAGGAGGAGGGTCGAACGCCTACAGCCAACTGTTTCCTATACCGTGGGCTAGGCAGCACTGTCCCACCACCGCTGTCCCCTGTGGACCCTGCATCCACCACATTAACCCAGTGTGCAGTGATGGACACGTAACGGCCCTGGCCATGCCGACTGGACCATGCATCAGTTGTGAGGTGCACCTTTCCACTCACTGACTGCTTGAGTGCATGGACAATGCGGTCTTTCACATGATGGTGGAGGGCTGGGATGGCTTTGCGAGAGAAGAAGTGGCGACTGGGTAGGTCATAGCGTGGTACTGCATAGGCCATGAGTTCGTGGAAAGCTGCGCTTTCCACCAACCGAAAGGGCATCATCTCAAACGAGATTAGTTTGGCAATGTGGGCGTTCAAACCCAGTGTACGCGGATGAGAGACTGAGTACTTTCTTGACCTACTCATAGTGTCTGGGAGGGTGAGCTGGACTTGAGAGCTGCATATAGTGGAAGTAGCGGTGGACAGGGCGGACTGAGAGAGGGTTGATGGTGGTGATGGAGTTGGTGTTCTTTCTGATGGCCTAGAATCAGTCTTTCGTTGATATAACAGTGGGATTCCCTGACTGCTGTGGCCTTGCAACGACACCTCAACATTTGCTGCTGTGCTAACCGGTGGGCTTACAGTGGGGGAAACAATGTAGCGTTGCTGACTACCTTCGTTGTGGTCAGTTGCACATGAGGTTTGGTGTTGTGTCCACGCTTGCAAGTGCATGGTGGTTAAATGTCTAAGCATGCAACTGGTATTCAAATTTTTCAGATTTTTCCCTCGGCTAAAGGTCTTTGCGCACTTCTTACAGATAACCTTGGCCTGATCATTAGGATTTTGTTCAAAAAAGTGCCACACTGCACTCTTTCTACTATGAAAGACATTTTGCGTCCTTGCACGCTGTGCTATTTTGACCGTCTGGCCAAGCAGTCCAGCAACTTTTTGGCTTTTTGTAACCCGTTTTTGGACTGCTCTGTGCCTGCCAGATAACAGCTGTTGCGATGTCGATGCCTGCGGCGGATGCTCCCCCTTCTCTTCTGAGCTATTGGCAGCGGCACCCTCTTCCCCCAATGGATGCCAATCTGGGTCAACACCTGGGTCATCCATCACCTCCTCTTCAATGTCATGTGCACCTTCCTCTGTGTCACCGTGTATGGTGGTATAGTGTGCGGGAAGGGGCACCTGAGTCTCATCAGGGTCAGAATCTGGCTCTGTACACTGCGAGGACAATGTAGTGCTATGAGTGAATGTACCAGCAGAATCATCTATCAGCGGCTGTGTATCAGTGCACTCCATGTCAGATTCATCTTGGCCTGGGTAATTCACCATTTCACTTGATAATCCAGGCATGGTATGTGAAAACAGCTCCATGGAGTAATCAGTAGTATGGCCTGCGGCATCCTTCAATCTTGGTTGGGGTGAAGGACACAAGGAAAGGTGTGGTTCATGAACATGAGCCTCCAATGACGACTCAGTGCTTTTACTTTTTACAACTGAAGAAGAGGAGGCGATAGAGCTGGAGGCTGAGTCAGCAATGTAAGACAAAACTTTTTCCTGATGCTCTGGCTTTAAAAGCGGTTTGCCAACTCCTAGAAAACTAAGCCTTCGAAGCCTTATGGAGCCAGACGATGATGCAGGCTCAACACCTCCTGCATTCGGTCCTATTTTGCTCTTGCCACTACCATCAGATCCACCACCAACACCATCATTACCAGCTGCCAACCCCCGCCCAATTCCACGGCCTCTTCCACCAGCCTTCCTCATTTTTGGTAAAAATGTAGACAAAATCCAACAAACTATATAGTAATGTAAAACAAGGTACAAGGTGTCTATAGGACAGGGGAGATTTTGAATTTCTGCTCACACTAGTGGACACTGGACACTTTTGGATTGTGTGAGGCCCAATGAATATCTGAGCGCTATGTGACAGGCTCGATGGCACAGCTGTGACAAAAGTGACTAGAGGATAAGTGAGATTTTGAATTTCAGCAGACACTTGTGGACACTGGACACTTTTGGATTGTGTGAGGCCCAATGAATATCTGAGCGCTATGTGACAGGCTCGATAGCACAGCTGTGACCAAAGTGACTAGAGGATAAGTGAGATTTTGAATTTCAGCAGACACTTGTGGACACTGGACACTTTTGGATTGTGTGAGGCCCAATGAATATCTGAGCGCTATGTGACAGGCTCGATGGCACAGCTGTGACCAAAGTGACTATAAGTGAGATTTTGAATTTCAGCAGACACTTGTGGACACTGGACACTTTTGGATTGTGTGAGGCCCACTGATATCTGAGCGCTATGTCACAGGCTCGATGGCACAGCTGTGACAAAAGTGACGAGAGGATAAGGGAGATTTTGAATTTCTGCAGACACTTGTGCACACTGGACACTTTTGGATTGTGTGAGGCCCACTGATATCTGAGCGCTATGTGACAGGCTCGATGGCACAGCTGTGACAAAAGTGACGAGAGGATAAGGGAGATTTTGAATTTCTGCAGACACTTGTGGACACTGGACACTTTTGGATTGTGTGAGGCCCACTGAATATCTGAGCGCTATGTCACAGGCTCGATGGCACAGCTGACAAAAGTGACTAGAGGATAAGGGAGATTTTGAATTTCTGCAGACACTTGTGGACACTGGACACTTTTGGATTGTGTGAGGCCCACTGATATCTGAGCGCTATGTCACAGGCTCGATGGCACAGCTGTGACAAAAGTGACGAGAGGATAAGGGAGATTTTGAATTTCTGCAGACACTTGTGGACACTGGACACTTTTGGATTGTGTGAGGCCCACTGATATCTGAGCGCTATGTGACAGGCTCGATGGCACAGCTGTGACAAAAGTGACTAGAGGATAAGGGAGATTTTGAATTTCTGCAGACACTTGTGGACACTGGACACTTTTGGATTGTGTGAGGCCCACTGATATCTGAGCGCTATGTCACAGGCTCGATGG
Source organism: Dendrobates tinctorius (assembly GCF_039654945.1). Lineage (NCBI taxonomy): Eukaryota > Metazoa > Chordata > Amphibia > Anura > Dendrobatidae > Dendrobates > Dendrobates tinctorius. The sequence continues at coordinate 14,392,713 of NW_027361751.1, read as the reverse complement.
CACAGCTGTGACAAAAGTGACTAGAGGATAAGGGAGATTGGATTGCTTTTAAAAAAAAGCAGTTTGCAGAGCAGTGGGTAAACAGCAATGCCAGCCTGTCAGGAAGCCTTAAAAGGCAGCCCAACAACCAACACCACTGATACACCACAATATAGCCTCCCCTTGCACTGCACACACAGTGACTGGTGTGTTGTGCAGGCCAAATCGCTAGCAGCAGAAGCAGTTTTTTTGTCTTCTTCCCTGCCTAACGCTCTCCCTACAGAATCAGCAGCAACCTCTCCCTATACTGAGATCGGCAGAAGTAAGATGGCGGTCGGCGTGCACGCCCTTTTATACCCCCTGTGACGCCCACCAAAGCAAGCCAATCACTTGCATGCCCTTCTGAAAGATGGTGGTGACCCGTGCCTATGTCATCACGTTGCCCACAGTGTCCGTGGATCCTGATTGGCTGAAAAAGAGCGCAAAACAAACTTTTGAATCGCGACTTTGGCGCGTAAGTCGCCGACCTCGTGGCCGACCTCATCCTAGGGTCGGGTTTCGTTTCATGAAACCCGACTTTGCCAAAAATCAGCGACTTTTGAAATTTTTCGACCCGTTTCGCTCATCCCTAGCCTGGAGGTGCTGCCACCCTACGGAAAGAGAATATACCTTCTATTCTAGGGTCACACTCGAATTGATTATTGGCTAACTTCTGCCTCTCTTCTTTCCCTTCTAAAAACAGTTGACATTCTCCCTTTAATTATCTCAGACCATTCCCCGGTCTTACTTACTCTGGAACTCCCCACTAATAGATCTGTGTCTTTGCGCTGGCGCTTCCCCTCTTATCTCTATACTTCAGATGATTTCAAGTGCTATATGACAGGCTGGTGGGAGACTTTTGTGGAGGATAACTTGGAACACTTGGACGATATCAATCTATTTTGGGCTAAAACAGTACTTAGGGTACATGTTTAGTGTTGAGCTTTCCGATACCGCAAGTATCGGGTATCGGCCGATATTTGCCGTATCAGAATTCCGATACCGAGTACCGATACTTTTTTCGTATCGGATACCGGAATCGGAAGTCCAAAATGCAATGAGCCACAAAAGTGGCTCTGATTGGCTGCCGAAATGACGTCATCATGATGCGCTGTCTGTGCGCATCATGATGCGCCGTCAGTTCGGGCCTTCGGGGGGGCTGTGCCGACTGTCCGGGGGTCTGTACCGGCCTGCTGGTGGTCTGTGCAGGCTCCTGAGGTCTGTGCCGGCCTGCCGGGGGGCTGTGCCGGCCTGCCGGTGGTCTATGCAGGCTCCGGTGGTCTGTGCCGGCCTGCTGGGGGGCTGTGCCGGCCTGCCGGTGGTCTGTGCAGGCTCCGGTGGTCTGTGCCGGCCTGCCGGGGGGCTGTGCCGGCCTGCCGGTGGTCTGTGCAGGCTCCGGGGGTCTGTGCAGGCATCGTCCGATGGGACCTCAAGTCCCATCGGGCGATGCCTGCTACCATGACAGTGATTGACACATTAGCCAATGATGGGACAGTAGTAGTCCCATCATCCGGCTAATGTGTTGAATGTAAAAGAAAAAAAAAAAAAATTACATGCTACATACATGCTACATACATACAACATGCATACTACATATATACTACATGCAACATGCATACTACATACATGCTACATACTACATGCATGCTACATACATGCTACATACTACATACATGCTACATACATACTACATATATACTACATGCATGCAACATACATACTACATATATACTACATGCATGCAACATACATACTACATAAATACTACATGCATGCAACATACATACAACATATATACTACATGCATGCAACATGCATACTACATATATACTACATGTAACATACATACTACATATATACTACATGCAACATGCATACTACATACATGCTACATACTACATGCATGCTACATACATGCTACATACTACATACATGCTACATACATACTACATATATACTACATGCATGCAACATACATACTACATATATACTACATGCATGCAACATACATACTACATATATACTACATGCATGCAACATACATACTACATATATACTACATGTAACATACATACTACATATATACTACATGCAACATGAATACTACATACATTCTACATACTACATGCATGCTACATACTACATACATGCTACATACTACATACATGCTACATACATACTACATACATAATACATATATACTACATGCATGCAACATGCATACTACATATATACTATATATACTACATGTAACATACATACTACATATATACTACATGCTACATACATGCAACATACACACTACATGCTACATACATGCTACATACATACACACTACATGCTACATACATGCAACATACATACTACATACATGCTACATACATACTACATACATACCACATGCATGCAACATGCATACTACATATATACTGCATATATACTACATGCATGCAACATACATATATACTACATACAATACATACATATAGACATACAGTACATATAACATAGAGTACATACTTACCGTCACTTGTCACTTTGATCCCCGAAGCCATTGTCACCTGAGGGATAAATATCAAAATAAAAAAACACCAATATACTTACCCCGATCCGCAGAAGTCCACGAGGGTCCCACGTCCATCTTGCGTGGAGAACAGCAGCATCAGCTGATGCTACCGTTCTCTACCAGCTCCAGGAATACAATGACGGAAGGTAGGTATCCTTCCGCACTGTATTCCTCCACCACTTTAACAAAAAAAAAAAAAAAAAGTCCCTAGTCTCACTTTATGCCATTGCTGCGTGGGAATTTCCCATGCAGCAATGGCATAAAGTGAGACTAGGGACTTTTTTTTTTTTAAAGTGGTGGAGGAATACAGTGCGGAAGGATACCTACCTTCCGTCATTGTATTCCTGGAGCTGGTAGAGAACGGTAGCATCAGCTGATGCTGCTGTTCTCCACGCAAGATGGACGTGGGACCCTCGTGGACTTCTGCGGATCGGGGTAAGTATATTGGTGTTTTTTTATTTTGATATTTATCCCTCAGGTGACAATGGCTTCGGGGATCAAAGTGACAAGTGACGGTGAGTATGTACTCTATGTTATATGTACTGTATGTATGTATTGTATGTAGTATATATGTATGTTGCATGCATGTAGTATATATGCAGTATATATGTAGTATGCATGTTGCATGCATGTGGTATGTAGTATGTATGTAGTATGTATGTTGCATGTATGTAGCATGTATGTAGTATGTATGTTGCATGTATGTAGCGTGTAGTGTGTATGTATGTAGCATGTATGTAGTATGTATGTTGCATGTATGTAGCATGTAGTGTGTATGTTGTATGTATGTAGCATGTAGTATATATGTAGTATGTATGTTACATGTAGTATATATAGTATATATGTAGTATGCAGGTTGCATGCATGTAGTATATATGTTGTATGTATGTTGCATGCATGTAGTATATATGTATTATGTATGTAGTATGTATGTAGCATGTATGTAGTATGTAGCATGTATGTAGTATGTAGCATGCATGTAGTATGTAGCATGTATGTAGTATGTATGTTACATGTAGTATATATGTAGTATGTATGTTACATGTAGTATATATGTAGTATGCATGTTGCATGCATGTAGTATATATGTTGTATGTATGTTGCATGCATGTAGTATATATGTAGTATGTATGTTGCATGCATGTAGTATATATGTAGTATGTATGTTGCATGCATGTAGTATATATGTAGTATGTATGTAGCATGTATGTAGTATGTAGCATGTATGTAGCATGCATGTAGTATGTAGCATGTATGTAGTATGCATGTTGCATGTAGTATATATGTAGTATGTATGTTACATGTAGTATATATGTAGTATGCATGTTGTATGTATGTAGCATGTATGTAGCATGTAATTTTTTTTTTTTTTTTACATTCAACACATTAGCCGGATGATGGGACTACTACTGTCCCATCATTGGCTAATGTGTCAATCACTGTCATGGTAGCAGGCATCGCCCGATGGGACTTGTAGTCCCATCAGACGATGCCTGCACAGACCCCCGAAGCCTGCACAGACCACCGGCAGGCCGGCACAGCCCCCCGGCAGGCCGGCACAGACCACCGGAGCCTGCACAGACCACCGGCAGGCCGTCACAGCCCCCCGGCAGGCCGGCACAGACCACCGGAGCCTGCACAGACCCCCTGGCAGGCCGGCACAGCCCCCCGAAAGGCCCGTACAGACCCCAGAGAGGCTGTAAAAGGCAAAAATAGGGTTTTTCTTATTCCGATACCGGAAGTCCCATAGACTTGAATGGGACTTCCGGTATCGGAATCGGCGATACCGATACTTTTTTTTAAGATCGGCCGATCCATTCCGATCCGATATTTTCAAGTATCGGCTGGTATCGCTCAACTCTATACATGTTATCTCTTATGTGTCCCAGAAAAAAAGGAAGTTGTTGTCCTCCTTGCGGCCTCACCTAGACCAGCTCACTCAGTAGTATAGAGACTTTAAATTACATAATACTCCCTCCTCCAGAGAGGCTTACCTGACAGCTAAACAAAATTTAAATACCCTATTACATGAGCAGGCACACAACCAATTATCTCATCAACGTAACCGTTATTTTCGTTGGGGTAACAAACCAGGCCGTCTCCTGGCATCTTTAACGAAGCCATTCAAAGCGGTTATTAGGGTTAGCAATATTGTCTTACCCGACAGTTCTATCACTCGTGACCCAACCCAAATTTGTGCGCTTTTTAGAGACTTTTATGCAGATCTTTATGGCCCATCTCTCGACTCTCGGGAGGATGGATATGCATTCCTACGCAAGGCTTGTCCACCAAGGCTTTCTGACTCTTAGCGGAAGATCCTAAACCAACCAATTTCTTCTGAGGAGGTAAGATCAGTCATTAAATCTTCAAAACTGCATAAAGCCCCTGGCCCGGATGGGTTCTCGGTAGAGTTTTATAAACTGTTACAACCCTTAATTACTCCACACCTCACCTCTCTTTTTAACCATATTTTGGACTCGGGTTCTCTGCCGGATCGATTTAATGAAGCCTGTCTGTCATTACTACTAAAGCCGGGCAAAGATCTGCTTCTCCCTGCCTCGTACCGCCCGATTTCCCTTTTAAATGTTGATTTTAAATTGCTCACCAAAATTATGGCTAATAGATTACAGTCTATGCTTCCTGATATTCTTACCTCATCTCAAACGGGCTTTGTCCATGGTCGGTCTATCACTTACAATATCAGGACGGCGTTAGCGGCCATTACACATAGTTATCAGGCTAAGGCCAAGCAGAATATACTGGTCAGCCTCGACACTGATAAGGCTTTTGACCGTGTGTCCTGGTCTCATCTTATCAGAACTCTGAAGTATAGACTGTTTGGCCTTACTTTTTTAATTTTATACGCACAATTTACACTAACTCCCAATCTTCGATTTGGCTTAATGGTATCCAGTCATCCCCTTTATCCATCTTCAGGGGGATGAGGCAGGGCTGTCCTCTGTCACCTTTGTTGTTTAATATTGCCCTTGATCCCTTACTAAGATATCTGGAGATGATCCCTTCCATTGGGGGCATAGGGATCGATCACCATACACTTAAAACGTTGGCATTTGCTGATGATATCTTACTCATGATATCCAATCCTAAGGAATCCATTTCCTCTATAATGGACGCCTTTAATGAATTTGGAGCAGTTTCGGGATTTCGTATAAACTTTAATAAATCTCATGCTTTAGCTATTTTTAAAATTGCTCAGAAACGGTGGCCGTTCCCTTTTCCCTTTCAGTGGAGGAGAAATTCTTTACCTTATCTTGGTGTTGACCTACCATCAAATCCTCATGATATCTATAAATTAAACGTTCAGCCTCTTATTTCTGTAGTTGTACAAGAAATTCAATCCTGGAAATCCCTTAAATTATCCTTGCAGGTAAAGCCCATCTAATTAAAACAATCTCTTTCCCTAAAATACTCTTTCCTTTACAGACGCTCCTGGTTCTACTTTCTAAAGCTGATGATAGGCTACTGACACGAGCCTTCCGCCAATTTATTTGGGGCTCAGAAAGGGGCTCTAGAATTAGTGTTTTTAAGCTACAGCAAACCAAATCTTTGGGTGGACTTAATCTCCCAAATTTACGCCTCTACAGTATAGCGGCTGCTTTTCGCCATTCCCTTGATTGGATATACGCCTTTAATCGCTTCACTAATACCCCAATAGATGAGGCCATGTGTAGACCCTTCAGTCTCCCAACATTGCTTCACCTACGAAATGCTGAAATTGCAGTGGAGGTTAGAGATAATCCTCTATTATGGTCGTTAATCTTGGGATAGCGTCAAGCTAGGCGAGTTAGCGGTCTTGACCCCCACATCTCGATGTTTCTTTCCTTTCAAGGTAGCCCCTCTTTTCTACAAGGCAAGTCACCTCCCATTTACAAGGTGCTTGGAAACAATGGGTGTAGACTGGTCCGAGATACGTTAACAAATAATCAATGCCTTCTTACCTTAGAGGACATGGTTTTCAAACACCCAATCCTTACAGAAGACAATTTTACTATCTCTCAAATTAGACATTACGTAAGCTCAATATTGCGAGACATACCGGATGATGCGAAAACACACCCTCGAAATTTAATATCCATTAAAGCCCAAATAGGAACTTATTCAATGAGTCTTATATATAAATCATTAAAGCCTTCTATACATTGGTCAGACTCTTCACCAGGCCCTGGAAAATGGGTTGCTCAATTAACGAACTGTCGGGTAAATGACCTTTTGAAAGCCACTCTGCATATTAACTCTATATTACCATATGACAGTTACATAACCATGTCTCTTATGATATTTCATAGAGCATACATCTCCCCGGAGGTCAAGTCTAAAATGTCCCCCTCAGGGGACTATCCCTGTCCTAAATGATTACACTCTCCAGCTGATATTTTCCATTGCCTTTGGGACTGCCCAAAAATAAGGGAGGTGTGGGAAAGACTTCTGCAACATCTCATCAACACTTTTGGCATATCTATCTTTCTCTCCCCGAAGTGGGCCATATTTAATATTCTCGCACAGGACCAGTTGGTGAGGCTTTCTGTCCAGCAGCACCGCATCTTGTTCATATGGGTGGCAGCCACACATAAAGAATTCTCCATTTGTGGGCACAGGATGTACAACCTTCTTTAAGCTTAATTACTACAAAAGTAACATATCTCTTCAAAATGGATTGGATAGAGGCCTTACTTAATAAAGAAAAAGACACTGAACACTTTTTTTTCACATGGTCCTCTTTATCAATACTCAGACATCTTCCACACGCAAGGCGATACATAGTTGTTTCCAGCTCACCAACTGGTATATGAGAGAGCAGCTTGCCGGTAATATCCCTGTTAGACCGGATTGAAATTGTGCTACGAAGTTATGGAGTTTGCCCGGGGGAGAGGAGGGGGAGAGGAGGGGGAGGGGCGGGGGGGTCTTATAGTTGAAAAAATGCTGTCTAATGTTAATAATATTGCATAAATGTTCTTCTGTTATGCTATTGGACATTATATGTATACTTTGTATTACACTCTATAAAAACGGTTTAAAAAGAAAAACTGGAGCAAGTTCAGAGAAGAGCGACCGGGATGGTGAGCGGACTGCAAAGTATGTCCTACAAGGAACGGTTAAAGGATCTAGGAATGGTTAGCTTGCAAGAAAGAAGGATAAGAGGAGACTTAATGGCTATCCACAAATATCTTAAGGGATATCACAGTGTAGAGGGGTCTTCCTTATTCTCAATTGCACATGAAAACATGAGAAGCAATGGAATGAAACTGAAAGGGAGAAGATACAGATTAGATATTAGAAAAAACATTTTGACAGGGTGATCAATGAGTGGAACATGCTGTAACGAGAGGTGGTGAGGTCTCCTTTAATGGAAGTCTTCAAACAGAGGCTGGACAGATATCTGTCTAAAATGGTTTATTGAATCCTGCATTGAGCAGGGGGTTGGAGAAGATGACCCTTGAGGTCCCTTCCAACTCTAACATTCCATGATTCTATATCTGGGGCAGGAACTTAATGGGTTTGTCCTGTCAAAACTAATAAGTTTTTAGTCACTCTGTGTGATTGTGGATTTATGAATCCTCCCAGTGCACTCACTGTGTGCTGCGGGAATTCACTGGTTTCAGACCCGGGAACGGAGGGTATGTATGCATTATCTGTAGAAATCGCAGGAACGCGGGATGCAGTAACGAATCGTAGGCAGAGCAAGGGTTAACAGGGAGTTTAATTCTACAATTGATACTCCACGCAGGTAGAAATAGCGAGAAAGTTTCCTTAATATGACAAGTTGTGGATTTGAACACAGAAACAAAACTGGCAATTAAAACAATACTTTCAGGGGTAATAGACTTATCAATTTGGCAAAATCAGCAGCAAATCTCCCGGGGGGCAAATGGCGGCGCCAAGACTGTGGTGCAGAGGGGTTCTGACGTAGTCATGGAGAAGATGGTGTCCTGTGTCCTGGCGATGGCGGGGTTTCCTCGTGGTTCTGAAGCCGGTCCTATGTCCGGAAGGCATAGAAGTGGAGAAGACAATGTCTCTGTCCCGTACAGGGGTTTTCTTTATGTGGTGGTTGTATGCGAACTAATCAGGGCAAAGTTCAAAATGAGTGACCCACCTCTCCTCTTGCTATGGCTGCGTTACTAAGCCCTGTCCACAGACTCTGTGACTAACGGTCAGCGGTGTGGGTACAAGACTCTGACGACATTCTCTGGCAATGGTTCTATGGCCTCTAAGACTTAGGCCTGCTCTCTCAAGTTACCCAGCGGTGGGAGCGCTGACACTGACCTCCTTCGTGCTGCACGTTCCTGGTCCCCGCTGTTGGTGGCGGGCGATGTTGATCTGCTTGGCGCTGGCACTCCTGGCTGGAGCACTACTCTCTATTGCTGCTTCAACACCCGGTTCAGCTCTTTTGTGTGTGCATGGCTCTACACGGCTCTGCTCTGCACGGCTTTGCTCTGCACGGCTCTCTCTTTCTGGATTACTGCTGGGCACACTGCTTTCCTCAGCACAGCAGTCCCTGCCCTACTGATCGCCTGCAGCCCAGCCTGTTGCAGCACAGATACTCTGTGTCAGGATGCGGAGCGGAGCGCACCGCTCACCTATCTGTGCACTGCTCTGCCCTGGTGCCAAACTGACCTCCTTCGCGCACTTTCTCTTTTTCCTCTTCTGCCCTCTTCTGACAGCAGGAAGCTGCTCCTCTCTAGAGCTTATCCAAGGCAGCAGGGGAACGTCCGCCTCACTCAGGTTTCTCCCCGGGAACAGTGGATGCAGCCTCTCTAGCAGGTACCCGCTGCCTCGTCGATCCCCTTACATATACATACCCCCGGCCAGTGGGCGTGACTTCACACAATACAGTTGTATTGAGTGCCAGTGGGCACGGCCTCGCTCCATACAAGTGTATGGACAGCGAGACAGTGCCCACTTGGACGCGGGTATGTATAACTCATACATACCCTCTGTTCCCAGGTGTGAAATTGGCAAATTCATAAGTCCACAGTCACACAGAGTGACTGCAGACTTATCGATTTTGACTGGACAACTCCATTAAGCAAGTAAGGAAAGGATTAGAAATACCTGAAGCTAATCACTTTGCTGATAAACAACATGGTAAAAGCAAGGTAGATTAGAAAAATTCAGAGCAAATGTAAAAGTATGAGAAAGTTCAGCGAATTCATACGAAACTAGTGCACAGTGAAAGATATTGGATCATAGCTTTATGACAATTGTAACCAAACTGATGCGGACAGCATTAACGCTTTTATATAATAACGTAGGTGGTCACAGTGGCCTATGACCAGGAGGGCCTCCTTAGGAGATAAATCAGAAAACAAGACATACAGTCATGCACGAAAGTGTTGGTACCCTTGAAATTGTTCAATAAAATGAAGTACGGTATTTCTCCTAGAAAATTATTGCAATTAAACGTTTTATTATACAAATGTTATATTCTTTGTGTGTATTGAAACAACACACAAAAAAAGAGAAAAACAGCAAATTGGATATCATTTCACACAAAACACCAAAAACAGGCAGAACAAAATTATTGACACCTTTCCAAAAATGTGGGTAATCAGCTTTTTTCAAGCATGTGATGCTTGTTCAAACTCACTTGTGGCAAGTAACAAATGAGGGCAACATGAAAATCCCACCTAAAACCAGATAGAAAGGGGATAAGTTGACTTAATCTGTGCATTATGTGTCTGTGTGTACCACAATAAGCATGAAGAGCAGAAAGAGGAGAAGAGAACTGCCTAAGGAATTTAGAGCCAAAATTGTTGAAAAATATCAAAAATCTCAAGGTTGCAAGTCCATCTCCTGAGATCTTGCTGTTCCTTTATCCACAGTGTGCAACATAATCAAGAAGTTTACAACCCCTGGCACTATAGCTAATCTTCCTAGTGGTGGACAGCAGATAAAAATTGAAGAAAAGTTGCAATTCAGGATAGTCTGGATGATGAATAAGCAGCCTCAATCAAGTTCCAAAGAAATTCAAGCTGTTCTGCAAGCTCAGGGTGCATCAGTGTCAGTGCGAACTATCAGAAGACATTTGAATGAAATTAAATGCTATGGCATGAGACCCAAGAATACCCCACTGCTGACAGAGACATAAAATAGCTAGACTGCAGTTTGCCAAAATGTACATAAGTAAGATAAATCCTTCTGATAAACTTTCCTTCTGGACATATGAGACCTAGATAAAGCTGTTTGGTAAAGCACATCTTTCTACTGTTTTTTCCAAAAATGGAATGAGACCTACAAAGAAAAGAACACAATACCTACAGTCAAATATGGTGGAGGTTCTAAGGTGTTTTGGGGTTGTTTTACTGCCTCTGCAGTGCAAGGCATTGACTGTGTGCAAGGCATTGTAACGGGGTCTTTCAAGCTGGGGTACCTCTTTCAGTACCACGCCGTGTTCACACAGATACAGAGGGCCGGCCAATAGACAAGCGTCAGGCCAGACATGCATTACAAAAGCCGAAGGTGGCCGGAGCCTGCGGATGTTTACTGTGGGAATTACAAAGGTGGGGGAGGGCGGACACTGCTGATACATTAGGGACATGCATCTCACATGGAACCTATTATATATACATATACAGTAACTGCACAACATATTCTGGATGCTAAGTGGTTCTGTAACACGGCTCCCCTTTTCAGCGATGCGATCGGCATACACAGTCTGATCCTCAACGGATCGGTTTGGGGATGACCGAAGTTTATGGGGTTGGTACAAGTTCCGTTTGTCGACTTAGTCCATCTGCGTTACCATTTTGTTTGCCGGGTCTGTAGTGGATGGTGAAGTCCAGAGGTTGTAGGGCTAAACTCCACCGCAGCAATCTGGCGTTGTCTCCAGAGACCCGATTAAACCAGACTAGGGGATTATGGTCCGTTAGGAGGGAAAACTGTCGTCCATACAAATATGATTGCAACTTCTTGAGTGCCCATACTACCGCCAGACACTCCTTCTTGATGGCCGCATAGCTTACTTCACGGGGCAGTAGTTTCCGACTCAGGTAAGCTACCGGGTGTTCTTGGCGGTCCGGCCCAACTTGGCTCAGTACTGCCCCCAATCCAAACATAGAAGCGTCTGTATGAACAAGAAACGTGTAGTTGGATCGGGTGCGGCCAATACAGGGGTATTGGTGAGGGAGTCCTTTAGTTGGCGGAAGGCTTCCTCACCCTCTGAGGTCCAGGTTACCTGGCGGGGTTGGTTCTTATGGGTCAAATCAGTGAGGGGCTTGGCTATGCTGCTGTAATTGGGAACGAATTTCCTGTAATACCCCGCTGTCCCTAGAAACGCCGTGACCTGGGTTTTAGTGCGTGGCATGGGCCATTTGGCTATGGCCTCAATCTTGGCTGGTTCTGGTTGCTGTTTCCCACTTCCCACCCAATGCCCTAAATACTGAACCTCTGCTTTGCCCACGTGACACTTGTTTGGGTTCAGGGTGATTCCGGCCTGGTGGATCCTGTCCTATACTGTTTCTAGGTGATTTAGATGCTCTTCCCATGTCGCACTGTAGGCACAAGCATAGTCCTGGAGACCATCCAGAAGCCGGTCAGCCAGCCTTTGGAAGGTCGCCGAGGCATTCTTCATCCCGAATGGCATAACTCGAAACTGGAATAAGTCGAACGGGGTGACAAATGCCGACTTGGGAATAGCGTCAGGACTAAGGGGAATCTGCCAGTAGCCTTTGCATAGATCGATGGTGTTCAAATACTTTGCCCCCGCCAGCCGGTCTAATAACTCATCCACACGCGGCATGGGGTATGCATCCGTCACTGTTTTCTCATTGAGCTTACGATAGTCTACACAAAACCGTGTAGTCCCATCCTTCTTGGGCACTAACACTACGGGGGATGCCCAGGGACTATCTGACTCTTCAATGACCCCTAAACGCAACATCTCTTGTATCTCTTGTCGCATCCCCTCTCATACAGACTCAGGGACGCGGAAGGGGTTTTGTCGCAGGGGGGTCTGATCCTGGGTCTCAACCTTGTGTTGTGCCAGGCGAGTGTACCCCGGTCTCTCTGAAAACATCCTCTGTCGCAGCCTCAACAACGCCTCCGCCTGCTGTCTCTCCCGGGGGCCTAGGTCTTCACCCAAGTGTACCTGGTCCCATGTTTTAGACTGAGTCCTTTCCCCTAAGACATCCGGCAAGGGAAGTCTGGCTAAATCCTCTGTTTCAGGTGCACAGATGGCCACTACCTCTGCAGGGCGCTCCCAGTAGGGCTCCAGCATATTCACGTGGAACATGCGGATAACCCTGGGGTCGTCACAATCGGCGACATTATAGGTTGTGTTGCTATTTTCCCCACTACCTGGTAGGGCCCCTGCCATGCAGCTTGAAACTTATTCTGCTTAGTGGGCTCTAACACCAGGACCTTCTGTCCTATTTCCAAGGTGCGCTCTCTGGCCCTCCGGTCGTACCATATGCGCTGGCGCCGCTGGGTCGCCTGCATGTTCTCACGTACAGCCTGAGTCAGCTCCTGTAGGCGGTGCCGGAATTCCAGCACATAGGGTACAATAGGTACCCCTTCTATGAGGCCCTCCCCTTCCCAGTGTTCCAGCACTAAGTCTAGGGGTCCCCTTACCCGTCTCCCGTATACCAGCTCGAACGGGGAGAACCCCATGGATTCTTGGGGCACCTCCCTATAGGCAAACCGGAGGTGTGGCAAGAATTTCTCCCAGTCCCTGTAGGTCCTGGTAAAAGTCCCAATGAGCTGTTTTAATGTCCCGTTAAAGCGTTCACACAACCCATTGGTTTGCGGGTGGTACGGGGCGCTTCTAATGGACTTTACGCCGCACAGCTTCCACAGTTGGTTAGTCACCTCTGCTGCAAACTGGGTACCCTGGTCTGAGATAATCTCCCGGGGAAATCCAACCCGTGAGAAAACCTGGAGCAGGGCGGCCGCCACCGTCTCTGCCAGTATGTTAGGTAACGCAACCGCCTCTGGATACCGTGTGGCATAATCTACCACTGTCAATATATACTTTTTCCCAGGCGGACTGGGTTTGGCTAACGGCCCTATCAAATCGACCGCTACTCGGCTAAATGGTTCCTCCACAATGGGGAGGGGGCGTAATTTGGCCTTGCATCGATCCCCCCTCTTGCCAATGCGCTGACAACTGTCACAGGTCTGGCAGTACTGACGAACATCATAGGTTACCCCCGGCCAAAAGAAGTTTTGTGTCAGACGATGCCTGGTGTGACTGACGCCGAAGTGCCCGGCCAAGGGTATTTCATGAGAGATTCGCAGTAGCTCCTGCCTATACTTCTTGGGAACTACCAGCTGTTGTTTTATAGTGGGGCTCGTCCCTGTGTGGTGCTGCTCTGTGATCCGATAGAGGAGTCCCTGCTTCCATACAAACTGTTCCCCTTCTAGTACTGCTCTCCCCTCCTGTGCCTTCCCACGATATCCCTCCAATGAAGGATCCTCAAGGAACTCCCTCTTAAATTCATCTGGGGTGGCCAAGAAATGTGTCTGGCTATGGGAATACATGCAGGGCTGGGATGTCTTACCTGGGCCTCCTCTGAGCGTGATTCCTCCTCCGCAGCTCGAGCTTGTCTCCGGGTGGTCACAGGATAGGTCTCATCCAGAGGGGCCACCGAGAATGCAGACAACATGGGCCCCAAGTCATTTCCCGGCAAGACGTCTGCAGGCAAATCCTCCATCAAGCCGACCTCAACAAGGCCATCCCCGACTCCCCAGTTCAGGTGAATCCTGGCAGTGGGTAGTCGATGTATGGCTCCCCCTGCTACACGGACTGCCACTGTCCGGTCCGTCTTCTCTTGGTCCCGGACGAGATGAGGCTTCACAAGGGTCAAAGTTGCTCCGGAATCTCTCAGTCCCTGCATACGTTTCCCATTAACCCACACGACCTGTCGATGCTGTTGTCGATTATCTGCCCGGGCTGCCTGCACGGGGTCTACTTCATGCAGCACTTCCTCCATCTCTTCCACCCCTTGGTTAGTCGTAGCCCCCAATGCCGGGTCAGCTTCGCCTTGGTAGCAGTGTACAGCAGCCCGGCTGAAGGTAGCTGTTCCCACCTTTGGCCACTGGGTATGCTGAGTCCGGTTGGGGCATTGTCTTTGCAGGTGGCCCAGCTGACGGCAGGTGTGGCATCGCGCCCCAGGGGGACTGTGGTAGGCCGGGTTTCTAGCTGATCCCCCTACAATCTTCGGTGGTTTGGGGCCCTCCAGGTCCATGGGCGGGCCCCTAGTGACCACCTTTGATCCGGAGAACTGCGGCCTCCTGGCATCATGATGTTCATCAGCCAGACGAGCGGCTTCCTCAAGAGTCGTTGGCCGCCTGTCCCGAAGCCATTCCTGTGTCTTGGGGTTTAGTCCATTAAAGAATCGTTCTAACAGGAAGAGCTGGAGGACGTCCTCCTTAGTGGTTGCTTGGCTCCCTTGTACCCACTGTAGCAGTGACCGCCGTAATTTACAGGCCCATTCAGCGTGGGTATCGGTTACGCGTTTTATAAGCCCGCGGAACTTTTGGCGGTAGGCCTCTGGTGTCAGCGCATACCGGGCCAAGATCACTTCTTTGATCCGCTCATAGTCCATACATTCCTCATCAGGTACCGTGCGATAGGCGTCCGCTGACCGGCCTGTCAGCTTGCTGGCCAGAATCTGAACCCGTTCCTCCGGCTTTACTTGATGAAGGGCACACTGCCGCTCAAAGTCCTGCAGAAAGCCATCAATGTCTTCCTCTGCCTCCCCCAACTGTCGGAAGGCATTGTACTCGATCTTTTTGTGGCTTACTGTTGAAGGTACCTGGTCGAAGGCCAGAGCTCCCCCTGCTCGCTGACTCTCCTCTCTCAGCTCTGCCATCTCCATCTTGGCCAGCTCCACTTTGGTCCGCTCTGCCATTTCCATCTTGGCTAGCTCTATCCTGGTCCGCTCGGCCATCTTTTCCTTCAGATCAGTACGCACATCAGCCATCACCTCTCGTATGATCTCTACTGCAGGATTTGAACCATAGAACGCCAGTCTGTTCTTTACCTCCCTCTGGAATTCGGTCTCCTCCACGTTCACATTGGGGGGCGCTGCACTGTCATGTTCCATGATGGCTGCTATCAAATCTGCTTTTGTTTTGTTGCTGGCGATCAACCCTCAGGCTTCCACCAGATCTTTTAATGTAGTCCACTTTAACTTCTGGTAGTTATTTTTCATTCATTCCTTTCCTCCTGTAGAAGGGGTATCAAATCCCGCTGTCTGCCACCAGTGTAACGGGGTCTTCCAAGCTGGGGTACCTCTTTTAGTACCACCCCGTGTTTTCGGAGGTCCATTCTGCGTTGGCTGGAGTCTGAATGAATGACGCTGGCTGGAATTCCTCTGAGTGCATGGGCGCATATAAAAGATCACTGCTTCTCCATGTATTTCCTCTCTGACAACACTTTACTCACAGGACACAGAATATATCACACAGATACAGAGGGCCGGCCAATAGACAAGCGTCAGGCCAGACATGCATTACAAAAACCGCAGGTGGCCGGAGCCTTCGGATGTTTAGTGTGGGAATTACAAAGGTGGGGGGAGGGCGGACACTGCTGATACATTAGGGACATGCATCTCACATGGAACCTATTATATATAGATATAACTGCACAACATATTCTGGGTGCTGAGTGGTTCTGTAACAGGCATCATAAAATCTGAAGATTGCAAAGGATTTTGGGTCACAATGTAGTGCCCAGTGTGAGAAAGCTCTGTTTGTGCCCTAGGTCATGGGTCTCCAAGCAGTATAATGACCCAAACATACTTCAAGAAGCACCCAGAAATGGAAGCAAAGCATTGGAGAGTTCTGAAGTGGCCAGCAATGAGTCTGCATCTAAATCCTATTGAACACCTGTGGAGATCTTAAAATTGCTTTTGGGTGAAGGCGCCTTCAAATATGAGAGACCTGGAGCAGTTTTCAAAAGAAGATTGATCCAAAATTCTATTTGAGAGGTGTAAGAAACTTGTTGATGGTTCTAGGAAGCTATTGATTGCAGTTATGTATACGAAAGGGTATGCAACTAAATATTAAGTTGAGGATGCCAACAATGTTGTCATTTTTGGGGTTTTGTGGGAAATTATGTCCAATTTGCTTTATTTACTTTGTTTTTTTTGTTGTTGTACCAATACAAACAAATGAAATAAGCATGAATATAACAAAACGTGTAACTGCAATCATTTTCTGGGATAAATACATATTCTGGAACAATTTCAAGGATGCCAACACTTTCCGCCATGACTATATGTACGCCTTTTTGAAAGTTTAACTATAAAAATTGGAAATATACAATTTTGGATTCTGAAAAGAGTAATCTACATAGCAGGTATGGATAAGGGTTGCTAACCCAAAACACAAAAGCTTATGGTTTCTTAATCTGTCTTAATCTTTTCTATCTTTTTTGCTTTTTCTCACAAGTTTTCAATTGCACAGTAAAAGTTATATTTTAATATTTTCTCATTGGTGCCAGTCCGTTGCCGAGTCCTCATGGACCCTTCTTCCATTTTATGACCTGGTTATCAGCCTGGCATGTTTCTATACTCCTTGCAGCACACTCTGATCAAACAAGGTCTACCAGGGTTCCTATATGAATACAAGTGGTTTTCACACTGAATTGTCCTCCCTGGAAGGTGAGCCAATTCCTATTTTTTTCTTCTTACCTACAGTATTTGTCAGATATGTTCCACCAAACTGAGAAAAACTTGGTAGCTACATTGTGCAACGTTTTCTGCTTTACTTATAATTAGAAAACAGGTGAATTCCAGCAGGATCCACAGGAAATCTTGATCATTTAAAAAATAACTTTTATTGATTATCATAAAATTATGAATAAATATGATGTTCAATGCAAAAATAGCACTAGCAGCACAACACATATAGCAGCATATCCAACGCGTTGGATACCGCATTACTCGCCGAGTACCGAATCCTAACGAGTATACTCACTCATCCCTACTTACAATTGAAAGAACATGTAGCTCTTTAACTTCTAATAGATCAAAATGAAAATATATCTTTTTATCATTAACATGTAAACTATTACTTTGCTTTCATTTTATTGCTTCATTTCTGTAATTAATATTTTTTACATTTAAGAGAAAAATAATTTCAATGACTTGTGTTCATTTTTTTCAGGAATACATGGTTTAAACAAATGGATGACTTAATTTTAGTTTTAACTGATCGCATTAACCAGTTACTGATAGCGGAAGAGCTGTAATGCTTAGTTTTATTGCCTGGCCTATATAGCAAATCAATATACACAATGGGCCATGCTTTTAATTGCTTAGCCCATCTTCACTATCAGTTGAGTTTGGTTTCATGACCAATTAACTGTTTAACCAACTAACCTAAAGTGATCTGAAATTGGCCAATTACATGATCTGCGTGTCCTTTACACAATGCTGAGCCACAACAATAGCTGTTTTCAAAGGAAAATATTGTTCATTAAAAACAAAGTAACAAAAAGTTGCAGTTATCCGCTGTGTATTTTATAAGTACCATCTACTGTATATATACTGCTCAAAAAAATAAAGGGAACACTCAAATAACACATCCTAGATCTAAATGAATGAAATATTGTTATTGAATACTTTGTTCTGTACAAAGTTGAATGTGCTGTCAACATAATCACACAAAAATCATCAATGGAAATCTTTTTGAACCAATGGAGGCCTGGATTTGGAGAGACCCCCAAAATGAAAGTGGAAACAAGTCAAAATGAAAATCAAATCAAGACAAAATTAAAGTGGAAACAAGTCAAAATGATGCTCATTATTGTGTGTGGCCTCCACGTGCCTGTATGACCTCCCTACAATGCCTGGGCATGCTCCTGATGAGGTTGCGGATGTTCTCCTGAGGGATCTCCTCCCAGACCTGGACTAAAGCATCCGTCAACCCCTGGACAGTCTGTGGTGCAACATGTTCACACTCAGCACATGTGACAGACGTGACAGAGTCTGGAGACGCCATGGAGAGCGATCTGCTGCCTGCAACATCCTTCAGCATGACCGGTTTGGCAGTGGGTAATGTAATGGTGTGGGGTGGCATTTCTTTGGAGGCCCACACAGCCCTCCATGTGCTCGCCAGAGGTAACCTGACTGCCATTAGGTACCGAGATGAGATCCTCAGACCCCTTGTGAGACCATATGCTGGTGTGGTTGGCCCTGGGTTTCTCCTAATACAGGACAATGCCAGACCTCATGTTGCTGGAGTGTGTCAGCAGTTCCTGTAAGATGAAGGCATTGAACCTATAGACTGGCCTGCCCGTTCCCCAGACCTGAATCCGATTGAGCACATCTGGGACAGCATGTCTCGCTCCATCCACCAATGTCACGTTGCACCACAGAGTGTCCAGGAGTTGATGGATGCTTTAGTCCAGGTCTGGGAGGAGATCCCTCAGGAGAACATCTGCAACCTCATCAGGAGCATGCCCAGGCATTGTAGGGAGGTCATACAGGCATGTGGAGGCCACACACAATACTGAGCATCATTTTGACTTGTTTGCACTTTAATTTTGTCTTGTTTTGATTTTCATTTTGACTTGTTTCCACTTTCATTTTGGGGGTCTCTCGAAATCCAGGCCTCCACTGGTTCAAAAATTTGATTTCCATTGATGATTTTTGTGTGATTATGTTGACAACACATTCAACTTTGTACAGAAAAAAGTATTCAATGACAATATTTCATTCATTTAGATCTAGTATGTGTTATTTGAGTGTCCCCTTTATTTTTGTGAGCAGTGTATATAAAACTGAGTGTATGTGTGTGTGTGTGTGTATATATGTGTGTATCAAGCCCCTCCCCGCATCATGATTTCATAATAGTTGCCATGGTGACGCTAATGTTATAATGGGTTGCAGTGGTGACGGTTATGTCATAATGGTTGCCATGAAGACGATGATGTCATAATAGGTTGCCATGGTGAAGATGATGTCATAATGGGTATATGGGCACGGAACTATGGGATGGAGGTTGTGTGATGGGTATATGGGCATTGGACTATGGGATGGTGGATATGTATGATGGGTATATGGGCACGGGACTATGGGATGGCAGATATGTATGATGGGTATATGGGCACGGGACTATGGGATGGTGGATATGTATGATGGGTATATGGGCACGGGACTATGGGATGGCAGATATGTATGATGGGTATATGGGCACGGGACTATGGGATGGTGGATATGTATGATGGGTATATGGGCATGGGACTATGGGATGGCGGATATGTATTATAGGTATATGGTCACTGGACTATGGGATGGAGGATAATCATTATAATTAGTTGTAACTAACCACAGTTAGTTACTATGCCCGGGCAACGCCGGGCTCTTCAGCTAGTTTTCAATAAAAGTCTATATAGATGTAACTTAAAGTGAATCTGTGAGGATCAACCCTACTAATCCATCTATATGTAGGTCACAGGAAATGAATAAAGTGATATTTTAATATCTTTGATCTGATGTCTTATTTTTGAGAAAGCCATTTTTTCTAATATACAAATGAGCTGTTTAGATCTATGGGCTGAACACTGATCTCCCTGAGAATCTGCCTCCAGAGATTATTTGAGATGAAAAAAACGCTCCATCAAAGTTTTCATCCTCTTAATATATTGCAGTCATCATATTAAATAGCACTGTGTTCTTACATGTGATGTCACGGGTGGCTGGATACGCCGTCTCCAGCAGGGCGAATTTCTATGACACCCCTGACCCTGGATACACCGCCTCCAGCAGGCGAATTTCAATAGTTACACGTGTATCTGGATATATCGCCTCCAGCAGGGCGAATTTACAGAGATAAGGGAAACACCAGGGAAACCGATACAATGGAGAGACCTGCAATAGGGAAAGGGGACGTGGAGACCTCCTGCACTCCCCTGAGTCAGTGTCTCTACACTCCTGACGGTCCCTAGGCAGGTTCCACACCTGGCGACGAGCAGGATACCTAAAAACCCTTGCTCGCCCTGCACCTATCCCTTTCAAATTAATTGGACGGTGCAGAAACTAATCCCACCTCTGCACTAAAACTCACATAAGGAAAGTTACAAACAGGGAAAAACCACATAGCTTTGCTCTGTTGCTATTGCTCCCAGCAACAGAGTCCAGCACCTGAGTGCAGCTTTCCTCCAGAATAGCTGCTACTTCACCAAAGCTTTGTCAGATCTGCAAGGAACTCCTCACTGTTGCTCCTTCCACACCAGGACTCTGACTGAGCTGCAAGGAACTCTTCTCTAGCTCCTTCCTCCACCAAGGATGGTTGGAAATGAACAATATCACCAACAGTGAGTGAGACCACCTGATTCTCCTTAATAGGCAAGAGCCAGAGCAATCACACCTGCTAGTGATTCCCATGTAATAATACTAGCTACCACCGGGGGCAAAGCTAGAACTAAAGACACCACTGTGTAATGACCCTAATGGCCACCATGGGCAAAAGTAACTTAAGCAAACAGCTTAAAGGAAAAAAAAAAGTTACATGTGCTTTTATCTGTCACAATCCAGCAAGGATCATGACAGTACACTCCCTCAATGAGGGGTCTCTGGACCCTCAAGGCCGCTCCTCATCAAGGAACCACCTACAGAGGGGATGCCCAGATCCAGAGTTCACCCCAGCCACTACCTGAACTTCAGGTTCATGACAAACGAACACCGCTGGTATTGGCAATGTATGCTCTGGAGGCACCACACATCTCCAAAGCGTCGACCTGGGGAACGAGTTGTGTATGTGCATGTTTGGGGGTAACTCGAGCTGGCAAGACTCCGCAACACACTTCCACTGGATGTTTTTTGGTGGCCACCCATACACGCTCGTTCACACACAGGTCCGGACCTGAATGTTTATTGCCACACACTAGTTTGTCACAATACGGTGAACTCTTACTGGAACTGACAACAGAGGCGTCCCCCTGTGTCACCACACTCACACCCCCGCAATTCACCAAGGGACTCACCACCCTTCTAACCCCTTCCACCACGAGGTCTGCACCTCCCAGTATTGGCTAATGGCGAGGGTTGAGACTGGCCCCTACTCTTCTGCAGCACATCTACTGCTCCCACGGGAGAGGAAGGGGCCAGTTGCAGAGAGACGACAGAGACAGTAGCCCCTAGGCAGCAGCCCTCACATGACTGCCCCCAGCTGACTACTTCCCTAGCCCACCAATCTATTACCGGGTTGTGTTTTTTCAGCCAAGGGAGGCCTAAAATGATAGGCACCAGCATTCCCTCCAAGACGTAGCATGCCAAGGACTCCTCATGATGTCCTATCCGCAGATGAATATTTTCTACGACTTGAGTCAAGCTCCCCTGGCTCAGTGGAACAGAGTTAATGGCCTGGACGCTTATAGGTTGGGCTAGCGTCCTACACCTCAGGCCATGAGTCTGGGCAAAGCGAGCATCCATGAGACTGACTCCTGCTCCGCTGTCCACAAGCACCGGTATCACCTCCGGTACCCCGCCAGCCAAAACCTCTGCTGACATAGTACCTTGGGAGGGCAAAATGGAGGAAATATATACTCCCTGGTCGTCTCCCTCCAAGCGACCAGGGGAATGCGGCTTCTTAGTTGGCACAGATAATTTGGCGCACGTTGGGCAAGCCTTAAGGACATGACCAGTCTGCCCGCAGTAGAAACATGCCGACACCACTCCCTGAACCGTAGGCAGCCCTGTACACAAACTAGCTCCTCCTACTTGCATGGGTTCGTCTGGAGACTTGGCACGCACTGGGCAGGCTCCCATGAAATGGCCCGGCTTCCCACAGGAAAAGCATACCCCCCCCACCACGGCGAGCCGCAGACAACCCTTTTTTGTACCAACAACACCGGGCTGCCTAGGTTCCTCCGTCCGCACTGGAGGGTCCTCCTCCCTAGCAAGGACAACAGGGGGCACATTTTGTGTATGTCTCTCCCTAAGGCGTCTATCCACCTGGATGGCAAGGGACATGGTGGCCTCCAGTGACCTGGGGGTGGTGTACTGCACCAGAGTATCCTGCAACTTTGGAGACAGACCCTGCACAAATTGACTCCTAAGTGCAGGGTCATTCCACTGGGTGTCAGTGGCCCACCTCCTAAACTCTGAGCAGCACTCCTCAGCAACCCGGGATCCCTGTTTACACCTATGGAGTCAGGATTCCGCCAGGGAGATGCCATCAGGATCCCCATACACTAGCGCCAAAGCCGCCAAAAACTCGTCCACGGACTCTAATGATGGTGAATCGTCTGGCAGGGAGAAGGCCCAGGATTGTGGATCCCCCTTAAGAAGGGACATAATGATTCCCACCCGTTGCTCTTCACTCCCTGATGAATGAGGGCGCAGCCTGAAATATAATTTGCAGGCTTGCTGAAAAACCAAGAATTGATCTCTCCCTCCAGAAAACCTGTCAGGGAGGGATATCTTGGGTTCTGGCTGAGCCTGTACCTGAACCAAGCCCCCAAAGCCCACCAACAGCTGCAGTTGCTGCACCAACTCACCGCGCAGCCCCCTAATCTCATCAGTAAAGATCTGCAGCATTTGGACAAAGGTCTGCATTGGGTCCATGGCTCAGCCAAAAAAAAATGTATGGTTGGTGATAATGTGATGTCACGGGTGACTGGATATGCCACCTCCAGCAGGGCGAATTTCTATGACACGCGTGACCATGGATACACCGCCTCCAGCAGGGCGAATTTAAACAATGAAACTTGCAGCCGGATACACCGCCTTCAGCAAGCGAATTTCAAAAGTTACACATGTATCTGGATAAGCAGGGCGAATTTACAGAGATAAGGATAACACCAGGGAAACCGATACAATGGAGGGCCCTGCAATAGGGAATGGGGACGTGGAGACCTCCTGCACTCCCCTGAGTCAGTGTCTCTACACTCCTGACGGTCCCTCGGCAGGTTCCGCACCTGGCGACGAGCAGGATACCTAAAAACCCTTGCTCGCCCTGCACCTATCCCTTTCTAATTAATTGGATGGTACAGAAACTAATCCCACCACTGCACTAAAACACACATAAGGAAAGTTACAAACAGGGAAAAACCACTTAGCTTTGCTCTGTTGCTATTGCTCCCAGCAACAGAGTCCAGCACCTGAGTGCAGCTTTCCTCCAGAATAGCTGCTACTTCACCAAAGCTTTGTCAGAGCTGGAAGGAACTCCTCACTGCTGCTCCTTCCACACCAGGACTCTGACTGAGCTGCAAGGAACACTTCTCTAGCTCCTTCCTCCACCAAGGATGGTTGGAAATGAACAATATCACCTACAGTGAGTGAGACCACCTGACTCTCCTTAATAGGCAAGAGCCAGAGCAATCACACCTGCTAGTGATTCCCATGTAATAATACTAGCCACCACCGGGGGCACAGCTAGAACTAAAGACACCACTGTGTAATGACCCTAATGGCTACCAGGGGCAAAAGTAACTTTAAGCAAACAGCTTAAAGGAAAAAAAAAGGTTACATGTGCTTTTATCTGTCACAATCCAGCATGGATCGTGACATTACAATTGATCATTTTGCCTTTTTACTCAGTAAATTATTTTCTTTTTTCTGCTCTGCTCTGAAACAGGAAGTCTCTTTTCCCTGCATGAGGCATCCCCCTCCTCAACTCCTGACGCAGCTTCTCCTCCTCCCCTTTGCCAAGGAATTTTGCAGTGACTCATGCAGAGATAATTGACCTGTTTCTACATCGGCATTCAGCTAGTCAGTTTTTAATCAGGTGATGTCGTAGACCTAATGTTAAACAAAAGAATTAACTTGTGAGAAAGGCAAAATGAGCAATTGTAAGTACAGAGTGCTATATAATATAATGACTGCAGTATATTAAGGGAATGAAAACTTTGATGGGAGGAGTGCTTCTTAAAGGAGGCATTACTAGTGTGAAACAAGTAATGACTGACACTTTGCTCTCATGCTGACACACAACTCTATAGCGAGGACAGAACTAACATAGTACAGCAGAGCTAAGTCTGCAATGAAACAAAATTCACTTTTGCTGTACTAACACATTTGCAGTGTGGTTGACCTCTCATAATACTTCGGCTACCATCTTACAGGCAGACAGCGTGGAGGACACGGGCAATACATCATAACTGACAACACTGCAAATGGGTTTTCAATGAGGCAAGGCTCAACTCAACTGTACGGTGTGAGTTATTATCAGGCACAGCTCTGCAGCAGAGCTGACAGCAGTATGAGAGAAGTGCTGCTACAAATGTTTGCAATGAGACAAAGTTCACTTCTGCTGTACTGTGTTAGCTGTGTGTGATTATAGTGATTATAAGAGCAAAGTGTCAAGCATTACATATCTCACACTGACAATGCCCCATCTTTTTCTGAACCTGTCAAAGACTGAACTCCTTGTGTTTCCTCCCTCTACTAATGTACCTATACCCGACATTGCCATTTCTGTGTGTGGTTCCACTATTACTCCCCAGCAACATGCCCACTGTCTTGGGGTCATACTTGACTCCGAGCTTTCCTTTGCCCCCCACATTCGATCACTGGCTCGCTCTTGTCATCTGCACCTCAAAAACATTTCTAGAATTTGACCTTTTCTTACTTTTGACTTTGCAAAAAGTCTTACTGTTTCTCTTATTCATTCTCATCTCGACTATTGTAACTCTCTTCTAATCGGTCTCCCTCTTACCAAACTCTCCCCTCTCCAATCTGTCTTGAATGCTGCAGCCAGGATCATATTCCTCACCAATCGTTACACCGATGCCTCTACCTTGTGCCAGTCATTACACTGGCAAACCATCCACTCCAGAATTCAGTATAAACTTATTACCCTCACTCATAAAGCCCTCCATGGCTCAGCACCACCCTACATCTCCTCCCTTGTTTCAGTATACCACCCTACCCGCACCCTCCGTTCTGCTGATGACTTGAGGTTAGCATCCTCAATAATCAGAACCTCCCACTCCCATCTCCAAGACTTTACACGTGCTGCGCCAATTCTTTGGAATGCATTTCCCAGGTCAATGCGATTAGTCCCCAATCCCCACAATTTTAAGTGTGCCCTGAAAATGCATTTATTCAGATGCATTTATTCAGACTGGCCTATCGCCTCAACACATTAACCTAATCTATCCCTGTGTGGCACAGTCAAAAGTTTTACCATAACCAGGTTCTCCGCATCATGTTCCCACATGCTTTATGCATCCATTAGCCCTCTGTGTCTGTACTGTTACACACTTAACGTTATGGCTGGTCCATACAATCAGGGCAACTGTTACCACCCACCTTTTGTGTCTACCTCTTTCCTCATAGACTGTAAGCTTGCGAGCAGGGCCCTCATTCCTCTTGGTATTTCTTATAATCTATTTGATTATTGTTATGCTGTAATGTCTATTGTCTGTACAAATCCCCTTTGAAATGTAAAGTGCTGCGGAATATGTCGGCGCTATAGAAATAAAATTTATTATTATTATTATTATAAAATAAGCTCTGGAGGCAATCTTAAAAAGAATAAATTCGGCATTCCTCCTTGTAAGGCATAGGACACACACTGCAGCTGGGATATGTGGTGCTCAACTTTGCTGACTGGCCAAACTTGGAAATGTGAGAAAAACTAGTGAAACTACCTTTAGTTTTGTGACATTAAAACATGAAGTGGGGGCTTTATGGACTACGGCCATTTCGCTTATCACAATGCTTCTACCAGTCCCAACACACTGGGTGGGGATCCTGGAGTGATAGCTGTTAGCAGACAGCTACCTAATATGTGGTGGACTTAGAAGGGGATCTGTCAGGTAATTTTTGTGCACCATACCAATAGTATTCTGAAATAGGGCTTGGGCAGTCCTTTCAGAATATGTAACTTTTAGTGCTATACATTGCCCCGTTGTCTTGCTGTAAGCCCCAGAAACTTCTTAGTTGCACGCCGGTTTGTCAAATGTATGTACCGTATATCCGAAATGAATAGTCACCCAAACCCGCAGCCCATAATCCTGCCCAGTCCTCTGCACCGGCATCAGTGATCATAACTAGTCAAGCATATGTAAATCCGAAATGTGAGTAATACGGCAGTCTGACTGCACCCAATTACTGACGAGGGGCGGGAATAAAGTTCAGCAATAAAAGTTACTGATTCTGAAAGGGCTGCCCAAGCACTATTTCAGGATACTATTAGTAAGTTACTCAAAAATCACCTGGCAGATTCCCTTTAAGGCCGCCACACACATTAAGCACTTGTGTGTATCACTCCAGAATCCCCCCTAAATAGGAACGCTCGGCTCAGCTCCTATGTTCTCTATGAGAGACTCGTTGTCAGACTCATACCTAGTAGACTGTAGGCTGATACTATCGATTTAGGCTGGTTTAGCTGACTTTGTTCCAAGGTGAAAGGGAGGCCTTTAGTTTTGTTCTTAGGCTTGAGCAAAACTAGTGTAAAGCTGCAGTTAACTGTAGTCTACTCAAGTCAAAACTTTTCTGTGCATTGTGTACCTCAGCTGGTTTAAGGAGATCTGTCAGCAGGATTTTGCTGGGTAATCCAAT
This sequence comes from Dendrobates tinctorius, assembly GCF_039654945.1. Classification (NCBI taxonomy): domain Eukaryota; kingdom Metazoa; phylum Chordata; class Amphibia; order Anura; family Dendrobatidae; genus Dendrobates; species Dendrobates tinctorius. The sequence goes on along the minus strand of NW_027361751.1, from coordinate 14,365,653 downwards.
AGCAGCATAACGTAGTGGAAAAGACCCTGATTCCTGCGATGTGTCACTTCCTAGGTTGCTTGGTGTATTTTTTATAAAATTACCGTTTTAAAGGGAACCTGTCAGAAGAATTGTGCACAGTAACCTACAGGCAGTGTTAGATTGGCGCTGTTATACTGATTAAAATGATACCTTGGTTGCTGATCTCTCAGTGACCTGCCCCCTAGTTTGCATAATGAATACATGTACATAGTAAAGAACAAATAAACCTTTCTGCAGGCAGGTGCCGATTGTGACACCTGCGCTGCAGTATAATCGCATCTTTAATGTGTAGTTACTACATGTGGTTGAGCGTTTCCTCAGGTGTATAACAAAAAAAGTAAAAACGACTATCTGTGTACATAGCTGTGAAACAATAGCTGCTATTGCGCAGGTGGTGGCAGCACCATCTTGCTAGAGAAGAAAAAAAATTTCCTCCTCCAAGATGGCACTGTCCGCGCCTCTGCAGTAGCGGTTTTCAGTGATCACAGGCAACGTATTCATTATGCAAACTAGGGCGCAGGTCAGTGAAGGATCAGTGAACTGTAAGCAGTCTGCATTATGAATACCTAATCAGAGCACCAGTAAAGACCACCCTCCAGGTCGCCCCGGGGCACGAGCATATCATTAACTCAAAACTGAAAATAAAGATTACACAACAACCACAAGACGGATTTCATCACCAGGTATCATTTTAATCAGTATAATGGCGTCGACTTGACACGGTAGGTTACTCCGCACAAAACCTGTTGACAAGTTCCCTTTAATGATGAGCCCTGTCTAACCCCTTAACTCTGCCCACACTACTGATTGGTACAATGTACACTGGCAGGAGGACTACAAAGCAGGAGGACTACATGGCATGAGACAACTAGTCCTCTAGTGATAATCTAATGCTGATAAAACACTGATTTTATTGAAACTGAAACAAGCAGCCCAGTAAGTGACACATTGCTGAACTCAGAATCTCTGCCCCTAAATTATGGTGCCCTCAGCTTAAAAGGTAAACAACCCCTGACAGACACCCTTTAAGACCTTCATCTTAGATATTACAATCAACAAGTTTTTCTTATTATAAAGACCTCCTCAAATAATTTACATTTAATAATAATCAAAGATTGGAAATTTCCTTCTTGTTCTACAGCGCAAAAATATATACATATATCTATGTGCTTTGCTGTTTCAGATTCACGGACTCCCTGATTAGCCAAACTATCTACAAATAGAAATTTGAAACTTTCGTTCTTCTATAGTCAGAGGCGTATCCAGGGGGGGGCAGTCGGGGCAGTTGCCCCGGGCGCAGGCAGCAGGGGGGGCGCAGTCGGGCCACCTAATGCAGCGGTCCGCAGTGTCTCCCCTGGCGGCTGCGTTCTGCCGCTCCCCATCCTGTGAGTCGGCTGTTCTCTGTGACGGCTGTCAAGCTGACAGCTGGCGCAGAGAAGGAGGCCGCGCCGGCTCCCAGGCAGCAATTGTACTGGCGTCTATACAGACACCAGTACAATTGAAGCTCCGACCGCCGGGTCAGAGCGACATCAGCAGTGTGATCATGTCATGTGATCACGCTGCTAACGTCACTCCCCGGCGCCCAGAGCGAACGCTGGTGGTAAGTGTGCTCCTCTGTGGAGCTGAAGAACCATCGAAGATGGGAGATGGGGGGGTGTTAATGAGTGGGGGGGTTAATGAGTGGAGATGGGGTTTAATGTGGGGATGGGTGTTAATGAGTGGGGGGGTTAATGAGTGGAGATGGGGGTTAATGTGGGGATGGGGGTTAATGAGTGGGGGGTTAATGTGTGGAGATGAGGGTTAATGTGTGGGGCTTAATATGGGGATGGGGGTTAATGAGGGGGGTTAATGAGTGGAGATGGGGGTTAATGAGTGTGGGGGAGTTAATGAGTGGAGATGGGGTTAATGAGTGGAAATGGGGGTTAATGTATAGGGGGTTAATGTATGGGGGGTTAATGAGTGGAGATGGGGGTTAATGAGTGGAGATGGGGGTTAATGTATGGGGGTTAATGAGTGGGGATGGGGGTTAATGTGTGGGGGTTAATGAGTGGGGATGGGGGTTAATGTGTGGGGGTTAATGAGTGGGGATGGGGGTTAATGTGTGGGGGGATTTGGAGTGGGGGTACATAAAGTGTGGGGAGATTTGGGAGTAGGGACGAGGGGTTATTGAGTGGGGATGGGGGATACTTAATGTGTGGGGGGATTTGGAGTGGGCATGGGGGGTACTTAATGTGTGTGAGGGATTGGGGATGGGGTGATTTGGAGTGGGGATGGTATTTAATGTGTGTGGGGAAATTTGAGGACACAAAATGAAGAGTATGTATGAGGGCATGTATGTGGAAACAGTATGGGGGATGGGTGCAGACAGTATGGGGAGCGAACGGGTTAATGTATGTGGAGACAGTATGAGTATCGATGGGAAAAATGTATGTGGACACAGTATGGGGAGTGAGGGTGATGGGATGTGTGCAGACACAGTATGGGGAGTCGGGGGTATGTGTGAGCAGACAGTATAGAGAGTGAGGGTGTAAATATATGTTGAGACAGTATGGTGAACAGGTGGGATGTTAGAGGAGACAGTATGAGGAGGGAGGGGAATAGTGTGAGGCGACATTATATTGCAGATATTTGTATTTAGGGGCATTATAATGACACTTCTATCTTTAAGGGCATCGTGTGGAGATTTGCTGCAGAAGACCGGAGAAGATGGAAGTCTGCAGAGATGGCTGTGGATGAGAAAACTCATCATGGGGTCTGGACAAGAAGAAGAAAAGGAGACCGACTTCAGAGATGACGTCATCTATAAGGTACCTGGATGTAATTATTATTTGTGACACTGACTAATTCTCATGTTTTTATTTGTTAGGAACATTAAAGGGGTTGTCCAGGTTTGTGCTGAGTCTGCAGTCATTCTATGTGACTGCAGACTTCTGAATTCTCACAGTGCTCACTGAACGCTGTTAGGATTCTCTTGTGCCGGTAATTTACATACATACGGTCACATGCTGACTAGACATGTGTGGCCTCACTCAATGAAAATGAACTGAGTGAGGCCGGGCACGTCTAGTCGGACTGTGGCCAGAAGTATACAAATCACATACTTGTGCTGACATGATTGTACATCAGCAAGGGAGAATCCTAAAAGTGTGCAGTGCATTAGTTGTGGGAATTCAGAAGCTGCAATGTCAGGATTCAGCTCTGCAGGCTCCAGTAGTCATCACATGGACACCTCACTCATATGCGATTTTCATAGTTATTGTCTTGTGACAACGAGCTTCTCTTCCTGCTTTCAGTTTTTTACTGAACATTGAGAGCATTAGGGAGAGCGGCTCGTGGGTACATGGCTAAGTGTGCAAGTCGCATATGTACTTGGGGGGGGGGGGGGCGCCGAACCAAATTCTTGCCCCGGGTGCCAGAATGCCTAGATACGCCTCTGTCTATAGTAGTGAGCAAGCTGACATGGTGTAAGCCATAATTCACTACAGGACACATGGAATGTACTGGTCAGGGATAATGAAGCTATTTGCAATGTAGTAATAAACCAGTTTGCACTTTTGATGAACTGATCCAACAACTTAATTCTTCCTTGAAAGGAGAAGAAATATATCTGAGTGGCCATATAAATTTCACAGCTTGCGTACAGTAAAGTCAAGTAAAAACTCCACTTTTTCAAACATTTCATGAGGCAATTATTTCAGATCTTTAGATATTGATTGAAGTGTAGGTTAGGACCCCAAAAGCACTGATGTGGTAGTGAATTCATACTTGAAAGGATCTAAAGGCTCGGACACAATACATATTTTTGAGAAGAGAAAAAATATTTCATTTTGGCTCTTTTCCGCTTCAGTGAAGAATCCCATGTTTTTTATTTTATTCCAGTAACCTTTTACTTTTGATGTCCTCTGCTGCTTCCCTGAATATTGTATGAACCACAATGCAGCCCCACATCCTAGTCACATCATAACCCCTAGAGAGTTATTGGGGTCTCTTTATGTACCGGAAAATGCATGGTCCATAGAACCTTTAGTGATGTGTCAATGTTTGTGCCTAATATCTTCATCACAAAATACATCTGCGGTATAGCTGGACAAAAAGCTCCATTTTCTGCCCAAAAGTGGAACATATTGTAATTAAAGAAATTGAGAGCTGTAGATATGTGCTCAATATCAAACACGGAGAGACTGCTAAGCTGGATTTACGCTGGCCAAATATTCTGAACAAGCAATACTAGGAACTCTTGCTTCACAATAATTGGGCAGTGCAAACAGGCTGCCAATCACCCGACGTACAAAGCAAAATACCAACAGGTTGCAAATCACCTGACTTACAAACCAAAATGCTTGGTTGTTCAATGAAATTATTTTTAGGCAAGCTCAAAAATTATCACTCTTGGCAAGGCATCATTTTGAGTGAACAGGACATGTCCTTTTGAGAACAATGGCAACCTATGTACACTGCGGTAACCTCAGCACTGTGGGAAAAGTAACTGAGCTCAGCACAGTTCAACTCAGTGAGGTCCCCGCAGATCATCATTATCATGGTGATCTGGGGTGAACTCACAGAGCTGAACTGCAGTGATCTCAGTGACTTTTCCCCACAGTGCAGAAGTCATCGCAGTTCAGCCTGGCTGGGAATGCTGCCTTACTGTCCAGCGGTAACTTCAATGATGTGACCGCTGGTCACTGATGCTGCGCTTGCACCAGCTCATTCACCAGTGGTTCTCGGCATGGACAGTCACATCTTTGCACCATCCAGGTTGAAAACTATTTATCCCCCAGACAGAGATTATGGCGTGGGACAGAGCGAGGGGCAGCTGAGGGATATTGTTTTTTTTTATTTTTGTTTTATTACAGGAGATGAGGGCTTCAATGGAATGGGCTTCAGGTGAGTATAAGTGTGTTTGTTATTTTTAAACAAAAATGGAAAAGTGTGTTTTGTTTTATTTCAAATAATAGACTTTATACATGCTGTATCTTTATTTACCGTATAACTATAGGTTTTGTAATGGATGATTGTCTTGTAGATGACTCTTCACTACTAAGCTGTGAGCTTGATTTCACCAGACAATACAAAAGTGACATCAACCCCACAAATATAAACCCCACTTGCCACCACTACAGGGAAAGTGGGAAGAGCCGGTTAAAGCACCAGAATTGACGCATCTAATACTGTAGATGTGCCTTTTCTCAGTGGCTGCTATTTTTAGGCTGAGGGGTCAATATTCATGACAACTTGCCAGCCTAAAAATAGACCCCACCTGTCAGTTTAGCAAGGCTGGTTGTTAAAAATGTGGATGACCCCACACCGTTTTTTGAAATTATTTAAATAATTAAAAAAAACATATTCTTGTTAACCAGCCTTGCTGATGTTGTCAGCTGAAGGTTGCAGTTCCCAGCTGTAAGTTTTGCTGGCTGGTTATAGAAAATACAGGGGAACCCATGCCAATGTTTTATTTTATGCAATTATAGCGCAGGCGCCGGCTGATGAATACTCCTGCTCTCACTGTTAGCGGCAGCAGGTGTAAGCTGATGGGAATAATAGTACTATCAGCTGCCGTCTGCTCTCACTTTTATCAGTTAAATATGACTCTCATCATTCTCCCCTGCTCACATTGATCACTGTCAGTGCAGGGGAGAATGATGCGAGTGGTCTTCAGCACCCAGCACTGGAGAACAGCGCTAAGTGTACCGCTGCTTCTCAGATGCTGGTATGTGTCACACGGATGACATTCCTGTGTGTGTTATCTGTGTGCACGTGTGCGGGACGTTGTGCAGCCCGTGCTGCTGGTAATAAACGGACATGTCAAAGTATTTTGCCAATGTACACAGTCCATGGAAATACAGTGACATGCACAGACGTGTGTGTCTCCGGTACTTCTGAAAACTGTCACAATGTAGAGGACACACTGCCGTCTGAAAGAGTCCTTAGGACATGTTCATACAAATTTTTTTCAGGCAGACCTGCTTTGAAATCAACTGAAAAAGCACTAAGTGAATGCTCAAAAGAATGAGCATATACATTTCTATATAAAAAAAACCTTGCTATTCAATCTTTGGAGAGTTTTTAACCAATTCAGGTTTTCAAAGATGCCAAGTGGTTAAAAAAAGTGACATGACCGTTCTTTATTTCTGCTCTGAAGACACTTTATTCTTTATAAGTCAACTAGCTGAAGAGCCCGGCATTGCCTGGGCATAGTAACTAACTACGGTTAGTTATAGCAAATTATAATGATTATATATATATATATATATATATATAAAGCTGAGTGTGGAGCCCCGCCCACTCCGCATAGCCACATTTGCTATAATATCCCACATCATCCCGTCAGCCAGAGCTACCAGACTATTACCGCTAATATCCCACATCATCCCGTCAGCCAGAGCCACCGGACTACTACCCCTAATATCCCACATCATCTCATCAGCCAGAGCCACTGGACTACTACCCCTAATATCCCACATCATCCTGTCTGCATGGGGTCAGAACCAGAGCGCTGAGTGGAACTGTCCTAACTTCCATACTGGGGATCCCTTTAAGAGAGGTCTGGCGTCAGAACCAGAGCCCTGAGTGGATTTGCCCTAACTTCCATATCAATGATCCCTTTAATAGAAGCCTGGGGTGAGAAACAGAGCACTGAGGGATTTACCCTAACTTTCATAGCGGAGATCCCTTTAAGAGAGGCCTGGGGTCAGTACCAAAGTGCAGTTTGGATTTTCCCTCACTTCCATACCGAGGATACCTTTAAGATGGGCCTAGAGGAAGGAATCAGAGTGTAGAGTGGATTTGCCCTCACTTCCAAACCAGGAACCCTTTAAGAGAGGCCTGGGGTCAATACCAAAGCACTGGATGGATTTGCCCTGACTTCCATACCAATGATCCCTTTAATGGGAATCTGTCACCCTTTTTTTGTCCTATCAGCTGCCGGCATTTACATCAGGGGCTTATCTACAGAATTCTGTAATGCTGTAGATAAGCCCCCAATGTAACCTGAAAGAGAAGAAAAACACGTTAGATTATACGCAAGCATCGGGAGAGGTCTGGCGTCTGGGCACTGCAGTATTCTGCTCTGCCCTCAACAGGGCAGAGCAGTGCGCCTGCGCCGGGCTACTACAGGAAGGGAAGAAGAGGGCGGCATCGTATGAAGATGGGAGGAGTTGGACTGGACCACGACACCCATCGGACCGGACTGTCCCCTCCGGTGAGTATAATCTAATGTGTTTTTCTTATCTTTCAGGTTACATCGGGGGCTTATCTACAGCCTTACAGAATACTGTAGACAAGCCCCTGATGTCAATGCCGGCAGCTGATAAGGCAAAAAAAGGGTGACAGATTCCCTTTAATAGAAGCCTTGGGTCAGAATCAGAGCGCTGAGGGATTTGCCCTAACTTCCATACCGGAGATCCCTTTAAGAGGGAAGATGTGCCTATGGGATGGATGTGTTATGGGTATATGGGCAGGGAGGGGGTATTCATTTCTGTCATGTGCTCTCTGCTCCTTTCTGGGGGGCAGACAATGGCTGGGAGCTTATGTTTCTGGGGATGCAAGATTTCCCCCACCCGGTCAGTGTCTGCTGAGGTGTTGTCGTGGAGTGGGAAAACTGTTGCTCATAGCAACCAATCACAGCTCTGGTGAAATGAAAGATGCTTAGTGATTGGTTGATGCACACATACATTCAATTTTATATACATAGATGAGAAGGTTCAAAAAACAAACATCTTTTTGAGCAATTTGCCAATGTCTTTGCTTGAAAAAAAACGTAAGCAGTTGAATAGAGTTAAAAACAAAGGCTTGGAAAACAGCACACACCCCTGACAAAGGAATCACTCCTAAACGCGCGTCAGGGTGTGCGCTGTACTTGGAACGGCGGACCTTAAAAGGTACAGGCCCCCTTTCATTGCTCCAGCACCGTTGCCTTTGCACACTAAGCACTTTTTTGTGCTTTATTGCCCCAGCACTATTGCCTTGCACATAAGCACTTTATCAGTAACTGCACCTTTTTTGTGTTAGGCTGGTTTCACATTAGCGCTTTTGTGCGCAGCGCATCGTGCGCACCCGTGCGCATGCGCACCTATGTTTAACATGACGTGCGCATGGTCTTGCGCACACTTGCGTTTTCGTGCGCATGCGTTTTTTTGTCTTTCGCGCCAGGCGCGCCAGACGCAACGTGTTGCATCTTTTGGTCTGCCCTGTCTCGTCAAAAAAACGCATGCACACGCTTGCGCATGGAATGCGAAAAAACAACACATTGAAGTCTATGGGAACGCATGCGTGCGCATGTTCTTGCGCATGCTTGCGTTTTTTTGCGCATGCGTTTTTGAGGTAAACAAGTCTAGAATGTTCTCTAGACAATGGAAAAAATGTCACACCTAAAAACGCATGTGCATAAAAAACGCAAACGCACGCAAAAACGCATGTAAAACGCAAGCAGCGCTGCGTTTTTTTGACGCATCAGCGTGCACATGACGCTAAAAAACGCGCGTTTGTTTTGCGTTTTTCTTTGCGTTTTTTATGCGCCCGATGCGCTGCGCAAAAAAACGCTAGTGTGAAACTAGCCTTAGGCTGGTTTCACATTTGCGCTTTTGTGCGCAGCGCATCGTGCGCACCTGTGCGCATGCGCACTGCGCACCTATGTTTAACATAACGAGCGCATGGTCTTGCGCACACTTGCGTTTTCGTGCGTTTGCGTTTTTTTGTCTTTCGCGCCAGGCGCGCCAGACGCAACATGTTGCATTTTTTGGTGCGCTCAGTCTCGGCAAAAAAACGCATGCGCACACTTGCGCACGGAATGCGCAAAAACAGCACATTGAAGTCTATGGGAACGCATGCGTGCGCATGGTCTTGCGCACGGTTGCGTTTTTTTGCGCATGCGTTTTTGAGTTAAACAAGTCTAGAATGTTCTCTAGACAATGGAAAAAATGACACACCTAAAAACGCATGTGCATAAAAAAACGCAAACGCATGCAAAAACGCATGTAAAACGCAAGCAACGCTGCGTTTTTTGACGCATCAGCGTGCGCATGACGTTAAAAAAAGCGCGTTTGTTTTGCGTTTTTCTTTGCGTTTTTTATGCGCCCGATGCGCTGCGCAAAAAAACGCTAATGTGAAACTAGCCTTAGTACCACCTTTTTGTATTTATGATGGCGCTCATATTTTTTCACCACTGCAGGGTTTCTTTTCTTTTTGGGCACATGCCCCTTTTTTAGACTTAGTTTTAGTGCATTTACCTGAGTATTTTGTGTTTTCCTAGGGATTTTACACACTGTTTTATGATATACACAATCCCTCCTCCCCCCCTTTTTAACTCCCTTGGGGCCTTATTCATGTGATCATAACGAATATGTATTTATTTATCTTTTTATTCTTTTTTGGTCCACTATCCTTCCTTGTATGTTTTTAATTATATAATTTTTTGTATTATTGATTTTATATTCCGAGTACAGGCACATTTCTTTTTTATGTAGTACTACCGTTTACCATTTCTGTTTAATAAAGGTTATTTTATTCAAATATCTGCTTGTCCGGTATTTCCTTTTAGACCATCAGTTTGGGTTTTTTGTTCGGTTCTTTTGATTTTCAAGTGGTCTGCCACTCATTCACAGAGCACCTATGTGTCATTCACTATAGAAATATATATTGACTAATGTGTTATTTGTTATTTTACTTTCTGATATATAGGTGTCACTGTGTTCAGTTCGTGTTGACTTCATTCAATCTAGAGAAAATGGCTTCAAAATGCATGTAATAAAATGTTTGAACCAAAAAAAAAAAATACCACTGCAATCAATGTAGTTATCATTGCACGCGCAGGACATATTGTCAAAAAGATCCATTAAGTTAAATCAACCCAAGAAATAAACCCTAGAGGAAAGGAATTGGCTTCAAAGTGAACTTCAAATGAGGTTGTCTCCTGCTTCTTCTCAAAGGAGGGATTCATGGTATGGAACTGGAGTATGTTACATTTTATGGCTCATTCAGATGTCCGTTTTTTTTTTTTTTACATACGAGAAAAGCGGTCCTAATTTCATCAGTGATTTTGTTCCGTTTCAACAGATTTTCATCATACTGTCATTTGAGTTTCTAATAATTGGGCATGAGTTTCATCAGTTTTTCCAGGATGAGAAAAAAAAGTTTGTCTACCTTCTCCCATCACACAGATGGCATCCAAGTAAGGTCCGAATTTTTCATGAACACATAGACTTGCATCGACGATTTGCATTACGGCTCATTCAGATGTCCTATACACTTTGAATGGGGTCATTCACATGTCTGTGATTTTTGTCAAACTATGCGGTCCTCACAAAATCACAGAGATATTGATGAGAGTGTTGGATCAAAATCGGCAATGTAACACTATGGGTCCGTAAAAAAATCAAAGTGTGGTCTGATTTTCACGGATTGTTAATTAGGAAAAGCTGGAGAAACTTGTTTTTAATTTTCACATATGAAGAAAACTAATGAAACTAGGACGTAACTCAGATAAAACTTTTGTAAGGCTGGTTTCACACTTGCGTTTTTTCGCGTTGGATTTTAGCACTAAAAAAACGCATGCGTCTTTTTTTCCTATATTTTGCATGGGATGCGCTTATGTGCGCATACACATGCGTTTGTATGCGTTTTTCCGCGCATGCGTTTTTTGTGGTATGCGCTCGGGCGCACAAAATGCATCCTGTTGCATTTTTTGGGCGTCCGACTTGCCTCAAAAAAGCGCATGCGCGCAATGCATTTTTTTTTACAGCAAGACACCCATTATAAGTCTATGGGTGCGCATATGTGCGCATTGGCATGCTTATGCATGCGTTTTTTTGCGCATGCGTTTTTTTGTTGGCCATTAGTTAGACAATGGAATTTAGGGGTTTGGGTTAGAGTTAGGGTTAGTTAAGGGGGTTTAGGGCTAGGGTTAGGGTTAGGTTTAGCTAGGGTTTAGGGTTAGGGTTAGGGTTTGGGTTAGGGTTAGTAGGGTTTGGTTAAGGGTTAGGGTTAGTATGGTTTGGTTAAGGGTTAGGGTTAGGGTTAGGGTCAGGGTTAGGGTTAGGGTCAGGGTTAGGGTTAGGGTTAGGGTCAGGGTTAGGGTCAGGGTTAGAGTTAGGGTTAGGATCAGGGTATGGTTTGGTTAAGGGTTAGGGTTAGGGTCAGGTTTAGGGTCAGGGTTAGGGTTAGGGTTAGTAAAGTCATGGTTTGGGTTAGTGTGAGGGGCCACCTAATGTTGGAAAAAAATGCAAACGCGGTAAAAACGCACTAAAAACGCATACAAACGCATAAAAACGCTGCGTTTTTTTCATGCATGCTCATAAAAATGCTTGAAAAAAACGCAGCATTTGTATGCGTTTGTATGCGTTTTTTCAATGCGTTTTTTTGCGGGAAAAACGTGCTGCAAAAAAAAGCAAGTGTGAAAGTAGCCTAATACTTATCAAAATCAATGTTGAAACTGTCGTTTTCCTTGTACATGAAAAAGCTGAATCCTTTGAGTTAAGGGAGCACCACTTGGATCTTGAAGCGGATTTATCACAACCCTTGTGTAGGCTTTGCTTTAGGCTTTGGTATATGGAGATTTTATTATGAGTACAGCTATTTTCCACCTATTAAGAACAGCTGTTCCCTCTCAGCAGCAACTCAGTTCCTCCCAGAAAACAATAATCTATATAGAAGAACAGTTTTATGACATATTACTTTGTCTATTTGCCATAAACAAAAACTAGCACAATTATATTGAGGGCTCGCTCACACTTGCGTATAAATCGGACTAGTGCAATCCCATAAAAAAATCAGATTGCACTCGGACCAATGTTATTCAATGAGGCAGTGCAGATCTGCTATTTTTTTCTCATCTGTACTCAGCTTGAGGAAAAAAATCTCAGCTTCCTGCACATGGATGTGTAAATTGGACGAGATTCGCCAATGTAATTTAGAAATGGGAGAAATAAATGGACAGAACACCGTATGGTGTCTGGTTTTTACACTTACATCTTAAAGGTACTAGGAAATTTATTCAGCCAATCACATGAAGTTCACAGCCAGAACCTCCTGGGAACCAATTAAAAAAATATATATAAAGATTCAGATAGATAGATGATAGATATCCTGCAGATACAGGAGCTTCTCACAAAATTAGAATATCATCAAAAATTTAATTTATTTCATTTCTTCAATATAAAAAGTGAAACTTACATATTATATAGAGTCATTACAGACAGAGTGATCTATTTCAAGTGTTTATTTCTGTTAATGTTGATGATTATGGCTTACAGCCAATGAAAACCCAAAAGTCATTATCTCAGTAAATTAGAATAATAAACAAAAAACAACTGCAAAGGCTTCCTAAGCGTTTAAAAATGTCCCTTAGTCTGTTTCATTAGGCTCCACAATCATGGGGAAGACTGCTGACTTGACAGATGTCCAGAAGGCAGTCATTGACACACTCCACAAGGAGGGTAAGCCACAAAAGGTCATTGCTAAAGAAGCTGGCTGTAAATGGTCCTGTAAGAGACTAATAGCTCCTGAGTAAAAAAAAGGATTGTATGTGGACAGAACACGGATGACGAGTGAGGAAAAATTGTTCCACTCTCCTGGATGACAATGGGACTGATTTTTTTATACGTTAGTGTGAGCAAACCCTTAAACTATTAATTTAGCCTAGGTTCACAACATCATTAGCTTCTTTATTCATCCAATGTATATATGTAATGAATCCATAGGCAATCATTAACCAAAATGTGTATTAAAAGCGTGTCCACGTGTTTGCTCTGTATACATTGCCATATGATTGCAAAAAAATGTATGCTGAACTCTTCCAATATATATTTTTATAGAAATCAATGGCAAGTGCACAGATCTAGCAAAGGTTATGGGCGAACCTGTGGATGTTCGAGCCCGGTAGATCTCCCAGGCTTTATTTACAAGCATGGAACCACTGCAGCCAATCAGTGGCTACATTGACTGCATTGCCTGTGACTGCTGAAGCAGCAGATTGGCTGCCACAGTCACTTGTTGGCCGGTTGTAAGCAAAGAGCAGGAAGAGTATCGTAGAAAGAAGATATGAGTAGACGTTTTGCTTTAGAACAATTTCAGCTGTTTTTATTTTTTTATTTCCTATAATCCCTTGAAACCGCTTGTCGAATCTTTATTCATTTGTTTTTCTGCACTGCGGAACCAAAAATGACTGACTGATGAAATATCTAGAGATAAACTGGAAAACCAACAATAAAAGGTAAAAATAATAGGTTATATATGTGTAAGCTCAGATTCTGATACATTAGCAGAATAAAGCAGAAGTTTTTCAGCTCCAAAGTCAACGCAGACACAACACTAAACTCTATATTTTGGGCATTGAATAAAAGTTTGCGATTATTAAAACCTGTTCAAAACTTCTTCAATGGTTTGCAAGCAAGTTCCAAGCAACATTATTGTGGCTAGGATATACAGTATATTAGGGATAACAAATTCATCATAATCTACATTACATAAGTGGGTTGTAAATTACCAAGAAATACAGTATTTTTGAGTCCTTAAATGTTTTTTTTTCTTTGGTGCAGGGTAGCTGGTAGATGCACCAGAGTCTTATGCCTCTTAAAGAGAATGTGTAAGCACTATTTTGTTCTGTACAGTAAAGACATGACTCCTATGGCGCTGTCTTACAAATTACATTGATTCCTTTGGTGAAGAAATCCGCTTTGTGGTTCTTTAATCACCATTTGAAGTTTTCTGCTAATGAGATTTCGGTGCACAGGGGCCGGACTGTGCACTAGGTCTTCTCCTCCCTGTCTGTGGTTCCCTTGCCCCTATGCCTGCCTCCAGTCTGTGAATAACAGGTCATTGCTTTTTCAGTGAACAGGCTCCTCTGTTTTGATAGGAGATTTCACACAGAAGAGGCCAGTTGTGGGGCTGGGACGTCACAGACAGGGTGGAGGAGACCCAATGCACAGTCCGGCCCCTGTGCACCAAAATCTGAAGAGCAGAAAACTTCAAATGGTGATTAAAGAAGAAAAGCAGAGTGGATTTTGTCGCCAAAGGTATCAGTGTAATCAGTATTACAGCAACTGTACAACCATGTCTTTACTTTAAGAAATTGTGCTGAGAGGTTCTCTTTAATGAATTTGGTGCATTTTACTCCAGTACACTCTTCATCAAGACTGGAGCACAAAACGCCAAATAGTCTTTTGATTAGTTGCCTATTAATCATGGGCAGTGACGAAAGTCATATTGTAGGAAGAATTCCAGAAAACAGTTCTTATTAGTGGAAAGTAGCCAAGGAATAAAATTTTCTTCACGTTGCCCATCCCTAAACTTATTTTTAGCTGGAAACCAGACAGTGCACGGCCCCTCTCCCCGAATTGGCTTTTAGAGTTTTAAATGATGTTCACATTTTAATTAATATACTGTATGAAGGAATTGTGTTATTGGAAATTGCTTATGTTAATTGCTTCCTATAGGGGAAAACCTCATATCTGTCCACATGGAGCAGAAATGATGCTGATTTTCCATGCAGATTTGCGAACAGAAAATTGACAGCAAAATACCGTAGTAGGCCCATGGATGAGATTTTTTTTACTAATCTTATCCCCATGCTACATACTTTTTCGGCATGGAGATTGACCGGCGGTGTGGCTTTCTAAATCTCCAGCATGACAATTTCTGTCGTGGATTTCACTGTAGAGGGGTAAAATCTGCAGGAAAATCTGCATATGAACCAGGAGCTTTAGTTGCGGATTTGCCGCAGATTTTCTGTCCCATGTGGATGTAGCCTGACTCACAAATGGCGTAATTTTTCCACTGGAAATTTGGATTCACTGATGGTCTCGGCCTCAATAGAATGAAATTCACAGAGAAAATCCACATTAGAAACTGATACCGCAGAATGTGGATGAGATTCGTTAACATCTCATCAATATGCCTCGTACTGTTTTGTACTAAGCGTTTAATTTGTGCAACTCCAAAAGTAAAATCATCAACTTTTCAATCCCGTGTGACCTACCCTTAAAGGGAGTGATTTGAGTAAATCATATTAGGAAGTTGCTGCTGTTACCAAAAGTAATAAAATTAATATTTGCACATCCGGAAAGCCTGAAAGTGTCAACCTATGAGATTTAGTTGTTGGAAGTATTTTCCGTATTTAAAGAAAAAAATTATCATTCTATAACGTAAACTCTAAAATCTGTGAGATTATTATTATATTTTGGTTATGCAAACAGTATATTGTTCCAGTTATCAAACATTGTTCCTACAATTATAGACGTGTGCAAAATATTTTATCATATTAATTTATGAAAAATATGGTTAAAGTAAAGTAATGTGAAAAGGTGAGAGATTGCAGCACATAAATATGCCGTTATTACACAAACACCGCGTCTTGTCACGACTAGTGCGCGTAATGATGGCCCCAAATGGGCTATGACTTGCTGCCATCTTGTGGAACATAGTGGGATTTCACAAATTCAGGAGTAACATAAAGAACCATATTCTTGTAGTTAGGAGAAAAATTTGCAGAAGGGGCAGGTACAAGATTTTATTTGCAAATTAGGAAGTAATTTTGTGTTTTCATGGGGTATACTACATAAACTCTATGGTTTTCTATTACACTTTCTAAGTTTACTACTAAATAAACACTAATTTAGCCAAATAGAGTCTTATGACTTCCATATTTAAATAAGAATATTACTGTCATAAGGCCAAAGGAAAACATAGGAACTGCAGTGTGAATAGGATATCAAACAGTGCTGGCTGTGCTAATTAACATGAGCATATGAAGAGCTCACATCAGGTAGTTGATATAGATATGAATCTTGAAAGCCAAACTGTGACTACCAGACACCTACGCTGTTTATCTTTACTAACCAGTAGGATCAGACAGGTTCAAAGCAAATCTGTCAGTCATCAGACAGAATGGCAACCATCACGAATATGACATCCCTTGGACAAAAGATTTTATGCCTCTAGCCAGCTTTAATTTAGTTGAAAAAATGTGGAATCATTTTCTTTCAATTGATTTAATTTGGATTTCATTAAAAATGCTGGAGCATTTAACTTCTACAGCCTCTAAGTATCACAGTACATAGAATCATACAATGTTAGAGTTGAAAGGGAAATCCAGGGTTATCGTGTCCATCCCCCTGCTCAATGCAGGATTCACTAAACTATCTCAGACAGATGTCTGTCCAGCCTCTGTTTGAAGACTTCCATTGAAGGCGAACCCACCACCGTGGCAGCCTGATCCACTCATTGATCACTCTCACTGACAAAAAGTTTTTTCTAATATCTAATCTGTATCTTCTCCCTTTCAGTTTCATTCCAATGCTTATTGTGTTTTCATGCGCAAATGAGAATAATGATGATCCCTCCACACTCTGACATCCCTTCAGATATTTGTAGACAGCTATTAAGTCTCCTCTTAGCCTTCTTTTTTTCAAGCTTAACATTCCTAGATCCTTTAACCATTCCTCGTAGGACAGAGACTGCAAACTCATACTTGGTCATATTTTCAATAAGGATACTATGAGATACTTTATCAAATGGTTTGCTGAAGTCGAGAAATACTATATCTACCACATTTCCCTGATCATAGAAGAAAATTAGATTAGTTTGGCATGACTTGTTTGCTATAAACCCATGCTGGTTCATTACCGTGTTCTTAGCCAAGTACTTACATACGTGCTGTTTAATAATTTGGTGAAATTTCCTGGTATTGAAGTAAGCCACACTGACCTGTAATTTCCTGGCTCTATCTTCTTTCTTTTTTAGAAGATAGGGACAACATTTGCCCTTCTCTAATCTTCTGGGACTTTTCCTGTTCTCTAGCAAATTTCAAAGATTATGGCTAGTGGTTTTGCAATTTCATCTGCTATCTCTTCCAGTACCCTAGGATGTAAGTCATTTGCACCAGGAGAGTTAATTTCTTTTAAATTAGCTAAGTGTTCCCTCACCATTCCTCTGTTTATGTTAGGCGTCGGATTCCTGGCACTGCACAGCGGGAATCCAGAGCCAGACATCCTGCGGTCGCCCATTCTCCTCTGACTCCTGCTCAGCAATCACGGCGAGCCAGGCATTCTCCTCAGACGCGTTCTGTGAGCCTGGATGTTGCTGCCACCTCCAGTGCAGCAATGGTAGCGCAACCTGCTTTGCAGGGAACCGCTCCAGAGGCTAAGTCCTCGTGCCGTGCTACTGAGCATGCCCGCAACGTGCCCTCTCAGTGGAGAGCAGGGGTCACATGTGCAGGTCCTGTGTCGGATCTGATTGGTCCTTCCTAAAGTATTGGAAGGTCCCGGAAACGCATGGCTATAAAAGCCCCGCATGGCGACTCGGCCATGCGCTAGTGTAGCATATTATTCTGTGTGTGTATGGTGATGGATGCATGGACTGGTGTCTGACTCATTATGAAACCCCTACCCTCTGATATTACGAGTGGTGACTGAGTGTGTATAGTCAGCTCCAGGGTTGTGGCAAGCTACACGCCACTTGCTCCATGCCTACACTAGCGTCCGTCGGCGCCCGGTTCTCGGCGCCGACGCTTGCGGCCTTAGCTGCCGCTGCGCTGCGATACCAGCAGCTATTGGTGTTCGCGGCTGCGACGCCACACGCTGGCTCCTGTGACGTTAACAGGGCCAGAACCTTTGCATATAATTTTGCCAAGCGACTCTGTGTCTGAACAGAGCCGCTCCTAGCGTTCGGGTGACGTTAACCCGTGCGCACTACAGCACCTTCTGGTGCATCTGCCATTGTCCAGCAGCGGTCTAGTCACCTACCGCACGATGGACCCCAGGCGGCGAACGCACCTCCTATTATTTATATTTGGTGCTTTCCGCCGTCCCTAACATTACACTAGCGCCAGGGTCTGGCTGGCAATGGCAGACGTGCAGCAGTTGCAGCGCTATATTCGGCAGCTGGAGAGCAGGTTGGCGGCTATTGAGAGCGCCAACTCAGCAGCGAATACCGCGCTAGCTGCTGCCCAGACAGTCTCCGAGGCTGTCTCACGTGCGCCCGCTCTTTTGCCCATGCCGACACTTTCTCGCCTCCCGCTTCCCGACAAATTTTCGGGTGACAGCGCCACCTGTAGGGGATTCGTCAGTCAGTGCTCAATTCAGCTTGAGTTACTGGCTGCACGGTTTCCTACAGAGCGGGCTAAGGTGGGGTTTATTGTGTCACTTTTGTCTGGCAGAGCATTACAGTGGGCCACGCCATTGTGGGAACGTGATGATCCCGTGGTTCAGGGTGCAGCGCAGTTCCTCTCGGCCCTGAAGCAGGTCTTTTTGGGACCACGGATCACGCACGACACCTCTTTACAATTACTCTCCCTAACACAGGGGTCACTCTCGGTCAGCCATTATGCCGTCCAGTTCCGGACATTGGCTTCCGAGTTAGAGTGGCCGGACAAAGCCTTAGTCCCGGTGTTTTGGAGAGGGTTGGCTGAGCACGTTAAAGACGCTCTAGCTACCAGAGAGGTTCCCACAAGTCTGGAGGATTTGATTGCCGTTTCCACCCGCATTGACCTCCAGTTTACGGAGCGCGGGCTGGAACGGGCACAATCCAGACGTAGGGTTAACTTGGCTCCCACATTCACCAAACCACTAATATACCCCGCACAGGAGCTTTCACCCTCTGAACCTATGGAGGTGTCTCGCACCGGCTCTAAGCCATGACCGATGCGAAGCTCTGCAAGTTGCTATCAGTGCCGACAGTTTGGTCACCCGGCTAGCACGTGTCCTCTGCGGGCGAAAAGGCGTCCACGCCCAGTGGCCGTAGGTAGTGGGCAGTCCGATATGAAACCCTTTTCACCCAAACCGGTATTCCGGGGCATCTTAGACAGTGGGTCCTCCACCTGGGAGGCAGAGGTTACCGTGGACTCTGGGGCCGAGGGGAACTTTATGTCTTCTACCTTCGCCCAGAAACACGCCATTCCCCTGGTATTATTACCTCAGCCTCTGACCATCAGGGTGGTTAACGGAGCACCGTTACCCTCTCAGGTGACCCATCAGACAGCTCCACTAGGGCTCACTATCTCACCCTCTCATCATGAGACTCTGTCCCTGCTAATCCTGCCAGACGGCATCGATCAGGTGCTGCTCGGGGTTCCCTGGCTTTGGTGCCACTCTCCTCATATCGAGTGGGCTACAGGGAAGATACTGGCCTGGAGCAAGGACTGCGAGGGAAGATGTCTGAGGGGCAGTCTTCAGGTGGCTTCCACTGAAGTGCCTGTGGATCTCTCCGCACTACCTAAACCCTACCACCAATACGCGGACGTCTTCTCCAAAAAATCTGCAGAGACGCTCCCGCCGCACCGTCCTCATGACTGCCCGATAGACCTCATGCCAGGCACAGAACCTCCTAGAGGCTGTGTGTATCCACTATCTCTCCCTGAGACTGAAGCTATGTCACAATACATCCGGGAGAACCTGGCTAGAGGCTTTATCAGAAAGTCGGTGTCACCGGCTGGTGCAGGGTTCTTCTTCGTTCAGAAGAAGAGCGGAGAGTTACGCCCCTGCATTGACTACAGAGGTCTCAATGCGATCACGGTTAAAAACAAATACCCTCTACCGTTGATCTCTGAGTTGTTTGACAGGTTGCGAGGGGCCCAGATCTTTACTAAGTTGGATCTGCGAGGGGCATACAACCTGATCCGCATTCGCGAAGGAGACGAATGGAAGACAGCTTTTAATACCAGGGATGGCCATTACGATTATCTGGTTATGCCTTTTGGCCTTTGTAACGCGCCAGCTGTCTTTCAGGATTTTGTTAACGACGTCTTCCGCGACATGCTTTCTAACTCGGTGGTGGTATATCTGGATGATATACTCATCTTTTCGCCAGATTTGACTACCCACCGGAGGGACGTCTGCAGGGTCTTTGACCGTCTGCGGGCGCATTCTCTCTTTGCCAAGCTGGAGAAGTGCCAGTTTGAGCAGGAGTCCTTGCCGTTCCTGGGCTATATCATCTCGGCCCAGGGGCTGGCCATGGATCCTGCCAAACTGCAAGCGGTAATGGACTGGCAAGAACCTCATTCACTCAAAGCGGTGCAGCGCTTTCTGGGGTTCGTGAACTATTACCGCCAGTTTATACCACACTTTTCCACCCTGGTAGCTCCTTTGGTTGCTCTCACTAAAAAAGGAGCTAACCCCAACGCTTGGTCTGAACAGGTCTCCAAGGCCTTCTCGGCTATAAAGTCTCATTTTGCTGGCGCTCCCATCCTACATCGTCCCGATGTGAACAAGCCATTTATACTAGAGGTAGATGCCTCCTCTGTCGGTGCAGGAGCAGTTCTTTTCCAAAAGGACGCTCAAGGTCGGAAGCATTCCTGCTTCTTCTTCTCAAAGACCTTCTCACCGGCAGAGAAGAATTACTCCATCGGTGACAGGGAGCTGCTAGCCATGAAGTTGGCCTTTTCAGAATGGAGACATCTCCTGGAGGGGGCTCGGTTTCCCTTCCAGGTATATACGGACCATAAAAATCTGGTCTATTTACAGACTGCTCAGCGCCTGAACTCCCGTCAGGCTAGGTGGTCACTCTTCTTTTCCCGCTTCCGCTTCACCCTGCACTACCTTTCTGGAGAGAACATCCGTGTGGATGCTCTCTCACGCTCGGTGGTCTCGGCGGAAGAAGGAGAGGCTGAGCCTCGGTTAATTCTCCCGCCGGAGAGTTTTACGACCGTGGCTCCAGTCGCTCTCGAGTCAGTGCCACCAGGCAAGACCTTGGTGCCTCCTCAACTACGGCCGGAGGTCCTCGCCTGGGCACATGCCTCCAGGGTGGGTGGTCATTTTGGCAAAAAACGGACCACCGAACTCCTGGCAAGGTCATATTGGTGGCCACATATGGCTCGAGATGTCAAGGAATATGTGCAAGCATGCGTCTCGTGTGCTTGAAACAGACCCTCTAGACAGAGGCCGGCGGGGCTGTTGTATCCCCTGCCAGTGGCGGATAGACCGTGGGAGATGGTTGGCATGGATTTCATAGTTGGCCTGCCCAAGTCTGGTGGCAGTACGGTCATCTGGGTGGTCACCGACCATTTTTCCAAAATGGTGCACCTGGTGCCACTCGCACGCCTGCCTTCCTCTCGAGGTCTGGCCACTTTGTTTATTAAGCACTTATTCCGTTTGCATGGCATGCCGGACAAAATCGTGAGTGACCGAGGTCCCCAGTTTGCTTCTCGGTTTTGGAGGGAGCTCTGCAGCCTACTCAGCATCGAGCTAAATCTGTCCTCCGCCTACCATAACGAGACGAATGGCTTGGTCGAGAGAGCCAATCAAACCTTGGTCACCTATCTACGGCATTTCGTCTCTGCCAGGCAGGATGACTGGGCATCCTTGCTACCTTGGGCTGAATTTGCCCTAAACAATGTGGTGGCTGATTCCACTGGACAGACGCCCTTCCTCTTAAACTACGGTCAACATCCACGCGTCCCTGTCCCGATGCCAGTGTCCTCCACTGACTCCAGGGTGGCAGACTGGGCAGTGGAGGCCCGGGACATTTGGGATCGCACTCAGGATGCTATCCGGGCATCTAAAGAAAGGATGAGGGCGTCTGCCGACACGCATCGGCGGCCCGCGCCAAGCTTCTCCCCTGGCGACATGGTATGGCTCTCTACCCGAAATATTAAACTGCGGGTCGTCTCCCAAGTTCGCACCGCGATACATTGGACCATTCAAGGTCCTTGAGCGACTTAGCTCGGTGGTCTACCGCCTGGCTCTTCCTCCACATTTGGCCATTTCGGACGTGTTCCATGTGTCCCTCCTCAAACCAGTTCACATGATCCGGTTTCCTGAGTCACCTGCCGGGTCATCAGACTTATCGTCTGACGAGTTTGAGGTTAACGCCATCGTGGGGCGCAGGTTTGTCCGTGGCAAAAAATTTTATTTGGTGGACTGGAAGGGTCATGGTCCCGAGGCTCAGACCTGGGAGCCGGTGGAAAACATTCATGCACCGCTCCTGATCGCGGCGGGGCTCAGAGGGGGGGGGGGCCCTAGGAGGGGGGGTAATATTAGGCGTCGGATTCCTGGCACTGCACAGCGGGAATCCAGAGCCAGACATCCTGCGGTCTCCCATTCTCCTCTGACCGCTCGGACTCCTGCTCAGCAATCACGGCGAGCCAGGCATTCTCCTCAGACGCGTTCTGTGAGCCTGGATGTTGCTGCCACCTCCAGTGCAGCAATGGTAGCGCAACCTGCTTTGCAGGGAACCGCTCCAGAGGCTAAGTCCTCGTACCGTGCTACTGGGCATGCCCGCAACGTGCCCTCTCAGTGGAGAGCAGGGGTCACATCTGCAGGTCCTGTGTCGGATCTGATTGGTCCTTCCTAAAGTATTGGAAGGTCCCGGAAGCGCATGGCTATAAAAGCCCCACATGGCGACTCGGCCATGCGCTAGTGTAGCATATTATTCTGTGTGTGTATGGTGATGGATGCATGGACTGGTGTCTGACTCATTATGAAACCCCTACCCTCTGATATTACGAGTGGTGACTGAGTGTGTATAGTCAGCTCCAGGGTTGTGGCAAGCTACACACCACTTGCTCCACGCCTACACTAGCGTCCGTCGGCGCCCGGTTCTCGGCGCCGACGCTTGCGGCCTTAGCTGCCGCTGCGCTGCGATACCAGCAGCTATTGGTGTTCGCGGCTGCGACGCCACACGCCGACTCCTGTGACGTTAACAGGGCCAGCGCCTTTGCATATAATTTTGCCAAGCGACTCTGTGTCTGAACAGAGCCGCTCCTAGCGTTCGGGTGACGTTAACCCATGCGCACTACAGCATCTTCTGGTGCATCTGCCATTGTCCAGCAGCGGTCTAGTCACCTACCGCACGGTGGACCCCGGGCGGCGAACGCACCTGCTATTATTTATATTTGGTGCGTTCCGCCGTCCCTAACAGTTTATGGATAGTGTGGATTATTTTATTCATTCAATAGCACAGTGAAGATCACTTTTGCTTTCTTAGAGAACACAGATGCAAAATAGGAATATAAAAGTTCAGCCTTCTCAACATCACTTTTGACCCTTTTCATCCTGTAAAAATCTTACAGCATCTTTGAGATAACTATTTACCTCTGCTCTCTTAACCGCTACTTTAAAGGGAATCTGTCAGTAGGATTTTATCCCCCAAACCTTATATGTGCATGTAGCTCTTTCAAAGACAAGTTTAGCGAGACCTTTAGGGTGTGTGCACACGCTGCGGAATGCTCTGCGGATTTGTCCGCGCGGATTTTGTAAAATCCACAGGTAAATCCGCAGGTCAAAAGACCTGCAGTTTATCTGCGGATTAGCCTGCGGTTTATCACCTCTACAATGAAGGAGATGGTAAACCGCAGTGGAATCTGCAGAAAGAATTGAGATGTCAATTCTTTCTGCGGATTTGAAACCGCAGCAAATCCAAATGGAAAACTTGCAGAATATATTTTTATCTATTGTTATGTTTTATCTTCTCACACATGTCTAAATGTCACACTGATGATTTCTTTTTTTCACTTTTAACGAATATGAGAAAGACCCGGGCTCGGGTCAAAGCGTTAAAAGAATCGCTTCTAGGATTTCTTTTTTTTTGGTCTTCTCTTGGCTTTGTGCAGTGGATGATTTTGCAAACTCCCCTCTCCTGCTCTCTGACCACAATCTTCTTTCATTCTCTATCAAGAACTGCCAGGCTGCTCAGGTCACCCCCATTGTCCATACTTATAGAAACATACAGGCCATTAACACCCAGAAACTTACGAAGAACTTGCAGTCTTCATTGGCCCCTATCTCCTCCCTCTCATGTCCTGATTCTGCACTGAAGCATTACAATGAAACACTTCAAAGTGCCCTGGATGAATTTGCACCCGCTATAAATAGAACACCACAACAGAGACGGCGACAACCCTGGCACCCCCTGCCAACACGTTTCCTGCAGCGGTGCTCCAGGTGCGCCGAACGTCTGTGGAGAAATCCAATCTACACGAAGATTTAATCCATTTTAAGTTTATGCTTCGAACATACAACACTGCCCTTCACCTCTCCAAACAAACCTATTTCAACACCCTCATCACCTCACTGTCCAATAACCCGAAACGTCTCTTTGACACTTTTTCTCTACTCAACCCAAGAGTACAGGCCCCAACCATGGAGCTCCGAGCTGACGATCTGGCCAATTACTTCAAAGAAAAAATTGACCAGATCCGACAGGAAATTATCTCCCAATCACCTCATACCATGCACTGTCCTCCCTCCCCCACTGCATTTAGCTCACTCTCTGATTTTGAACCAGTCACAGAAGAAGAAGTAAGCAGGCTCCTTGCATCTTCTCGCCCAACCACTTGCATCAGTGACCCATTTCCGTCACATTTCCTCCAGTCCCTTTCCCCTGCTGTCACCACTCACCTAACTAAAATATTTAACCTCTCTCTCTCTTTTGGTATCTTTCCCTCCTCATTTAAGCATGCCATCATACATCCACTACTTAAAAAACCATCCCTCGACCAAAACTGTGCCGCTAACTATAGACCTGTCTCTAATCTTCCCTTCATCTCTAAACTCCTGGAACGCCTGGTCCACTCCCGTCTGATCTGCTATCTCTCTGATAACTCTCTTCTCGACCCTCTCCAATCCGGCTTCCGCTCCTTACACTCTACTGAAACTGCCCTCACTAAAGTCTCTAATGATCTACTAACAGCTAAATCTAATGGTCATTACTCCATGCTAATTCTCTTGGATCTCTCTGCAGCATTTGACACTGTGGATCATCAGCTCCTCCTCACTATGCTCTGTTCCATTGGCCTCAAGGACACCATTCTCTCCTGGTTCTCCTCCTATCTCTCTGACCGCTCCTTTACTGTATCTTTTGCCGGTTCCTCCTCCTCTCACCTTCCCCTTACTGTTTGGGTTCCTCAAGGTTCAGTCCTAGGCCCCCTTCTCTTCTCCTTGTACACTGCCCCTATTGGTCAAACAATCAGTAGATTTGGTTTCCAGTACCATCTCTATGCTGATGACACCCAATTATACGCTTCTTCTCCTGACATCACGCCAGACACCAGCGATTGTCTAAACGCTGTGTCTAACATCATGTCATCACTATATCTGAAACTGAACCTGTCAAAGACTGAACTCCTTGTGTTTCCTTCCACTACTAATGTACCTATACCCGACATTGCCATTTCTGTGTGTGGCTCCACTATTACTCTCCGGCAACATGCCCGCTGTCTTGGGGTCATACTTTATTCCAAGCTTTCCTTTGCCCCCCACATTTGATCACTGGCTCGCTTTTGTCATCTGCACCTCAAAAACTTTTCTAGAATTCGACCTTTTCTTACTTTTGAGTCTGCAAAAACTCTTACTGTTTCTCTTATTCATTCTCGTCTCGACTATTGCAACTCTCTTCTAATCTGTCTAACTCTTACCAAACTCTCCTCTCTCCAATCTGTCTTGAATGCTGCAGCCAGGATCATATTCCTCACCAATCGTTACACCGATGCCTCTACCTTGTGCCAGTCATTACACTGGCTACCCATCCACTCCAGAATTCAGTATAAACTTATTACCCTCACCCACAAAGCCCTCCATGGCTCAGCACCACCCTACATCTCCTCCCTTGTTTCAGTATACCATCCTACCCGCGCCCTCCGTTCTACTGATGACCTGAGGTTAGCATCCTCAATAATCAGAACCTCCCACTCCCGTCTCCAAAACTTTACACGTGCTGCGCCAATTCTTTGGAATGCACTTCCCAGGTCAATACGATTAGTCCCCAATCCCCACAATTTTAAGCGTGCCCTGAAAATGCATTTATTCAGACTGGCCTATCGCCTCAACATATTAACCTAATCTATCTCTGTGTGGCACAGCCAAAAGTTTTACCATAACCAGGTTCCCCGCATCATGTTCCCACATGCTTTATGCATCCTTTAGCCCTCTGTGTCTGTACCGATACACACTTAACATTATGGCTGGTCCATACAATCAGGGCAAATGTTACCACCCACCTTTCGTGTCTCCCTTTTTTCCTCATAGATTGTAAGCTTGCGAGCAGGGCCCTCATTCCTCTTGGTATCTGTTGTAATCTATGTGATTATTGTTATGCTGTAATGTCTATTGTCTGTACAAATCCCCTCCGAAATGTAAAGTGCTGCGGAATATGTCGGCAATATAGAAATAAAATTTATTATTATTATTTTCTTTTGGATACAATCATAACTTAACACTGTGATGAACTTGAATATAATAAATTTTATTACATAATTCAGTCTTCACCAGTGAGGCTGTTTTCCATACAATTCATGTTTTGACATGTGACTCCGGCTCTCAATCAGTGCTGGCATAACTGTCTCTGCCTTTGGACCTTTTGAGCAGCAAGAG
This sequence comes from Dendrobates tinctorius, assembly GCF_039654945.1. Taxonomy (NCBI): domain Eukaryota; kingdom Metazoa; phylum Chordata; class Amphibia; order Anura; family Dendrobatidae; genus Dendrobates; species Dendrobates tinctorius. Next base: position 14,339,341 of record NW_027361751.1, on the reverse strand, counting down.
GAAGCTGGGGATCGGTTGCATCCTGGACTTCTTGTTCAAAACAGCCAAAGGCAGAGACAGTGAAGCCAGAGATGAATGGGTGCTAGAGTCATGTGTCACAACACCGCACGAGAGCTCTGGCGAGAGGGAGAGATGACACCACAGGAACGGTGCCGGCACGGGAGGTCAGTATAGACTTTATTATTTTATGCGGGCCAAACATTTTGAACAAGTAGTGGACAACCCCCTTAAATGGAGCGTTGGTGCACATGCCTGACCTCTGCTCCATTCATTGTCTATGGGACTTTCAGAAATAGTCATCGGACTTGGGAACAAATCTTTACTAAAGGGCGATCTTTCTTTCAAGACCTACATCTACTAATCAGAATAGGCAACAGTTCCAAAAGGCTTTTTCCCATTTTGGAGGCGCCGACACATTCATCCAGTATATAGACATTGATTCCAATGTGAATTTGTGTATGCTTAATTTCCCTGTGGTGGCGCTGTAGGGAAAATCAACACTTGCTGTTGGGCTCTTGAATAAACTTTCCAACTTGAATCCCAAATGCAGGACACTCTGATCAGCTATGCAACAAAGAACCTCTCTAACAATCCTCTTAGAAGAAGGATTGCAAAAATGTCATAACCTCTGTAGTAGAAGAGTACTATATGATTTCTAATATGTTTGATATATACTAATTTTATTTGTCACCTTGGCTACTCATTTGTGCACTCTAGTAGTATTTAAAGGGATTGTCTGGCCTTGGGGTGCAAGTCTGCAGTCCCTATGCACTGTGAGAATTCTCCGGTGCTGGTGCCGAGAGTGGACGCTTATGTGGCTGAAGTAGGTAATTTGTACACTTCCAGCCAAATTACAAATAGATGTATCCGGCCTCAATACACTGGAGTTGAAAGAGACTGCACACGACTAGTTGGCAAGTGACCGTATGTCTGCAAATCGTATACTCGCGGTCATGCGCCTTCCAATCCCAATGTCTGCACTGGAGAATCCTGACAGCACGCAGTACACACGCTGTGAGGATTCACAAGTTTGCAGTCAGAGTGACTGCAGACTTGCACCCCAAGTCTGGAGAACCCCTTTAATGAACCTGTATAATAATATAATCTAAAAGGGACCTGTCCTACTGCCATCATTTTTTTTTATCCATAAAGTCCCTTATCTCATCTTCAATACTTTTTTTTTGCAATCTTGCCCTTTAAATGACTGCTACATGTTTTCCTACAACTCTAAATATTCTGACATTTCTCTCTCATTTCTCCCTTTTAGCACAAATTAATAAGCCCTTCTGACCCATTTCATATAATATCATTAAATGCAAGATGCAAATCTTCATGGCTCACGCCTTCCATACTCTAAATCAAGCTCTAATTCGAGTGCACATGCCTCGTGTACTCGCTGCCATCGTATGCATTTATCTTATGTATAATTCCTATTCATTTAATTAGGGCAGCAACAATAACAGTGGTAATTTATTTGTCAGGTAATAATGTTATTGCATTTATCACTCATTAGTGGTCTAACAAAGTGTCACTTTAGTGAGCTTTACTTACTTTGTACATCATGCCCCTAATCTGTCTCTATGTGAAATTGCAATAATGCACCTTCAATTTTTCTCAATGCACCATTACTGAATATGTAAATATCCTTAAAAGCCAGCTTTAATTTGTGCATACTTTATATTAAAATTGTAAGTGCATCTAAAAGCCTTTTGGAATGGTTTACACAGTACCTGCTTTAACATGCAGATTGAATCTGTGAGTGTTTTCAGCCACGGACCGAGGAAAAAGCATTGAGGTTGTGTCTAAAAGGTTTGTGCTCGCTGTTTACAGGAACATTCTTTCCTAGGATTTAATATTTAGTTTTACATTTCTAATGTTTTTTTTTTCATATTTATTGAAATAACCATTTGGCTTCATTTGAATAATTTTAATTGATGGATTATAACTCTTCGTGTCCTTCTGTCACCTTTCCATAATTAATTACTCACGCATAAAGTGACAGATTAAAGTTGACCTTTTAAAACATGGCAGATTCCAACGAAAAATGTACAATATTGTAAGGAAAAATTGTAACATACGGTCAACATATTCATTAAAACCTACGGTAATTGTGCTGTAAAGGTGACCTGGAAGCATGATTTTCCAAGTCAGTAGAATTGTGGGGATACCAAACATGCCACGTTTTTTTGTTACTATTTTATTGGCTTAAAAAATTTCTAAACTTGTGAAAAAAATTAGCTTTTGTCCCCCTTTCCTTAGACTCATTATTTTTATTTTTTTCATAAATTAAACTATATGGGAACTTCTTTTTTTTTTTGCCAAGAGGTAGAATTTACGGGTAACACTTTGGGGTACATATATCTTGATTGCTTTTTATTGCATTTTTTGTGGGTTGGAGGGTGAAAAAAAAAATGGCAATTTTGGCGGTTTCAGTTTTTTCGATAGATGACATTTCTCAAACAAGTTAAACAATTTTATATTCTCATAAATCAGTCTTTTACGAATGTTGTGATATCAAAGATGTATATATATTTTTTAAAATATTTTTATATTTAACTGGGAAAAAGGTGGGTGATTTGAATATTTTTTTTTTTTAATACGTTTAAAAACATTTTTTCTCTTTTTTTCAATCCCCTTGCTTTCCCGCCACGGGATGGTGATGGGCACCCTGAACAGTGGGCCTGGATAGGATTGCGCAGCTTAAAGCAAAACTTTCATCAGGTTTGACCATTATGAGATACCGCCACCACCTTTTAGGCCTGATATACAGCATTCTATAATGCTGTATATAAGTCTCCAACCCAACCTGCAGGACAATAAAAAGACCTTTCATTATACTCACCTACGGGGTTGTCCTGTCCGAGTGGTGTCACTGGTCTTGGTCCGGCGCCTCCCATCTTCTTATGATGACAGTCCTCCTTCTCGCTTCATGTGGATGACGCATCTCTATGTCATCCACACAGTTTCCCGGCATCTTGCTCCTGCGCAGGCCAATTTCTCTGCCCTGAGGAGGGCAGAGCAAAGAACTGCAGTGCGCAGGTGCCAGGAAAGGTCAAAGCACCACGGCGCTTGCGTACTGCAGTACATTAATCTGTCCTGTATATCAGGCCTGATAAGTGGTGGCCATATCTCATATCTGTCAAACGTGGCAGCAGGTTCCTTTTAAATGTTGCTGTCAGTGTTTTACATTTGCATTTCAGGGGTTAACAACAACAATCAAATTGAGCTCCGGTTAACGGTATAACAAAGCCACTCTCTGTGTGGAGCAGGCTCAGCTCCTGATGCCGCATCATATACCTATACCATACACCATGACGTAATGATACAACAGGGAGCATAATGGGGTTAAGGAAGCACCCCCAGCAAAAAGTGTTACTCTCTAATATATATATATATATATATATATATATATATATATATATATGTTGTGTAGTTTGGATACATTTAAATACTTACTGATCACCATCCTCTCCCGTTCTCAGCTGTGTTCCAATTCTCTTCTGAACCATGTGATTGTGCAATCAACAATCCAGGCTAGCCAGCCCACCTTGTCTCCCGTGTGGACTAGTTTTCCACTGAACAGTAAAAGTCTATGAGACCCACACTGAGGCTCACATAGCGACTTCTGGTCCATATATAAGAAGTTATGTGGATTACAGTCACAAGGCTCAGAAGAAGCTTGGAGTGGTGCTCTGAATAGGAAGTGACAGCTATCGGTAAGGTAACACATTCACACAAAACAACATACATAATTACTACCAGATTAGGAAATACATACGTTTTCTGTAAGTGCTTGTTTAATGGATGCATCAAAATACAACCTACAGCCAAGCAAGATTGTTGGTATTATATTTTCACAGTATGGTGGTATTATTTTTTTACAGTATGGTGGAATTATTTAGTCATTATAGGAGGCAATAGCTTGGAGCGAGGGACCCTCGAAAAAGAAAGATGCTACATCAGTTTACTATGCAGTATTCAAGCCTATGTTAGTATAAGGAGGCTCATCTTATTGTGTTCTGCACGTTGAATCACTTAATGAGACAAAGATCTGGACATCAATGCTGGGAACCAGGAGAAGAAAACAATGAAACACATTGCAGGGGATCAGGAACATTCTGGACAGCCAGAAGGTTTCTGCACCCCTGCTGAGTGTTTTGTTGTTTTGGGCTCCTGTTTCCCACCAACGTTATCCACATTTTTGCTTTATGTAATGGTGTTTGATGTGTGATGGTATAATTTAGCCGTAGTATAATGGTATTAGTCAGTCATTGAATGAAAATGTTGGTGATTAACATTAACCAATATAATGTAATTATTGTATGGTACTATTATTCATAAAAAGGTCACTGTGTGGTGATTTTTATCAGTTAATGTATTATGCTGTTATTTGGAGGAAAAAAAAAAAGAGCCAAATATTTTTTATCCGTGCTGCTGATAAGGAATGAATATACAGATCGTGAAGTATTTAAAATTGGATTTTTTTTTTTATTTATGGTTCTTTAGTCAACGCGTTTCAAAGTAATTAGGCTGGTTTCAGACTAGCACATTTTACATGCAGCCCCGGCCCCTGTCCGCCCCGTCCGGTCATTTCCTCCTACTATCGCACACGGCTGCATGCGATCTGCGCACCCTATCTTTAGCATAGGGTGCGCAGACTGTGCGCTGGCCAGTGTGCGCCGAACGCACCATGTTGCATTTTGGTGCGCTCGGCGCACCTTCAAAAGTGCGCAGCGCACGCAAAAATCCTACTAGCACACGGCCAGCGCACGGTCTGCGCACCCTATGCTAAAGATAGGGTGTGCAGATCGCATGCAGCCGTGTGCGATAGTAGGAGGAAATGACCAGACGGGGCGGGCAGGGGGCGGGGCTTAGCGGCGCCGTGCGCTGCCTGTAAAATGCGCTAGTGTGAAACAAGCCTTACAGACTTCTTCAGGACAAAAGCCGAACATGGAGACCATAGAAAGTGAACATATTTATACACATGATTTGAAAAAGATGGGCCCTAAAAAGACACATGGCATGTCAAATTTCAGCTGCTTGACATTTTTTTGGAAATTCAAACAGCAAAGAAATTAGAGAAGAAATAGATAATTTCTTAAACGGGATTAAATATGTGTACCAGTATGTTTTTATTGTTTGTCTTCAAAAATGTTATTAAAAATGTATATAGTAAATAAAATATATATTAAAAAGTTGATTGACTTTTTAAAAGTTGGACTTGATCGCCTGTCATGATATCCTCTTATTATAGTATTTTCATTTGGAAATCGACACTCATGTGATGCTTCTCTACATCCTGTTTTTGCATATTGGTATTGTAATAAAATGCAATATTTAATGTATTATTGCACGGCAGTCAGTGCCTGGAGGTTGCACAGCTCCACGTCAATGCACATGACACTTTTTACAAAATTTATGACAATTCATATGCAAAGGATTGTTGAAAAATGGGTTTCATTAAACATTTCGCCCAGTTTATCTTCTATTGCCTCTGAGTTGCACTCTCTATTGCTCGCTGCAGAATTCATAAACTGACAATCAGTCAGTGAGCTTATTTTGACGGTCCAGTTGGAGAGTTTTGAACTCTTGTCGGTCTTATTCTGAGCTTCTTTTAGCGGATTTATGACCACAGGCAATATCAAAGTTGAATATGCAGGAAAACAAAGAGTCAGTAACAGCAAAACTTTTAATGAAACCGATTTACAAACATGAATTTTAGACCCAAATACATATATTCAAGTAAAATAAATGTCCCCAGAGATGGACAATCCCTTTAAATAAAGATTAAACCTCTACAATACAATAATGGAATTTAATTCTGAATAGCAGTAGCCATTATACATTGAAAAATTATTGTGATCTCTTGGAATCAGGAGAAAGAAATAACACATAGCTGCTAATCATTGCAAGAAAAATAACAACCCAATAGATTTTAATATGTGGTGTCAAAGTTAGGTTGCTTGGGCAGATCAGAAGAAATTATTATGAAAGCACATCTCAAATTGCAATAAAGTCCTTATTTGTTCATCAGCAAAGTTTAATGTTATTTGTAGCTTAAAAGGAATCTGTCAGCAGTTTTTTTTCTGGTTTTCTTAGGTCTAATCTGAGAGCAGCATGATGTAGGGGCAGATAACCTGATTCAAGGGATGTCTCACTTACTGGACTGCTTGCTGAAGTTTGAATAGAATCTGTGTTTTACCAGCAGGACATAATCACTAGAGGACTAGTTGTCTTATGTCAGCTAGTCCTGCTCTGTGCAACCGAACCCCACCACTGATTGGCAGTTTCCTGCCTATGCACAGTGTACACATAAAGCTGCCAATCAGACCTAAACATTCAGAGAATTGTAGATCTGCAGCACAAAAAACAGGGATTTTATCAAAACTGCTTCAAACAGGCCAGTAAGTAACACATCAGTGGAATCAGTGTCTCTGTTCCTATATCATGTTTCTCTCAATTATATAAGAGATGCCTGGTGACAGATTCCCTTTAACACCTTAAATGGGTTGTCCACTTTATTCTAATAAATGTGTTGGGGACATTATTTACACATATACACATGTTATTATGGCCATCGGCACAGACTGCACAGCAGTCTGGTCTCATGCTCCTTCATCAGCAGCCAGCCTGAGAACCGGAGAGCCGTGCAGTCTCTACAGACCTGTAATATGTATGTTAGCAATGGCTACAAGATCAAATCCCCCACACCTTTGTGAAAATAAAATGGAAAACCGCTTTTAAGGGGTATTTAGGTTATCACCAATTTTTTCCTATTCAGGTGTGAATGGTGCTGTGGTCAACCATTTACATTCCTGCTGCATCCTCTGTCTTTGGGCCTGGAGGAACTAGCCGAGCACATTTCTCAGCTATCTGTGTCAGTGAATGAAGCAGTATTGTCCATGGTTAACCACTGCTGCACTCACACAAAGCATTTTGGCCTACATTCTGGTAATCAGTTTTGGTCTCTTTGTTTGGATCACACATATCTACAAAATGTCACCTAAAGCCCCCGTTACACACTGCGATATCGCTAGTCGGATCGCTGGTGCATCGCTAGGTGTAACGGTACCCTAACTCCTTTAATCATTTTATCATTTTTTTCTGGGGTAAAAGTAAATGGCTTCAAAGTCTTAAACTCGGGTTGCCTTTAGGGACCATCATTTTGCCACAGCATGTGCTTACCAACATATTCTCTGATGAGTCAATCAGTTTTTTACAATCAGGACTAAAGACTAGTGGAAATAATGAGATCATATGCTCTGGAGCACTAGTTTCTGAATTACAAAGTTATTGACGAGCCCCTGACATGCCAAAACAGCAGAAACTCGCACAAGTGACCCAATTTTGGAAATTACACCTCTTGAAGAATTCATCTAGTGGTGTAATGCACATTTTTAACTTTCAGGCGATTCACAGTATTGTATAACATTAGGTTAAGTAAATGGAAAATTACCATTTTTTCCACCAAAATGTTGCTTTGACCCCAAGTTTGTAATTTTCAAAAGGGATAATAGGAGAAAATGAACCATACATTTTATTATGCAATCACTCCTGAGTATGCCCATAGCCTAAATGTGCTTGATAACTGCTTTTGAGGCACAGAACAAACTCAGAAGGGTAGAAAAGCCATATTGGAGTTCAGATTTTGCTGGAATGGTTGGAGGGTGCCATTTCACATGAGGTGCTAGAACAGTAGAACAACCCATAAGTGACCTACAGCTCTCAATAAATTCATCTAAGGGAGCAATTATCATATTGACACTATGGGTGTGTCACAAAATTTTATACCATTGGGCAGTGAAGAAAAAATAATTACATTGTTAACATAAAAAAAATTGCCATAGTAATGAGTAAAGATGGAACCAAAATTTGTCACAATATTTCTGCTGAAGGTAGTAATACGCCATATGTGGCTGTACTGTACTGCTTAGCCATATGTCGAGACTCAGGAGGGATGGAGCGCTATTTGCCACCTTGCACAGATTTTCCTAGAATAGTTTGAGGATTACATATACAGAGTCCATAAGTGCTAGAAGAGCAGAATCCCCTCTCAAGTGATCCTATTTTGGAAATTATACCCCTTTGGGAATTTATTTACATGTGTAGTGATGATTTGACTTCATGGGTGTTTTCCAGAAACAAATGGCAGTCAATGTTGCTGAGTGAAAATTGCAAATCCGCTATTGTAGTGCCTGTACGTTGTAGTGCCCAGCACATTATGCCCATTTCATCTGCTGGAGACATTCACTCACAAACTAGGCAGGCTCTCATTGCTATTGAAATGCCAAACTTGTGAAAGCTAAATGTGGCTTAGACACACTGTGGGGCTCAGAAAGGAAAGGGGCATTTGGATTTGGGAAAGCAGATTTGCTGAATTTCTTTTGGAGGGCAAGTAGCCATTTCAATTTTACAGAGCCTTTGTACTACCAGTAATGTGGAAGCCCCCTATATTTCCATTGACAGATGATGGACATGGGTGAGGACTTGCTTTTTTTGTGGATTGAGTAGATGCTTTTGTTGGGAACATTGTACATAACATTTCGGATCACATTTATCCTGTGCTCTACACTGGGCACTTACATTGGGTTTTCCATCTAAATCTCCAAATTACATGACTCAGCTGAAACCCCTGAGAGATCCATTCACTATAATAATGCAGCAGAGTTACTCTGTACTCTGTCTGGCCTCTGTTCAGTAACATAGTAACATAGTAACATAGTTATTAAGGTTGAAGGTAGACTTTAAGTCCATCTAGTTCAACCCATATCCTATCCTAACTTGCCCTAACATGTTGATCTAGATGAAGGCAAAAAACCCCATGTGGCAAACAGTAAGCTTCACATTGGGGAAAAAAATTCCTTCCCGACTCCACATACGGCAATCAGACTAGCTCCCTGGATCAGCGCAATATCAAGGAAACTAGTGTATATAACCTGTAATATTATAATTTTCAAGAAAGGCATCCAGACCCTTCTTAAATTTTAGTAGTGAATCACTCATTACAACATCATATGGCAGAGAGTTCCATAGTCTCACTACTGTTACAGTAAAGAATCCGCGTCTGTGATTATGCTAAAACCTTCCTTCCTCCAGATGTAGAGGATGCCCCCTTGTCCCCGTCACAGGTATAAGAGTAAAAAGATCATTAAAAAGGTCTTGGTATTGTCCCCGCATATATTTATACATTGTAATAAGATCATCCCTAAACCTTCGATTTTCCAAACTAAATAACCCCAAGTATAATAACCTGTCTTCGTATTGCAGGCCCCCCAGTTCCCTAATAACCTTGGTCGCTCTTCTCTGCACCCGCTCCAGTTCAGCTATGTCTTTCTTATACACCGGAGACCAGAACTGTACACAGTATTCTAAGTGTGGTCGCACTAGTGACTTATATAGAGGTAAAATTATGTTCTCCTCATGAGAATCTATGCCTCTTTTAATGCATCCCATTATTTTATTTGCCTTTGCAGCAGCTGCCTGACACTGGCCACTAAATGGGAGTTTGTCGTCCACCCATACACCCAGGTCTTTTTCAGTGACAGTTTTGCCCAGTGTTTTACAATTAAGCACATAATTATACATCTTGTTCGTTCTACCCAAGTGCATGACCTTACAGTTATCCCCATTAAAGCTCATTTGCCATTTATCAGCCCAAGCTTCAAGTTTACATAAATCCTCCTGTAATATAAAATTGTCCTCCTCTGTATTGATTACCCTGCAGAGTTTAGTGTCATCTGCAAATATTGAAAATCTACTCTCTATGCCCCCTACAAGGTCATTAATAAATATGTTAAAAAGAAGCGGGCCCAAAACTGACCCCTGTGGTACCCCACTGCTAACCGTGGCCCAGTCCGAGTGTGCTCCATTTATAACCACCCTTTGTTTCCTATCCCTGAGCCAGCTCTTAACCCACTTACACATATTTTCCCCTATCCCCATTGTTCTCATTTTATGTATCAACCTTTTGTGTGGCACCGTATCAAAAGCTTTTGAAAAGTCCATGTACACCACGTCCACTGCATTCCCTTGGTCCAGTCCATAACTTACCTCTTCATAAAAGCTTATCAGATTAGTCTGACAGGAACGGTCCCTTGTAAACCCATGTTGATATTGGGTCATGAGGTTATTCTTCTTCAGATAGTCCAGTATAGTATCTCTTAGAAAACCCTCCAGGATTTTACCCACAGTTGAGGTTAAACTTACTGGCCTATAATTTCCAAGTTCAGATTTTGTCTCCTTTTTGAATATTGGCACCACATTTGCTATACGCCAGTCCTGTAGTAAAGACCCTGTTATTATGGAATCTTTAAAGATTAAAAATAATGGTCTATCTATGACTGTACTTAATTCCTGCAGTACTCGGGGGTGTAGCCCATCCGGGCCCGGGGATTTGTCAATTTTAGTGATTTTTAGACGCCGCCGTACTTCCTGCTGGGTTAAGCAGGTGACATTTAATGGAGAATTTCTATCACTGATTATGTGGTGTCCTTTTTTTGAGAAGTGCATAAAACTGTGGCTGACCATACTTTTATGCACACATAAAAAAAAACAGATCAATGGCCAGGCGACGTCAATAGTGCTTCAATCTACCTCATTATAGGGAATCTTCCACTGGGGTTCCGTCTGAATAATGTATTTCAGAATTTTATTCAGAAAACCTGATGTAACCACTCAACTTAGAGCACAGGATAATTGTGTGCTGAGAATTAATACGATCTTTGGGAGGCTAAATGAACAAATCAATAGCAGGTCAAGAATTTATTCTACTTATTTTTACGTTCCCCATACGGTATAAGTGATTTCACTTTATTCTTCAGTGTGGTGTGATAACAGCGATACCAAATTTATATCGGTTTTCTATTTTTGAAAGCTATATTTTTTTCAGATTTCTACCGCTAGAGTCATGTGAGGGCTTGTATTTTGCGGGACGAGTTGACATTTTTATTGGTACCATTTTTTATTACATACAGTTGTGCTCAAAACTTTACATACCCAGGCAGAATTTTTGCTTTCTTGGCCTTTTTTTCAGAGAATATGAATGATAACACCAAAACGTTTTCTCCACTCATGGTTAGTGGTTGGGTGAAGCCATTTATTGTCAAACTACTGTGTTTTCTCTTTTTAAATTATAATGACAACCCAAAACATTCAAATGACCCTGATTAAAAGTTCACATACCCTGGTGATTTTGGATTGATAACATGCACAGAATTTGACAAAAATGGGTTTGAATGGCTACTAAAGGTAATATCCTCACTTGTGACCTGTGACAAATCTCAGGAAAATTGTTAGGGATGCAAAGAAATACCCACAATTAACATCAGCTGAAATACTCGACTCTCTGAAAACTAGCGGTGTGGCTGTTTCAAGATGCACAATAAGGAGGCACTTGAAGAAAAAGGGGCTGGATGGTCCGGTCGAGTCGCCAGATACCATTTCTATTTACATTTGTCTTTTTTATCATATTTTATTCCACTTTTTGTTCAGCAGTATGATGAAAAAGCAAAGTTTTTTGCCTTACTTTTTTACAATGTTCATTGAAAGGGTTAACTAATATGATGGTTTTATAGGTTGGGTCTTTCTGTATGCGGAGATACCAAATATGTGTACTATTTTTTTTTTTACATAAAGTTACGTATTTATGGGTATAATTTTTTTATTATTATTTTTAAAAAAATTTTTTTACAATGTTTTTTAACTTCTTTTTTACTTTCTTACTTAGTCCATCTGTACGACTTTAACTTTTATCACTCTGATCGCTGTTATAATGCATTGCAATACACCAGCATTGCAGTGTATTATACCTGTGCTGCACTGACAGAAGCCTCTTAGATATTGCTCTCAGCATAGGCTAACAAGCTTTCCATAGCTGTGTAATCCAGATATCGGTTGACCTCAATGTGTTATGGCAACAATCGCGCCGTCGCGCCGATTGGATGGAAGAGGGAGCCTCCTCCTTCTCTCAGCCTTCTAAATATTGTGATCTATATCAATTGCAAATAGCAGCATATAGTGAAGTTAAACAGCTCTGGGCACCGCTCCCCTGTGAGAGTCCGGGTCTCAACTATCATGTAAGCTGAGCTCCTGGAGTAGATTGCATGGCCACAGCTCCTGTGTCTGCTCGATCGCTAGGACATACCCATTACGCCCTAGGTCAGCAACCTCTTCCCAACCAGGATGTATGGGTATGACTAAGGTTGTGAAGAGATTAAATTTTATGTCATGGTCCCTCATCATTCTTAATCCATCCATATTCATAACATAGCTTTTTCCTCAATCATATGTTCCATATCATAAATATACGGTCGTGCCTCAGCTTCAGGGCTCGATCCGGTGACCTCTGGCTGGTGATCGGTTTTGCTGTCTGTTGGACCACAGCTTACAGTATAGTGTTCTCTGTTCTCTGAAAATACTCGTCTTTGCTTTGCTGCTTCTATGCAGTTGTTTTCAGTTTTTTGTTTGGCTTGTCCTATGACATCTGGGGAGGGACTATTTATACTCACCTTGAATAGTCTTTGCAGGTTATTTTCCCAGTTTCATGGTGCTTAGAGATCCAGTTTCTCAGCTAGGGATTGTCTTTCTAACTAATCTCTGTTGCTTTCCTATGGTTTGCTAGTGATATTCCTCGCTAGTACCCTTTCATTTTGTTTTCTTTAAGGATTTGGGAGGTTTCCACGTATTCTGTTTGTTGATTGGTTCTTAATATTTTCTTCCATCTTTCTTGTGTGGCTGTGTGAACACGTCCTTATCCCTGCTTCTCATCGTTTGTGTGTGTGTAATGATAAGTAAGATATGACTTCCCTGGAACATTCCAGCATCTTCCATTCTCTACATGCTCCTATTCACATGCTATGTCAGTGTGGGGGCTTGACCCCCCCTTCCCTTCCTTAGCTGTCACACAAAGCAGCTGCAGTTCTGTGTAACCTGAGATCCCAGGGAAGATTCTCTCTCCCCCTTCACCCCTCCCTGCACAGTGAGGAAAAGAATGTCTTTGTTTGAAGCACCATGCGGCTGGATATAAGTATGGGTAATCTCGAAAACCATACACGGCAGAGATATGAAAATTATATTTCTGCAGAATGCACAAAACCAGCGTTCTGGCCCATAATTTTCATGGTTCCAGCACCCACAGAAACCGAGAACTGGATTTTTCCTAAACAGTGTGACATAATTACTGCATGTTTGGTCTTTAACTATTGTCTTCGACAGGCTAAAGAGAATGATACCATGTGTGTGTTTATACAAGGTACCAACTGCGAGATATGGTCATTATAAGTTTTGTAGTCAGAATTGTAACTCCTAGAGCAGGGGAGGAACATCCTTAGACCGCCCCTTTCGTGATGTCACAAACCCAAAGCTATAAGGCATTCCCTCCCTAAAATTGGTCATTTGAGCTGGAGGTTTGATGCCAAATTGACCCCAGATCCAGGGCGACGTGTTGTCCCGCCTCTAAACATGGTTTGCCTAAAGACCATTAAGCAACTGTAAGTGTTGATTTATATGTTAATCCCATTTAACTTATATTTGTATTGTACATACCTAATGTCTCAACTTTGTAACATCTTTTATCTGTGTAATCACTGCCCCTCTTTTGGGAATAAATTACAACTTTATTAGTCTGTCTTCGTGCTCTAAAAACGAACACTGCCTTAAAGATAATTGCTACTGAATTGGGTTGGCTTCGAACCCCTCTATTAAGTTTAAAACTTAATCAGAGAAACTCTGGAGCGTGTTCTGTAAAACAACTGATGTGGAGAGAGGAACCGCCCCTTTTATCTTGAAGGTTTCCTGTCCTCATTGGGTGGATCCCCTCTCTCGTGGTGCCGTCATGTCTCATGAAAAAACACATTACCAGGTATGTAATACCCGTGTTTTTTCACTATGGGCCAAAGAACTACCTACCTGACTGTTGTGCACAACACTGATTTCTGCTGGCACAGAGCAGTCTCAGACTGCCCCCGTTTACCATTTAGGAGCTTCGGCTGACATCATGTCGAGGCATACCGGATGGTCGCAAACATTTTCTGACTGTGATTCAACAAATGAGGCAAACCTCTTAAATGGAAGCCATTCAAGGTGACTAACTGATGAAACTGAGTTAGTAAATGGCAAGGGGGTGTAAAGCTGTTATCAAAGTAGAACAGTGCCTTCGTCACTGGGTACATGACGTTTGATTGGGAAAATTGACTCCGCATGGAGTGCTATTGTTCCTGCCACAATTACGAGTCTGTTGTGCCCCGTTGGTGTCCATTGTGTTGCAGATCCAAAAGTCCATCATTTTCAGATTTTGGCTTCTAAAACAGAATTGAAGGCTGGAAGTGGTAAAGGAAATGTGAACTCATCCTTGTCCGTGAATATGTGTGTTTTTTAAATATGTATGTTTATTTCCTCTGCTATAGATTCTGTTCTATTGGACTAGATACTTAATGCTGAAAAAATTAATATACTTATCATGTGGCAGCACTACAGCCTTGCAGCGCTGGAGTTCTGGATTCAAATCCCACCAAGGACAACATCTGCAAGGAAGTTCTCCCTGTGTTTGCGTGGGTTTCCTCCAGGTTCTCCGGTTTCCCCCCACACTCCAAAGACATACTGATAGGGAATGTACATTGTGAGCCCCAATGGACAGTGCCGATAATGTCTTTAAAGCGCTGTGGAATTAATGACACTATATAAGTGAGCAAAATAATAAAAATGTGTGTGACTGAAAGGTCACGTATGCCCACCATTAGATTTCCCTGAAGAACATCCCATAGATGTTTATTATGTATAGTGCCTTGTACAATAGTTTATAAGGTGGTTTTTTTTTGGTTCACAAATAACTCTTAATTTACTAGTAAAATGTATCTGCATGCTTACAGTCCTTTCCTTGCCAAGATCATTAAAACTTCCAGATGAAAAATATATCAGGGCTGATTGATTGCGCCTTGTGCTTTATCCTGACCTCATTGTGACTTCAGTGTTGTGCTCATAATATTTGGAGTTTACCGTTATAAAAATTACCATCTGCTTGGTGCTGCCCACATGCCCTAGCTATCAATCTTATATAGCAGTCTCTCATAAGCAAGGTAATCAGTGGTGTTTGCAGTGTCAATGTAATTGACTCCTAGTTTGCTTCCAGTAGCTTAATTCCTTCTGACAGCCACAGTCTTGGATTAATTCTTAGAAGCTTTTGCATTTTATATTGTATTTTAGATTACGCTAAGTGCAAAAATGAACTCAATGACAGTTATCTGCTTCTAGATAACCCTTTATCACATTAGAAACCCCTTTTTCGTCACAACATTGGCTTCCTATTAAAAGGTGGATTTTGGGATTATTACACTGCTGGGTTACCATTTTCCCCTTTTCCGATAAGCTATTTAAAGTGAATGTGACATTTGTGCAATATCCAGAATAGCTCCTACTAAGTAAAGGGTGAACAGGTAGTCAGAGACGCATCACCTCACCAATTAGTAGGTGTGCTACAGGACAGATAAAAGTGCAAATTCAACACTTCTAGTCTGCCACTTGTTTTTTCAACTAAAATGGTCACTGCAATAAAGTACATAAATAAGTAGTACAGTTGAATATAAGAAACTTTGCAATATATCTTATACCAGAAATAGCCACCTTTCTCCATTTATGAGCTACTTCTTTCATAGAATCATAGAATCATAGAATCGTAGAGTTGGAAGGGACCTCCTGGGCCATCTGGTACAACCCCCTGCTCAAAGCAGGATTCGCTAAATCATCCCAGTCAGATGTCTGTCCAGCCTCTGTTTGAAGACTTCCATTGAAGGAGAACTCACCACTTCTCATGGCAGCCTGTTCCACTCATTGATCACTCTAACTGTCAAAAAGTTTTTTCTAATATCTAATCTGTGTCTCCTCCCATTCAGTTTCATCCCATTGCTTCTAGTCTTTCCTCGTGCAAATGAGAATAAAGTTGATCCTTCTAAAATGTGACAGCCCTTTAGATATTTGTAGACAGCTATTAAGTCTCCTCTCAGTCTTCTCTTTTGCAAACTAAACATTCCCAAATCCTGAAACCTTTCCTCATAAGACAGGGTTTGCAGACCGGTCACCATTCTGGTCGCTCTTTTCTGAACTTGCTCCAGTTTGTTGATGTCTTTTTTAAAATGTGGTGCCCAAAACTGGACACAATATTCCAGATGAGGTCTGACCAAAGAGGAGTAGAAGGAAATAATGACTTCACGTGATCTAGACTGTATGCTTCTGTTAATACATCCTAGAATTGCATTTGCCTTTTTTGCTGCTGCATCACACTGTTGACTCATATTCAGTCTGTGATCTATTAGTATACCCAAGTCTTTTTCACATGTGCTGTCACTTAGCCCTATTCCTCCCATTCTATATCTGCTTTTTTCATTTTTATTGCCCAGATGTAGTACTTTGCATTTCTCCCTGTTAAAAACCATTCTGTTAGTTGCTGCCCACTTCTCCAGTTTATTTAAATCTTTTTGAATCCTCTCTCTCTCTTCTCTAGTATTAGCTATCCCTCCTAGCTTTGTGTCATCAGCAAATTTAATCAGTTTACCCTCAATTCCTTCATCTAAATCGTTGATAAAGATGTTGAACAATACAGGGCCCAGGACAGAGCCCTGTGGTACCCCACTTGAGACATTCTTCCAACTGGATGTGCAGCCATTTACGACCACTGTTTGGGTCCGATCACTAAGCCAGTTATGAATCCACCTAACAGTTGCCTTGTCCATTCCATACTTAGTCATTTTTTCAATAAGGATTGTATGAGAGACTTTGTCAAATGCTTTGCTGAAGTCAAGATATACTATATCTACAGCATTTCCTTGATCCACCCAATCAGTGATGCCATCATAGAAGGAAATTAAGTTAGTCTGACATGACTTATTAGTTACAAACCCATGCTGACTCTGTTTAATCACTTCATTCTTATCCAGGTATTGACATACATGTTGTTTAATAATTTGTTCAAAGATCTTTCCTGGTATAGAAGTCAGACTCACCGGCCTATAGTTGCCTGGGTCCACCTTCTTCCCCTTTTTGAAGATAGGAACAACATTTGCTCTTCTCCAGTCTTCTGGCACTTCTCCTGTTCTCCAAGAATTTTCAAAGATTATGGAGAGGGGTTCAAAAATTTCTTCTGCTATCTCCTTCAGTACTCTTGGGTGTAATTCATCTGGACCTGGAGACTTGAATTCATTTAGGTTAGCTAAGTGTTTCCTCACTATCTTTCTGTTTATAGATATCCTGGATTCTTCTATTCCCTTAATAGGACAGTGAATAACAGTTGATGTTACATTTCCTTTCTGAGAGAAAACAGATGCAAAATAGGAATTTAAAAGTTCAGCCTTCTCAACATCCTGTATTACCATTTCATCATTTTCATCCTGTAAAAATCCTATAGCATCTTTGACTTTTCTTTTACTTTTGACATATCCCCAAAATCCTTTAATATTGCTTTTGACATCTCTTGCAAGCCTCAATTCATTTTCAGCTTTAGTAATCTGATTTGTGCCCTGCAGGTTCTGCAGACAGCATTATATTCTTCTTTAGATATGCCTCCCTCTTTCCATTTTATAAACATTTTTTTCTTCCTTTTTAGCATGTGCTTAAGTTCTGTGTTCATCCATCCTGGTTTCCTTAAATGCTTCCTATTCTTCCCTCTTTTCGGAATTGTTAACAACTGTGCTTTGAGAATTTCATTTTTCAAAATTTCCCATCCTTCCTGGACATTTTTGTCTTTAAGGATATCCAGCCATTGGATCCCTCCAATTCTCTTTCTGAATCCCTTAAAATCTGCCTTTCTGAAATCTAACCTTGACGTCTGAGTCTTCACAGGTCTTCCGCCTCTAGTTATCCAAAATTCTAAAATAGCATGGTCGCTACCTCCTAGGGTCCCAGCCTGTTTTACCTCCTCAACCATTTCCTCCCTGTTTATAAGGATTAGATCCAAGGTAGCAATTCACCCTTGTTTTCTCTCCTACCTTTTGGAAGATAAAGTTGTCAGCAAGAGAGGATAAGAATTTCCTTGACCTGTTAGTTTTGCCTGAGAGAGATTCCCAACAAATGTCTGGATAGTTGAAATCTCCCATGACAACTATGTCATATTTTTTGGAGAACTTGGCCATTTGATGCATAAAGAGTTCATCCATATCTTCAGCTTGCACAGGCGGCCTGTAGTAAATGCCTACAATGGTGTCCTTTCCATTGTTCTGTTCTTGTATTCTTACCCAAACAGTTTCCACAGAACTCCCAGTCTCTGAAGCTTCAATCTCTGTGCAGATATACGCGTTTCTAACATACAATGCGACACCTCCTCCTCGTTTATCAAGTCTGTTTCTTGCAAATAAGTTGTATCCTTCTAGTCTTGTATTCCAATCATGTGTATTGTCCCACCAAGTTTCAGTGATTCCAATGACATCATATTTCTTTTCATGTGTTAGTAGTTCCAATTCTCCTTGTTTGTTGCCCATGCTTTGTGCATTAGTATAGAAACATTTTAGTTTGTGATTGGTTTCTCTTTCTCCAATATTTTTATTAATTAGATTCTTTCGTCTTTGTTCTTCCTTTCCACTTCAAATAGCAGAGTTCTCAATAGCATTTGTCAGGTGTATGGCTTTTTCTGGTCTTTTGCTTCCCTTCCCATGTTGTTCTAGTTTAAAGCTCTCCTTACAAGCGTAGCAAGGCGACTTCCAAATACATGCTTTCCAGTCTTCGTAAGGTGCACCCCATCTCTAGCAAGTAGTCCATCGTATAAGTAGTTCACTCCGTGATCCAGAAATCCAAATCGTTGCTGACGGCACCATCGACGTAGCCAGTTGTTCACCTGCAGAATCTTATTCCACCTCCTTGTTCCTTGGCCATCCACTGGGAGGATGGAAGAGAAGACCACCTGCGCTCCCAGTTCTTTCACTTTCTTGCCTAAGTCTTCAAAGTCTCTGCAGATGGTTTCCAGGTCGTTTCTTGCAGTGTCATTTGTCCCCACATGTAGTAGCAGGAATGGGTAGTCATCTGTAGGTCTGAAGAGTCCTGATATCCTGTCAGACACATCTTTAATTTTTGCACCTGGAAGACAGCACATTTCTCTTGAAGTTATATCCGGTCTGCAGATAGCGGCCTCTGTTCCTCTCAACAGGGAATCCCCCATGACCACCACTCTCCGTTTCTTCTTCACAACATTTTTCTTTCTCCATCCAGGAGGACTCTGAAGGCATAGAAGGTTGCTGTTTGTTGGCAAAGTCTTATCCTGATGTATTTCTTCATCGTTTTCCTGCGTGAGAGCCTGGTACTGGTTCCTGAGAAGTATGGGTGCTGACTGCCTCCTGCTTCTCTGGGTCACATGTCTCCATTCCATGTTTCTTCAGGTGCACTTCGAATTTCTTCTCTTTCTGTAACATGAAGAGATAATTCTGCTCTGTCCAAGAACTCTTCACCTTCCTTAATGATCTTCAACGTAGCTAACCTCTCTTCGAGATTTTGCAACTTTTCCTCCAACAGGGACACAAGCTTGCATTTGTGGCATGTGAAGTTTGGCTTTTCCACTGGTAAATCTGTGAACATGTAGCAAGAAATGCAGCTCACCAAATGGCTCCTGGCCTCTTCCATCTTGAGATTTCTTAAAAACGATGAAAGATGAGCCAAAAATTTTTTCCGATTTCCTCTTTTCAGCTGCAACGGCCAAAACCCAGTGATCGTTGAGCTCGGGGAGACTCTTCACTTATCCCAGAAGGCACTGGTGAATATGCAAATGATCTCCTCAAGACTCTTCCCCTGGTTTTTCCGATTTCCTCTTTTCAGCTGCAACGGCCAAAACCCAGTGATCGTTGAGCTCGCGGAGACTCTTCACTTATCCCAGAAGGCACTGGTGAATATGCAAATGATCTCCTCAAGACTCTTCCCCTGGTTTTTCCGATTTCCTCTTTTCAGCTGCAATGGCCAAAACCCAGTGATCGCTGAGCTCGCGGAGACTCTTCACTTATCCCAGAAGGCACTGGTGAATATGCAAATGATCTCCTCAAGACTCTTCCCCTGGTTTTTCCGATTTCCTCTTTTCAGCTGCAACGGCCAAAACCCAGTGATCGTTGAGCTCGCGGAGACTCTTCACTTATCCCAGAAGGCACTGGTGAATATGCAAATGATCTCCTCAAGACTCTTCCCCTGGTTTTTCCGATTTCCTCTTTTCAGCTGCAATGGCCAAAACCCAGTGATCGCTGAGCTCGCGGAGACTCTTCACTTATCCCAGAAGGCACTGGTGAATATGCAAATGATCTCCTCAAGACTCTTCCCCTGGTTTTTCCGATTTCCTCTTTTCAGCTGCAACGGCCAAAACCCAGTGATCGTTGAGCTCGCGGAGACTCTTCACTTATCCCAGAAGGCACTGGTGAATATGCAAATGATCTCCTCAAGACTCTTCCCCTGGTTTTTCCGATTTCCTCTTTTCAGCTGCAACGGCCAAAACCCAGTGATCGTTGAGCTCGCGGAGACTCTTCACTTATCCCAGAAGGCACTGGTGAATATGCAAATGATCTCCTCAAGACTCTTCCCCTGGTTTTTCCGATTTCCTCTTTTCAGCTGCAACAGCCAAAACCCAGTGATCGTTGAGCTCGCGGAGACTCTTCACTTATCCCAGAAGGCACTGGGAATATGCAAATGATCTCCTCAAGACTCTTCCCCTGGTTTTTCCGATTTCCTCTTTTCAGCTGCAACGGCCAAAACCCAGTGATCGTTGAGCTCGCGGAGACTCTTCACTTATCCCACTTCTTTAAACCCTTCCCCTGCGTTCTGAACTCAGCATCTACACTGAAATACATCCATCTTGGTCAGAGCAAGCACATTGAGAAGACATATTGAATTCTATGACATACAGAAGAGTAAGGAGCACTCAGCACAGTGAGAAATCAGGCAGACCAGGCAGACACAGTACTTCAGTGCTGGATTTACAGCCACAATGCCTAGTAATGGTGTATAAGGTCTTCAGTGCTCCAGAGAAAGAAGAGCAGTAATTCAGGTCTGTGTGCAGTGTGCATGAGAGACATCTACCAGCTAGCCTCCTCCTATGGACAGTGACTGTCGTGTTCCTGCCCCTGAAGACAAGAATTGCTTAAAGTGATTAGCGTCATGTGTTTTTATATATATGTTGTCATTTGTGAAATGTGAACTGTGTCATGGGGTTCTTGTAATGTAATGTGTGTAATGTGTGATGCAGGTGTTTTAGGTAATAGTGCTGCTGTGTATGTACTGTAAGCAGGTAATGTCTAGTGTGAGTAATTTATACTACAGCATGAGTCTAGGGTAAGCATAGGATAACACATAGAATAAGATTTAGGACATAATATAGAGTGTGATAGGCATCGTAAATGTAATTTGCTTAGTGCATACTGTTAGAAGACAGTGACTGTAGTGATGTTAGAATGTAGGTGAAAGGTTAAGTCTGCCCTGCAACAGACATCTGTGGTAGACACAGTAAAGAGACAGTTAATGTTTGGGACTAACCCATATTGGAAAGAGAAAAGGGCCAGTAAAAAGGGAACCACTTTCTGTTTTAGTGAGTTAGCAAGGGAGTTCATTGGTGACAGTGACAAGGTCAATTAACCCC
Source organism: Dendrobates tinctorius (assembly GCF_039654945.1). Taxonomy (NCBI): domain Eukaryota; kingdom Metazoa; phylum Chordata; class Amphibia; order Anura; family Dendrobatidae; genus Dendrobates; species Dendrobates tinctorius. The sequence goes on along the minus strand of NW_027361751.1, from coordinate 14,317,758 downwards.
TTCCGGACTGAGGAAGATGGACGTTGGACCGCGTGTGTGTAGTGGATCTCGACAGGACTGTGTGGCCGGACAGAAAATCCCTGGGGCTGAAGGAACCAGTAAGCATAGAGGTAGTCAAGGTGGAACTGAAAGTAAGGCTAAGTGCACACGTACCGGAACTCTCGCGGAAATTACCGCGAGAATTCCGGAATTCCAGTCCGCGGGAAAATCGCATTTTAAATTCCCGCGATTTTCCCGCAGAAAAACTAGCATTTTGCAAGCGTATTTAGCTTGCAAAATGCTAGCGTTCTCCAAGCGATCTGTAGCATCGCTTGGAGAACTGATTGACAGGTTGGTCACACTCGTCAAACACAGTGTTTGACAAGTGTGACCAACTTTTTACTATTGAGGCCGCCTATGCAGCATCAGTAGTAAAAGATAAAATGTAAAACAAAAATAAAAAATGGTTTTATTCTTACCTTCCGACGTCCCGCGCATCCGGTCCCAGTAATCCTTTGCGAAAATGACATCGCGCGAATGACCGCGAGACTTCGCGATCCCGCGAGAACGGACGCCATCGCGGGCATTTTCGCAAAAGACTACTGGGAACGGGAGCGTGGAGAGAGGCGGGAAGGCTACGCGGGACGTCGGAGGGTGAGAATAACAATATTTTTTATTTTTAAGTTCTATTTTTTACAGGGATATGGTGTATTAAAGAACACACTCAGTTCTTTGTCATAATATTCTTTGGGCTGTTCTCCAAATTATGTTGCCCTATAACAGGACAACATAGCATGAGGAAAAACCTGCTTTAACCCCTTAACCCCCAAGGGTGGTTTGCACGTTCATGACGGGCCAATTTTTACAATTCTGACCACTGTCCATTTATGAGGTAATAACTCTGAAACGCTTCCATGGATCCCGGTGATTCTGACATTGTTTTCTCGTGACATATTGTACTTCATGTTAGTTGTAAAATTTCATTCAAATAACTTGCGTTTATTTGTGAAAAAAATGGAAATTTGGCAAAAATTTTGAACATTTTGCAATTTTCCAACTTTGAATTTTTATGCCCTTAAATCACAGAGATATGGCACACAAAAAACTTAATAAATAACATTTCACATATGTTTACTTTACATCAGCACAATTTTGGAACCAAAGTTTTTTTTTGTTAGGAAGTTATAAGGGTTAAAAGTTGACCAGCGATTTCTCATTTTTGCAACACCATTTTATTTTTACGGACCACATCACATTTGAAGTCACTTTGAGGGGTCTATATGATAGAAAATACCCAAAAGTGACACCATTCTAAAAACTGCACCCCTCATGGTGCTCAAAACCAGATTCAGGCTGTGTGCCCACGTAGCGATTTTTAAGCGTTTCCGCGGCGTTTTTTAACGCGCTATTCTGCCGCGGAAACGCTTAGCATAAGCGTTCTATGCATTTGTAATAGAAAACGCACATGATGTGCCAATGGTGCGTTTTTACCGCTGCGGAATCGCTTTTTTTTTTTAACTTTATTACAATGGGGGGACATAACTGTCATGTGACAGATCGCTGATCTGTCACATCACAGATCACTGTGACAGATCAGCGATCTGTCACAGGCAGTGCAGAAGGCTTCCTCGTGCCTGCGCTTTGCAGGCACTGAGGAAGCCAGCTCCCTGCAGGCCCCCGAAGGTCCCCGCCACTATTTTGGATCCGGGGACCTGCAGCCCCGCTGCACATTGCACTGCTGTGGGGGGCTCAGGGAAGCACGGAGGGAGCCCCCTCCCTCCCGATGCTTCCCTAAACCCCCGGTACACTGCGATCGTGTTTGATCGCAGTGTGCCAGGGGTTAAAGTGTCGGGGGCGGTCCGTGATCACCACTGACACATAGTGCCGGGTGTCAGCTGTGATAATCAGCTGACACCCGGCCGCGATCAGAGGCGCTCACCACGTGGGCGCCGCTGATCGCTATGACGTACTTTCCTGTCCCTGGGAATTAAGTCCCAGGGCACATGGACGGGATAGTACGTCATATGGCAGAAAGGGGTTAAATTCTAAGCATATGCGTACAATAATTCATTGTTTTTCATGTTGTGCCCACTGTATATTGACTACAAAAATCTAACCTCAAAGCCAAAAAAATGAGCCACACTTCTATTGGCATAAGTGCAATGTGTAGGTGCATATTCACACTGTGGCCATTAAAGGGAACCTGTCACCCCCTCAGGGCGTTTTTAAGTTAAAGAGCCACCTTCAGCAGCAATAAGGCTGCTTTCTGTGAAGGTGGCTCTTCTGTTTTTGTGGGGGTGACAGGTTCCCTTTAGGCTGTGTGCCCACGTAGCGATTTTTAAGCGTTTTTGCCGCGATCTTCGGCGCGAAAACGCTGCGAAAATGTTTAAAAATCTTGTACAGAAGAGCACCCCATGCATTCCTATGGCATTCTGCACATGCTGTGCTAATGCTGCACTTTTTTCCGCGGCGGAATCGCATCGCGGAATAAAATGGCAGCATGGTCATTCTTTTTTGTGGAATCGCAAAGAATTGCCGCGATTCCGCACCCATAGGAATGCATGAGAATCGCTTACTTCCAGCATGTGGCTATGCCCACCATGCGGGAAGTTAAGCGTCTCATGTGCGGTTGGTACCCACGGTGTGGAGGAGAGGAGACTGTCCTCCAGGTCCTGGGTACCATACCCCTGTAAAAAAAGGAATAAAAAAGAAAAAATCGGGGTATATTTACCTTCCGGCGTCCCGCGCTGCCATCCCGGGCCTCAACGTTCCCAGTAATGCCTTGCGGCAAGGTCCTGTGATGACGTGGTCTCGCAAGATCGCTATAGCAACGCGAGACTACGTCATCACAGGTCTTGCAAGGCATTACTGGGAACACTGAGGCCCGGGATGGCAGCGCGGGACGCCGGAAGGTAAATATACCCCGATTTTTTTATTTTTTTTTAGCATTTTAACATTCTATCTTTTACTATTGATGCCGCATAGGCAGCCTCAATAGTAAATAGCTGCTCACACTTGTCAAACACTATGTTTGACGAGTGTGACCAACCTGTCAATCACTTTCTAAGCGATGCTTCAAATCGCTTGGAAAGTGCTTGAATATCGCACACGAAAATCGCGGCAAAATCGCGATCATAATCGCGGTGAAATCGCGCGGAAAAAAACGCGCAATTTCTGGGACGGAGTCCGGTTTTTAGTGTCCGGAATAAAACGCTACGTGGGCACATAGCCTTAACCTCTCTTCCTCATAGATTGTAAGCTTGCGAGGAGGGCCCTCATTCCTTTTGGTATCTGTTTTGATCTATGTGGTTATTGTTATGCTTCAATGTCAATTGTCTGTACAAGTCCCCTCTGAAATGTAAAGTGCTGCGGAATATGTCGGCGCTATAGATCTTGACTGAAAAAAACAGAAATGTAGAAATTTTTGCAAATTATTAACCCCTTCACGACCCATGACGCCTACGTAGGTGTCATGAAAAGTCGTGCCCAAACGACCTATGATGCCTACGTAGGCGTCATGCTATTAATAGCCCCCCTGCGGGTCGGGTGACCGGGGTCACTGAAAGGTCACCCGACCCGCACACAAAGGACCCTTCAGAGTTAACACCTGGGGGTGTGGCTTAGCCCCCACATGCCTACGATCGCTCTGATTGGCTGTTAAAAGTGAAACTGCCAATCAGAGCGATTGTAATATTTCACCAATGAAAATTGGTGAAATATTACAATCCAGCCATGGCCGATGCTGAAATAGCATCGGACATGGCTGGACACCGAGACCTGACCCCCCCCCCACACCGACTGACGGCACTGATCAGCTGCCGCCACCGTCTGACGGCACCGATCGGCAGCTGCCGTCATAATCTGCCCCCCCGCCTTCCCTCCGCCCCCCCCGCCCTCCGATCACCCCTCCGATCACCCCCTCTCACCCTCCTTTGTGCCTCCGACCTCCCGCTATCCGTCCCGGTGTCCCGCCGTCCAGCGTCATGGGCGCCGCCATCTTGGAAGATGGCGGGCGCATGCGCAGTGCGCCGATTCGTATCTGCAATGCTGCAGATTCATTCATTTATTTTGATCACTATGATAAACTTTCATAGTGATCAAAATAAAAAAAAAGTAAATCACTGCCCCCCTTATCACCCCCATAGGTAGGGACAAATAATAAAATAAAAAAATATATATTTTTTTTTATTTTTCCATTAGGGTTAGGTCCAGGGCTAGGGTTAGGGCTAGGGCTAGGGTTAGGGTTAGGGCTAGGGCTAGGGTTAGGGCTAGGGTTAGGGCTAGGGTTAGGGCTAGGGTTGGAATTAGGGTTAGGGTTAGAAATAGGGTTAGAGTTGGACTAAAGGGTTAGGGTTGGACTAAAGGGTTAGGGTTGGACTTAGGGTTAGGGTTGGACTTAGGGTTAGGGTTGGACTTAGGGTTAGGGTTGGAATTGGGATTAGGGTTGGGTTGGGGTTGGGATTACGGTTAGGCTTGTGGTTAGGGTTAGAGTTGGGATTTCGTTAGGGGTGTGTTGGGATTAGGGTTGTGGTTAGGGTTATGATTAGGGTTGGGATTAGGGTTAGGGGTGTGTTGGGGTTAGGGTTGGAGATAGAATTGAGGGGTTTCCACTGTTCAGGCACATCACGGGGTCTCCAAACGCGACATGGAGCCACCATTTATTCCAGTCAATTTTGCGTTCAAAAAGTCAAACGGTGCTCCCTCCATTTCGAGCCCCGATGTGTGCCCAAACAGTGGTGTACCCCCACTTATGGGGTATCAGGGTACTCAGGAAAAATTGCACAACAGCTTTGGGGGTCTAATTTCTCCTGTTACCCTTGGGAAAATAAAAAAATGGGGGCTAAAATGATTATTTTTGTGGATAAAATTTTTTTTTTATTTTCACGGTTCTGCGTTATAAACTTCTGTGAAGCACTTGGGGGTTCAACGTGCTCACCACACATCTAGGTAAGTTCCTTGGGTGATCTAGTTTCCAAAATGGGGTCATTTGTGGGGGGTTTGCAATGTTTAGGTACATCAGGGGCTCTGCAAAGGTAACATGATGCCCACAGACCATTCCATCAAGTCGGCATTTCAAAACGTCACTACTTCCCTTCTGAGCCCCAACGTGTGCCCAAACAGTGGTCCCCCCACATATGGGGTACCAGCGTACTCAGGACAAGCTGGACAACAACTTTTGGGGTCCAATTTATCCTGTTACCTTTGTGAAAATAAAAAATAGCAGGCTAAAAATTTATTTTTTGAGGAAAAAATTTTTTTTTTATTTTAACGGCTCTGCGTTATAAACTTCTGTGTAGCACCTGGGGGTTCAAAGTGCTCACTATGCATCTAGATAAGTTCCTTAGGGGGTCTAGTTTCCAAAATGGGGTCATTTGTGGGGGAGCTCCAAAGTTTACGCACACAGGGGCTCTGCAAACACGACATGGTGTCCGCTAACGATTGGAGCTAATTTTCCATTCAAAAAGTCAAATGACGCTCCTTCCCTTCTGAGCCATGCCGTGCGCTCAAACAGTGGTTCCCCCCCCCCACATATGGGGTACCAGTGTACTCAGGACAAACTGGACAACAACTTTTGGGGTCCAATTTATCCTGTTACCCTTGAGAAAAGAAAAAATAGTGGGCTAAAAAATCATTTTTGAGGAAAAAAAAATATTTTTTTATTTTCATGGCTCTGCATTTATAAACTTCTGTGAAGTACTTGGGGATTCAGAGTGCTCACTACACATCTAGATAAGCTCCTTGGAGGTTCTAGTTTCCAAAATGGGGTCACTTGTGGGGGTTTCTACTGTTTAGACACACAGGAACTCTGCAAACGCAACATGACGCCCGCAGAACATTCCATCAAAGTCTGCAATCCAAAATGGCGCTCCTTCCCTTCTGAGCTCTCCCGTGCTCCCAAACAGTGGTTCCCCCCCACATATCGGGTATCAGTGTACTCAGGACAAATTGCACAACAACTTTTGTGGTTCAATTTCTCCTGTTAGCCTTGTGAAAATAAAAAATAGCGGGCTAAAAAATCATTTTTGAGCAAAAAAAAATTATTTTTTATTTTCACTGCTCTGCGTTATAAACTTCTGTGAAGCACTTGGGGGTTCAATGTGCTCACCACACATCTAGATAAGTTCCTTCGGGGGTCTAGTTTCCAAAATGGGGTCACTTGTGGGGAGCTCCAATGTTTAGGCACACAGGGGCTCTCCAAATGCGACATGGTGTCCGCTAACGATTGGAGCTAATTTTCCAATCAAAAAGTCACATGACGCTCCTTCCCTTCCAGGCCCTGCGGTGCGCCCAAACAGTGGTTTATGACCACATATGAGATATTGATGTACTCAGGAGAAATTGCCCAACAAATTTTAGGATCCATTTTATCCTGTTGCCCATGTGAAAATGAAAAAACTGAGGCTAAATAACATTTTTGTGAAAAAAAAAAGTACTTTTTTTTTTACAGATCAATTTGTGAAGCACCTGGGGGTTCAAAGTGCATACTATGCATCTAGATAAGTTCCTTGGAGGGTCTAGTTTCCAAAATGGGGTCACTTGTGGGGGAGCTCCAATGTTTAGGCACACAGGTGCTCTTCAAACGCGACATGGCAACCGCTAAATATTCAAGCATATTTTACATTCAAAAAGTAAAATGGCGCTCCTTTCCTTCTGAGCCCTGCCGTGCGCCCAAACAGTGGTTTATGACCACACATGAGGTATCGGTGTACTCAGGAGAAATTGCCCAACAAATTTTAGGATACATTTTATCCTGTTACCCATGTAAACATGAAAAAACTGATGCTAAAAGAAAATTTTGGTTGGAAAAATTAAAATGTCCATTTTTTCATTCCATGTTGCTTTAGTTCCTGTGAAGCACCTGAAGGGTTAATACTCTTCTTGAATGTAGTTTTGAGTAACTTGAGGGGTTCAGTTTTTAGAATGGTGTCACTTTTGGGTATTTTCTGCCATATAGACCTCTCAAAGTGACTTCAAATGTGAGGTGGTCCCTAAAAAAAATGGTTTTGTAAATTTTGTTGTAAAAATGAGAAATTGCTGGTCAACTTTTAACCCTTATAACTTCCTAACGAAAAAAAAATGTTGTTTCCAAAATTGTGCTGATGTAAAGTAGACATGTGGGAAATTTTATTTATTAACTATTTTGTGTCACATAGCTCTCTGGTTTAACAGAATAAAAATGCAAAATTTGAAAATTGCAAAATTTTCAAAATTTTTGCCAAATTTCCATTTTTTCACAAATAAACGCAAAAATTATCGACCTAAATTTACCACTATCATGAAGCCCAATATGTCATGAAAAAACATTCTTGGAATCGCTAGGATGCTTTGAAGCGTTCCTGAGTTATTACCTCATAAAGGGACATTGGTCAGAATTGCAAAAAATGGCCAGGTCATTAAGGTCAAAATAGGCTGGGTCATGAAGGGGTTAAAAAAGAAAAATTGAAATATCACATGGTCTTAAGTATTCAGACCTTTTGCTCAGACACTATATTTAAGTCGCACTAAAATGGTAGATGATAGTGCAAATATAAGTATTTATTTATTATTCTGTACAAGCATCACCAGGTGCATACTTGTACAGAATAATAAAGAAATACTTATATTTGCACTATCATCTACCATTTGAGTGTGGCTGATTCTATTTTTGTATATTGGACTTTGCATTCAGCCAGCACCATTCTTCCTCATAGACAGAGTGCACATCATTCTCTCGATATTACTCATATTTAAGTCACATGCTGTCCATTTCCTTGTGATCCTCCTTGAGATGGTTCTACTTCTTCATTGGAGTCCAGCTGTGTTTAATTAAACTGATAGGACTTGATTTGTAAAGGCACATACCTGTCTATATAAGACCTCACAGCTCACAGTGCATGTCAGACCAAATGAGAATCATGAGGTCAAAGAAACTGGCCAAGGAGCCACTGAATCTTCAACTTCTTGTGTAGCAAACATGTATTCCAGGGAACATGCAGTATTTCTTCTCAGTAGTGTTTATAAAGGTAGATCCAAGAAAGGTGATCCAACACTGATTAATCATCTCCCTTAAAACATGGCAAATGTTTTAAATTAGTAGTAAACTCTTGGGTTTATTATTATTTTGTTTATTGTGTTTACTTATAAAGCGTCATGATATTCCACAGCACTTTATAAGCACTTTCGGAGGAAACCCACATAAACACGTGGGGGGGGACATCCTTGCAGATGTTGTCCTCAGTGGGATTTGAACCCAGGACCCCAGGGCTGCAAGGTTACAGTGCAAACCACTGCGCTGCCCATATGTAAGGAGATGAACAAATGAGATTTCCACAGTTTGAGGCCTAATAGAGCGTTGGCATGCATGCAATGCCATCTGCTGGTCAAATGTTGTAGGGCAAAAGAAAGTAGAAAGAACTGCATCAGAAGGAACTGTAGGTTGAAGTACATGGTTTCTGAGGGGAAGAGATTGGAGGAGACACCAGGTCAAGTGACAGCTGGAACGCAGTTATTAATTACTAGCTGAAGAGCCCAGCGCTGCCCGGGCATAGTAACTAACTACGGTTAGTTGTAACAAATTATAATGATTATATCTGTATATATATATAAAGCTGAGTGTATAGCCCCGTCCACTCCGCATAGCCACATTCACTATAATATCCCACTTCATCCTGTCAGCCAGTGCTACCGGAATACTACAACTAACATCCCACAACGTCCCATCAGCCAGAGCCACCGGACTACTAATATCCCACATCATCCCGTTAAAGCCACCGGACTACTACCCCTAATATCCCACATCATTCCGTCAGCCAGAGCCACCGGACAACTACCACTAATATCCCACATCAACCCGTCACATCCGCCGGACTACTACCCTGAATATCCCACATCATCCTGTCAGCCAGAGGCACCGGACAACTACCACTAATATCCCACATCATCCCGTTACAGCCGCCGGACTACTACCCCTAATATCCCACATCATCCCATCAGAGCCACCGGACTACTACCCCTAATATTCCACATCATCCCATCAGTCAGAGCCACCGGACTACTACCCCTAATATCCCACATCAGCCTGGGGTCAGATCCAGAGAGCCGAGTGGAACGGTCTTAACTTCCACAACGGGGATCCCTTTAAGAGAGGCCTGTCGTCAGAACCAGAGTGCTGAGTGGATTTGCCCTGACTTCCATACCAATGATCCCTTTAATAGAACCCTGGGGTCAGAATCAGAGTGTTGAGGGATTTGCCCTAACTTCCATACAGGAGATCCCTTTAAGAGAGCCTGGGGTCAGTACCAGAGTATTTGAAGGCAATTGCCCTGACTTCCATATCGGGGATCCCTTTAAGAGAGGCATGGGGTCAGAACCAAAGCACTGGATGGATTTGCCCTGCCTTCCATACCGGAGATCCCTTTAAGAAAGGTCTGGGGTCAGTACCAATATGCTGAGTGGATTTGCCTTAACTTGCATACCATTGATCTCCGGGAGGGGGGGATTCATTTCTGTCATGTGCTCTGTGCTCCTTTCTGGGGGGCAGACAATGGCTGGGAGCTTATGTTCCTGGGGATGCTAGATTTCTCCCACCATGTCAGTGTCTGCTGAGGTGTTGTTAGGTGGGATAACTTGCTCATAGCCACCATCACAGCTCAGCTACTTTTAACCAGCTCTGGTGAAATGAGAGATGCTTAGTGATTGGTTGCAAGGAAAACTGTTGATCATAGCAACCAATCACAGCTGAGCTTCTTTTGAACAGCTCTGGTGAAATGAAAGATGCTTCGTGATTGGTTGATGATACACACATACATACATTCATTTTTATATATAGAGATAAAAGGCCTAGGAAGGTACAGAACGGGAGGAGTTGGCACCTGGACCTTAGCAGGACGAACATGCGTTGCAGCGGAATTGGCTAATAGCTGCGATTACGAGTAACCATATCTGAATGAAGAACTGAGAAACCGGAACCGAGTAACTAAATCTTTTGAAGATCCCAGTAACCAGATCCGAGTGAAGAGCCGAGCTACCAGTTCCAGAGCCAAGTGACAAGAACCAGAGACAAGTGACCAGAGCTGGGAGAACTGAGCTGAGTGTGCACAAATGTGGCGCCCTGCGTCTTTATCGCCACAAAAGGGTTAAATATGTACTGTTTTGTATGTGTTTTGTGAGCAATGGGAGTTATGCTTTCTCTGCTACAGACAACACACACACACACAATTTGCCTCACTCCCTCACTTGTCTGAAGCTGAGAGCTTTGCAGGCATACCCTAACTGGGAGGGGGAGGGGCCGAGTTGTTGCTCTCAGTGTGAACAAGAAGGAAGAAGAACGCCTTAAAGGCCATGTTAAGACATGTGCTCGATCCAGGAGTGAGAGCTAAGAAGCATCAGGGACCAGCCCCTAGACCATCCATGCTTTCAGAGCAGGGTCGTAAGCTGAGAGACTGCGTGGGATTATACGACCAGCAGAAAAGTGTTTTCCCTCAGAAATACTGCAAGAACCTAGGATCAGTGAAGGATAGTGCAAGTGGGAAATTGAGCTGCTCACACACAGGATCCATGCTGCAAGTTGCTGAAGGTGAAATACACAGTGAGTAGAGGCAATACTGGGAAGTTCTAAACTCTGGGAAGCCTTGGTCCCAGAAGGGATTAGAATAGCAGGAAGTTACACTGAGTCACAGCAGGGAAAGATAACTCCAATTCTCCAGAGCAGACTGTAACCTGGTGAGAGTTGTAATATCTCCTCTGAACTGCACCTGAACTACAGTAAATGATAAAGTGACTTTCCTTGTCTCCTGCCTTATTACTCCGTGCCTTCTACTTGCATTACAATCTCTGGGGGTCTGCGCTGGTTGGAGAGGGTTAACATCTGCACTGCCATCACCATCTACTCTCCCAGGGATCATCTGCAGTGCCGTCTGTTATGAATGAGTCACCGTAGGAGGCAAAAACAGAAATGCTAGCTAAGTCCAGAAAACCAGAGAAGTTGGCAGCTATCGGACTGCAGACCCCTGAACCAATCAACAACAACTAGCAGTAGCCGTGGGGGGTTCCTACGATGCCCTAGACCCCTCGATCACAGCCGGAGAACTGCCTAGCCTAAAGACAGAAAGGGAAATCTAAACTGCCCCAGAGCAGACCCCAAAGCAATAGGCAGCCCCCAACATATAATGGCGGTGAAGCAAGAAGAAAAAACACTAACACAGATAGAAAGATAGACTGAGCAAATGATGGGGCCCAAGCTAACTAGATAGGACAGGATAGGAAAGCGGCTGTCTGCAATCCGCGAAAAACCCTATGAAAATAAGAGCCAACAGACTGACAGAGAAAAAGGCCCTGAAGATGCTAGGCTTCAAAAAAACTATGTCAGTACTCAGGTATTTTCTGAAGACAAAGCAACCGACAAAAAAGGAATTCAGCTCACCCCAGCAGGGAATGGCAGAATCCAGAAAAGCAAGGCAAACTAAAACCAAAACACAAATGCAAAAAGGCAAAGCAGAAAACTTAGCTTTTGAGGAGCAGGAATCAGACTGGTCTCCTAGAATTCCACAGAGAAATCACCAGCGAGGAGGAAGGGCGTCGGCTGCCTTATATCCAGTCAGAGATCCCCATCGCCCAGTCATCCTCTCCCAGCTCAGGTGCTTGGTAATCAGCCTCACTACCTTCCTTCACCAGAAGAGGGAGTTCATCAGACCTCAATGGTGAAGGGGAAAATGAACTCATAACAGCCGGCTATACTACAGTCGAACACTCCAACTGGCGTCACAAATCACTACATAAACTTTATCCCCATTCAATTCTACCCCTTTTACATGACCGCCTGGGGCCACGGACCGGGTCACCGCCACCGTGACATCTCCCATTGAAGTTAACAGGCTCGGTACCGAGTATCCCAAGGCCCCTCGGGCGCGTCACAGCCAGGGCAGAAGAAGACGACTAGGCCACAGAAGAGGGATGTTCATGTCAGCTGTATCTTCCAGTGTAGATGAATGGTACAGAGGGGAATAGTGCTGTGCTTCAGAGGACTACGGTAGCCAGCGCAACGGGTATGCAAAGTGACATGCAGCCTAATGTCGTAGCAACGTAGGTTTCCGTTAGGGCCTGTACGAATATTCATATTGCCTATGAGAGAGAGACGATGGTGACGAGCCCAATAGTACTGTGATGCTCTTATGGTCGAGGTATTAGGTCCAAGACACCCCTGACAATAATAGTCATTCACTTGTAATAACAGAACAATAGTGCGTGACTAGGAATGTGTTAATACCCAGTATAACCGAATTGCTGTATTCTCATTCTATAATAATTTACAGCATTTCCATTGTTTGCTTTATCCTGTGATATTGTGCCACATATAGCCGTGTTAGGCCAGGATCACAAATGCAAGGAATACAGCCAAGTCTCGCATCTAAATACCCGGCACTGCCACCGTCACTCAGGAGCGGAGCGTGTGGCCGCATAGCAATACATGGAGCCACACGCTCCGCTCCTGACTGCTGGCGGCAGTGCCGGGTATTTACATGCGAGACTCTGCCGTATTCCTCGCTTGTGTGATCCCGGCCTTAAACAAATAAATATCTGTTGGTTAAGATATTATCGAGTCCTCATTCTCTGCGATGTTGCATCCGCGTACCTGTTTACACGCAGTAGGGGCCAACCATCTAATGATGGCCTCCAGACTTTCCCACAGTAGAATAGCTTAAACATTAAAAAAGACTTTTGTTCATGTGGAAAATTTGCTTCCTGATCTGATACTTATGGTGGTAGCCTCTTACCTCCCTCTGCCCATGAAGAACACATGCATGCTCTTATGAGCTGAGAGTACATCTGTGCAGGGGCCTCTGAGAGACAGCTGAGCAAGCATTGGGTCAATATCTATCTATTGTGTATGGGCACCTTTAGGTTTCTTTGGAGCTTTTGATTCTTTCTCCACTGAGACTGCAAATCCAATGAAAGAGTAGTGCGGTGATACAAAGAACAACAAACTTTAAGAGCTGCTGGGTTTTGCTGGGGACTAGTTGGACATCTTCTTCCCAGGTTAACAGGTATCTGCCAATAAGCACACGTAAGCAAATACTTGTCAATCCAGGGCAGAGAGTGGGGAGAAGCCGCCAGGGACCAGCATGTCCGACTAGTCTCCCATGCGGCTCGGCCCTTGGCGGCCTTTAAAGTACTCTTTTTCTGAATCGTCACAGCTTTCAGAGTCAAACATACCTGGCTGAGATCATACAGCAAACATCTGATGCATGCTGTCTGTGGATCGGGCTGCATGTATCAGCTGTTACAATCACTTTAAGGAAATGCTACAATACAGTGCTAACATTGAATGAACAACAAAATGCCTCCTTGTACAGAAAATCCAGTGCTTTAGCTATTATAGATATGTGGCCACCGGAATGACATGGAAGGCAGCACAAACTCTCGGTGTTTATTGACAAGCCTCCATTCACAAACATAATGTTAATGTTGCATGGAGCTTCTGTGCAAGCTGTAATTTAATTGCAACAATAGATAGATTACATTTAGAAAGGGAAAAAAAATTAAATATTTTCTGTGCTTTAATATGCATTTCAAATTCAATTATCATACCTATTATTTCACAAGTAAAGTGAATACAATAATGTTGAAAGTCTTGGTTAACCAATGTCAATTACTCTACTTATCCAGTAATTGACTGCGGTAATATGAGAGACTGGAAGTGTATGCTCTCCGGAAGAGTTTGATGGGCATAATATTTGTCATGTAGATTTGGTTAGGACTGTAAATGTATTACATTTCATTGCATTATGCACAATAATAACACGTAATTAGTTATACACCTGCTGCAAGGGTCATAATTGGTGTTGCCATTTAATAATTTTAGCACAAACAGACAGTTTTTATTTGCTTCAATTACTTGCTAAACATATTTTAGTGAATAGCTAATTTATCAGATTCAATCACCTTTCTGCAGGTCATGCATGATGGCAGCAACGAATCTGTCATGTGACTGGTGGTCATTTATATAATGGTCCATTGATAGCAGCTTTCCTGTAGTTTTTATATCATTTCATCTGCATATTTCTAGACCCCACTGCACAAAGACTGTACGGTTGTCCATGGAGTCCCTGTTACTCTACCCTGTCACTGCTATATAGTACTCCAAACAGCGCGGCATGTCAGAGATATTCATTCACAGAAGCAATGATTCTCCAATACCATATTCCATACCACTTAAATCCGGCTCCAAGATATTGCCATATTATAGCTGTATTAAGGAGGACTATTTGCAAATTGAGTCCAAATCTAAAGGATAACATTTCTGAAACCTTAAAGGGAATCTGTCAGCAAGGTCAACTCACCAAATTACATAATATGCCATGAATGTTTTTAAAATTTAAATTCATCAACACCTTTACATCTTCTAACTGTTGCTGCATTCCTGATAAATTAGTATTTTAACCCCTTAGCGACCGCCGATACGCCTTTTAATGGCGGTAGTTAAGGGTACTTAAACCACAGAGCCGTTAATTCACGGCGCTGTGGAGAAAGTAAATAGCGCCCCCCCCCGTGTCGGATTTTCTCAAGGCTCTCAGCTGCTGGGGGTAGTCGAGACCCCAGAGAACATGATTCGGGTAGGTATTTATCGACCCCGCTTTTGTGATCGCCGTCATTAACCCAATAATGGTGATCGCAAAAAAAAAGCCACGATTATGCATTTAATTTCTCTCTCCTCTGATGTGATCGCACATCAGAGTAGAGAGAAATAGGGTTCCCGATCTCCGCTGGTACCTCCTGGTGGTCCTCGTAGTCCCCGGGCCCTCCTGCCTCCTCCGGTGGGTGCCGCCATCTTGGTTCTGGAAGAAAATGGCTGGCGCATGTGCAGTGCGCCCGCCGCGAATCTGCCGGCTGGCAGATTCCACACCATTCATTTTGATCACTGTGATAAACTATAAGCTAGGAGGTTCGGATCAGGAGAAGAGAGTTAGAGCTAGAGCAGTCTTCCGTGAGGGGAGGAAGTTGGAGGACGCGTGTGCAGCAGCTCCCTGTCTGCAGGAGCTGCTGGGAAGGAAAGAGACAGAAGAAAGCTCCCTGAAGAGGGAAGGGGTCCTAGGGGAACAGATAAGCGACCATACTTTCCGTGGGGCCTGATCCGTAAGTGGAGGGACCAGGTTGCACGGGGTTGCCGGCACCCTAGCCTAGTAGAGTGAACAACAGACTCAACTAGAAAGCCAGAGGTTGAGGCACCTTTAGGGTACCTCAGCCACAAGCCACAGTTATCTTCTCCAGAAAGGCAGCCATAAGGGAGCAAGGTTTGCAGAGAGGATGTTACCTGACAAGGTCCACGGCTACTGGCCTGGGACACTGACTGTGAGGTTCTGGGAAGGAAGAGGAGTAGAACTCAGCACAGAGAAACGGCCAGGGAAGGAACACACTGAAAGGAGTTCTGGAAAGGTATTCTCCATCTGCCTGGAAGTTTGCTGGACCCCAGACCTGGAGGATACAGTACCAAGCGGGCATCTGTGCACACCAGAACTGTGAGTAAAGCATTGGAACTGCATTCAGCTGTGTCCTCCGAATTCTTTCTACAACACCTTTCAGCACTGCTACATCTCTTGCCTAATACTACATCACCATTTCCCTCAACATCATTCATCTGCCCTGGGACAAAGCTCTGCCTGTGGAGAGCTATTCCAACTCTGCTGCATCACACCATCAGTCCAAGAGGATCTGCACTGCAGCGCTGGTCACGTCCGATCAGATGCCACAGGTGGCGTCATGAACACTTTATAAACTCTATTGCAATCTCTTTATTTCCCCTGTAAATAACCCCTTTAATTGGACGCCCAGGGCCACGGACCGGGTCACTGCCGCTGTGACACTGCCCCTTTAAGAAGCGGCCTGGTGCCGAGTACCCCATGGCCCTGGCGGGCGCTCCAGAGGCATAAAATAAAACAATTTTCCAGAATCAGTGATCTCGAGGCAGTTTTGGTGGGGCCTGGGGAACTTACTAACTCTTCCAGAAGTCTGGGAGATCTTGCGTATTTCTGGGAGCTTCCCAAGCATTCCATGACCAGTAGGCAAATATAATCTAGGCCAATAAAATATTGCAAATTTTAAGCAAAGTTGTAGCGTAAATACTATAGCACAATCTGCCAACTTAAAAAATGAAGAAGGAAGAAGAAGCATTTCAATGATTTTCCAAGTCATGATATTTGTGATTCCTCTTTAGACAGTGTATAAATGCTGAACCAATCTTCCAGATCACTAAGATCAGAGCAAATTTTCAAAATGCAGGTCAGATCTTTGTGCTAGTCTAATTAAAAATATCTCCCGCAGAATTCAGCGGTAACCATGGTAACCTCCGGTTGCCGAATTTTAATTGGAAATATAAACAGAAGTATAACTAGAAGAGAATTAACATAAAGAAGGAGAAGGAGCCTCGATGTCCTGACATAACCAGGTGTGACATAGCATTTACATGATGTGTCAAGATGCGGAAATTAAAAAAAAAGTATTGAGGCAATCTCATTCTGTCACCAAAGCCTCTGCGCAATTTTACTGAAAGGCATTTATTGTCATGTCACTGCGAGGGCTGCCCTGACCGATAACGCTGCTGACATTTGCTCTAGAGGAAGTAATGTTAGGAGAGCTGTAGCAGTCATATATAGGATGGGAAAGTCAATACTGTATTTGCAATATGTTCTGTTTCTCTCCAAGTGTCTGTAACCCTTTCAGTGTCGGTGGTCATACAAAACTGAATCTCCAAATTTGTATTTATTTTGCTCCTACTGGGTTATAATGAATACGGTAGAAAAAAATCATAGTATATTCCAGCGTTGGTCGTATCACGGAGCTATTCGCCCAGAATTTGGCGCTATGCAGAGCTCTATATAAACAGAGTGCAAACAGCTAAAGTGGGGAAAATAAGTATTTAATACACTGCCGATTTTGCAAGTTTTCCCACCTACGGTGTTCTTGAGGTTGTGCCCATCCTTCTTCTTCTTCCAAACACGGCAAGTGGAGTTGATACCAAAAAGTTCTATTTTGGTCTTATCTGACCACATGACCTTCTCCTATGCTTCCCCTTTATCATCCAGATGATCTTTGGTGAACTTCAAATTGGCCTGGACATGTGCTGGCATGAGCAGGGTGACCTTGTAATTCCTGCAGGATTTTAATCCATGACGGTGTACTGTGTTACTGACGGTAATGTTTGAGACTGTGGTCCGAGCTCTTTTCAGGTCATTGACCAGGGCCTCCTGTGTAGTTCTGGGCTGATTCCTGACCTTTCTCAGAGTCATCCTTTCCCCAAGAGGCAAAATCTTGCATGGAGTCCAAGACCGAGGAAGATTGACAGTCATCTTGTGTTTCTTCCAATTTCTAATATTTGTGCCAACAGTTGTTACCTTCTCACCAAGCCACTTGCCTATTGTCCTGTAGACTATCCCAGTCTTGTGCAGGTCTACAATTTTGTCCATGGTGTCGTTAGACAGCTGTTTGGTTTTGGCCATGGTGAAGAGGTTGGAGTGTGCTTGATTTAGTGTGTGGACAGGTGTCTTTTATACAGGTAATGAGTTAAAACAGGTGCAATTAATGCAAGTAATGAGTGCAGAGTAGGTGGGCCTCTTAAACAAAAACTATCAGGTCTGTGAGAGCCAGAATTCTTACTAGTTGGTGGATGATCAAATACTTAATTAAATTGCATTTTATTGCATGAAATATTTAAAAAATCATACAATGTGATTCTCTGGTATTTATTTTTAGATTCTGTCTCTCACATTTGAAGTGTCCCTACGATAAAAATTACAGTTCTCTCCACTCTTTGTGAGTGGGAAAACTTGAAAATTGTCAGTGTACCAAATAATTAATTTTCCCCACTGTATGTAGCATGGAACGCAGAATGCACTTTGTCTTCCCTAAAAAAAATCCAGTAGTAAGCCTCTTTCAGACGATCAGTGTGCTATATCCAATTTTCATCAGTTTTTGTTTGGTGCATCCAAAAAATAAACATAAAATTCCAAAGTTCTCTTTCCCATTAAACAGTAAAACGAACAACACTTAGATGGCAAATCGATGGTAATCAGAGAACTCAGTGGCTCATGCATCCATTGAATTGAATGGGTGCGTGTGATATGTGACTCAGATACAAAACGGATATTTTTTTTTGTGGATACTTGGTAGATAACAAAAAAACAACTGGATATGTGTAAGGGTTATGGACTGGACTGTCATGTTTCTACTGCCTGAAAGCACTAATCGCATTGTATTGTGTAATGTGAATAGAGTCCTGCGTCTTTTGCATATATTGTGTGATGTAAAGTGTAATATTTTTACTTGTTCAGTGTATAAGTAATGTTAGTAGTGTACAGTGTAGGGTAAGTATAGAATAAGACATAGTTTAGGGCATATGACATAAGATTAGTAGATAGTGGACCTCTGGGAGAACAAAAAAGAAGCCTGATTGGACCCACGAGCTACGCCAAGAGATCTGGGATGTTACTGGTGAATTGCGTAGCATCAAGGGAACCCTCAAAAATGTCACTACGCCTGGTCGTGCGGTCCGATATGTTGGCAGGTCAGAGTAAGAAAGCAACTTCCCTTGTGCCCCACCGCCTTGCACCCGTCGCTCATCAGAAGACCATGTATTGGAAAGCTGGATTTGCTGCGGAAGGGGACACATCTCACGTGACTGTACAAACGGGGAAAGGAGGAGGAGGGGTCGTCCGCTAAGCTAGCAAGCCCCACGGTCAAGGAGCAATATGCCTGAAGAGTATTCACAAATTCATGTTCCCAAAGTTGCCCATTCCAGAAAAGAACCAACCATTCGGCTAGTGGCTGCCAACCAATTGCCCATCCAGGTGGCCGGAGTGGTGTGGATGTCGGGACGAGTGTGCGGCAAATAGCTGAGCAGAAAAGGGATTGTATTGGTAAGAGGATGGGGACCCATCATGACCCTGGGTGTCTTGAAAGAAGTAGGCGTGTGTGTAATACTTGCGGCACATGTGTGGCAACCGTCTGCTGCCCGTGTGCTGCATCAGTACCTCACGTATCGGCACCTGAGAAGCAGCGGTACATTTATGGCTGTTCCCCTGAACTGGGTGCTGAACACCGCTCTCATCATTCTCCCCTGCTTTGCCGGCGATCAGCGCGAGCAGGGGAGAATGATGAACGTTATGCTCAACTGATAACAGCAACAGCAAGTGGAGTCTGATGGGACTATTACTCCCATCAGAGTACACCTGCTCCCGCTAATAACAGTGAGAGCAGAAGGTGGCTGATATCCCTGCCAGTGCTACAAATAAATAATTTTAAAAAAACGTGTGGGGTCCCCCCCCATTTTTGAGAACCAGCATTCGTAATGCAGACAGCTGGGGACTGGAATTCTCAGGTTGGTATGAGGGCAAGGATATTGCCCCCCAGCCTAAAAATAGCAGCCCACAGTGCCCAAAAACTGCACATCTATTAAATTTGCCAATTCTTGTGCTCTGCCCTGCTCTTCCCACTTGCTCTGTAGTAGTGACTTAGTCTGGACGGTCGCATCATGTCACCATTCAGGTTGCAAACTATTAATTCCCAGACATGGGTTATGGTGTGGGGCAGAACATTGGACAGGTGAAAGATATTGTTTTTTTATTTTTGTTTTATTACAGGAGGCGAAAGATTCAATGGCATGGGCGTTTGGTGAGTATAACTGTGTTTGTTATTTTTAAATAAAAAAGTAAAAGTGTTTTGTTTTATTTCTAGTAAAGACTTTATTCTGGCTGTGTATTTACCATATAACTATAGGATTAGTAATGGATAGATGTCTTATAGACATCTCTCCATTACTAAGCTGTGGGCTTGATGTCACCTGACAATATAAAGGTGACATCAACCCCACAAATATTACCCCACTTGCCACTGCTACAGGACAAGTGGGAAGAGCCGGGCACAGAGCCAGAATTGGCACATCTAATAGATGTGCCTTTTCTGGGTGGCTGTGGGCTGCTATTTTTAGGCTGGGGAACCAATATCCATCGCCCCTTGCCAGCCTCAGAATACCAGCCCCCTGCTGTCTGCTTTAGAAAAGCTGGTTGTCAAAGATGAAGGGAACCCATTATGTTTTTTTAAATTATTTGTTTGAAGAATTTAAAAAGCAGTGTGGGGACCCCTCTATTCTTGATAACCAGCCTTACTAACGCTGACAGCTGAGGGTTGCAGCCCCCAGCTGTGAGTTTTGCCATGCTGGATGTCAAAAATACAGGGGGACCCACGTTGTTTTTTAAATTTATTTATTTATTTAGAATACTCCATCAGTCACCGCCTGCTCTCACTGTTTTTAGCGGCAGCAGTTATAGGCTGATGGGAGTAATAGTCCCATCAGATGCCGATTGTTGTCGCTGTTATCAGTTAAATATAACTCTCATCATTCTCCTCTGCTCGTGATGCTTGCTTGTTGTCTCCCTGTGTGCACGTGTGTGGGATATTTTGCGGCCCGTGCTGCTGTTAAAAAACGGACATGTCAGCGTATTTTTGTCCACGGACACACGGTTCGTGGAAAAACACTGACATATGCACAGAATGGGTCTATGTGTGTAAGTGTCTCCGATACGTGTGAAAACTGTCACCGCACATATCGGACACACTGACGTCTGACAGAGCTCTAACACATAGTTGTCAATTTATTCATATTTCAAGGAAAGTGAAGTGAGATCAACAGGTATTTTATAGAGAATACAAGTGTTTACTAAAATAACCATAAAATAAACAGATTGTCCAGACTGTTTGTAAGCCTGCTTCTAGTACCACCAGCAATTCTGAGAATAAGGCTATGTGCACACGTGTGGAATTCTGCGGGAAATATGCGAGAAATCTGCATTTTAAATTTCCACGTATTTCCAGCGGAAAAACTAGCGATTTGCAAGCGTAATTAGCTTTGAGAATACTAGCGTTTTCCAAGCTGTAGCATTGCTTGGAAAACTGATTGACAGGTTGGTCACACTCGTCAAACATAGTGTTTGATGAGTGTGACCAACTTTTTACTATGAGGCTGCCTATGCGGCATCAGTAGTAAAAAGTTCTAATGTTTAAAATAATAAAAAAATAAAAAATGTTGTTTTTTTCACCTTCCGGCGTCCAGCGCAGCGTTCCCAATCATCGTGATGCTCCCGGCAAGTCCCATTCCCAGCGATGCCTTGCGACAATGACCTTTGATGACGTTGCAGTCCATTTTTTTTACATGATAGAAAATACCCAAAAGTGACACCATTTTAAAAACTGTACCCCAGAAAACCACATTCAAGAAGTTTATTAACCTTTCCGGTGCTTTACAGAAACTAAAGCAATGTGGAAGGAAAAAATGAACATTTATTTTTTTTTTTTTACAAAAATTTTACTTTAGCTCCAGACTTGCTATTTTCACAAGTGTAACAGGAGAAAATGGACCCTAAAATTTGTTGTGCAATTTCTCTTGAGTATGCCGGTACCCCATATGTGAGAGAAAACCATTGTTTGGGCACACGGCAGGGTTCGAAAGGGAAGGAGCACCGTCTGACATTTTGAACGCAAAAAAGAATTGAGAGCAGATGCCATGTTGCGTTCGGAGAGCCTGTGATGTGCCTAAACAGTGAACACATCCCACAAGTGACCCCATTTTGGAAACTAGACACCTTACGGAACTTATCTAGATGTGTGGTGAGCACCTTGAACCCCTAGGTGCTTCACAGAAGTTTATGACATAGAGCTGTGAAAATAAAAAAAATAAAAAATTTTTTAAAAAAATCACATTTTCCCCACAAAAATGTAATTTTAGCCCCAACTTTTTTATTTTCTCAAGGGTAACAGGAGAAATGAACCCCAAAATTTGTTGTACAATTTCTATTTAGTATACCAATACCCAATATGTGGGGGAATACTACTATTTGGGCACATGGCAGCGCTCGGAAGGGAAGGAGCACCGTTTGACTTTTTGAACACAAAAACGGCTTGAATCAAGAAAGGATGCCATGTCGTATTTGGAGAGCTTCTGATGTCCCTAAACAGTTGGAAAGCCCAAGTAACCCCATTTTTTAAACTAAACCCTTAGGGAACTTATCTAGATCTGTCTTGAGCAAATGGAACCCCAGGAGCTTCACAGCAGTTTATGACGTAGAGCTGTGAAAATGAAAATATCACATTTTGCCCACAAAAATGTACTTTCAGTCCCAAATTATTATTTTCACTAGAATAACAAACGAAAATGGACCACAAAATTTGTTGTACATTTTCTACTGAGTATGTTGATACCCCATATGTGGAGGAAAACCACTGTTTGGATGCCGAGTAGGGCTCGGAAAGGAAGGAGTGACATTTTGGAACACAGACTTTGATGAAATGGTCTGTGTTGTGAGTTCATTTTCCCCTTCATTACTGAGGCCCGAGGAACTCCCTCTTCTGGTAAAGAAAGGTAGTGAGCCTGATTGTCAAACACCTGAGGCTGATGATTGTGACTGGCTGAGTGGAGTTACGGACTGGATATAATGCTGCCGACGCCCTTCTGCCCTGCGGGTGATTTCTCTTGTGGGATCCTTGGAGACCAGTCTGAATTCCTGCTCCTCCAAAGCTAAGTTTGCTGCTCGGCCTTTTGCTTTTGTGCTTTGACTTTGTTTTTGCTTTGTTTTTCTGGATTTCTGCCATTCCCTGCTGGGGTGTGCTGAATTCATTTAGCTCTGTCTTCTGAAAATACCTGAGTGCTGATTCAGTTTTTGAAGCCTAGCTGCTTCAGGGCCTTTTTCATATCAGCTGGTTGGCTTATGTCTTTGATAGGGTTTTGGCAGATTGCAGACAGCAGCCTTCCTGTCCTTTCCTTTCTAGGTAGTTTTGGGGCCCTGTCTTTGCTCAGTCTATCTTTCTGTCTATGTTAGTATTTTCATCTTTCTTCACCGTCATTATATGTTGGGGGCTGCCTATTGCTTTGGGGTCTGCTCTGGGGCAGTTTAGATTTCCCCTTTCTTTCTTTAGGCCTATGTATTTCTCCGGCTGTGATCGAGGGGTCTAGGGCATCGTAGGAACCCCCCACGGCTACTGCCAGTTGTGTTGATAGGTTCAGGGGTCTGCAATCTGATAGTTGCCAACTTCTCTGGTTTTCTGGACTTAGCTTGTATTTCTGCTCTTGCCTCCTACAGTGACTCATTCATAACAGAATCACCGGCCATACCGCAGATTCTAGGGTACTCAATAGCAGGAAAGAATTGTAAAAAAAAAAAAAAAAAAAAAGTGTATGTTTTTTCCTCTATATCTCTGAGGCCGTAGGGGGAATTTTTTTTTCTCTCAATGGAGATAAAGCAATTGTCTGATCGTGTGGAGCAGCTCGCTGCGGAAGTGCGGGGAATTTCCGCCTACCTTGCTCATTCACATGCTGCTGAACCAAAGATTCCTACACCTGATGTATTTTTTGGGGATCGGTCTAAATTTTTGAATTTCAAAAATAATTGGAAATTATTTTTTGCCTTGAAGCCTAACTCGTCAGGGAGCTCCGCGCAGCAGGTTAAAATTGTCATCTCTTTGCTGCGTGGCGATCCCCAGGATTGGGCGTTTTCTTTGAAACCACATGATCCTATTCTGACTAATGTGAACGCATTCTTTCAAGCTTTGGGGTGGTTGTATGACGAACCTAATGCCATTGATCAGGCTGAAAAGACCCTGCTGGCATTGAGCCAGGGTCGTGATTCTGCAGAATTGTACTGTCAAAAATTCCGAAAGTGGGCAGTACTTACTACCTGGAATGATAATGCCTTGGCTGCTTTCTTTCGGAAGGGGTTGTCAGAAGCCGTAAAAGATACTATGGTGGGATTTCCTGTTCCCTCTGGTCTTGACGATTCTATGTCATTAGCCATTCAGGTTGATCGGCGTTTGCGCGAACGCAAAGCTGCACGAGAGGTGTTGCCACCTGTTGAACAAATGTCTGAACCTATGCAATGTGATAGAGTTTTTTCCAGAGAGCAGCGTCAGGAGTTCAGAAGGCGTAATAAGTTGTGTTTTTTCTGTGGAGATGCCTCGCATATTATTTCTGTCTGTCCCAAACGAGAGAAACGCTTTGCACACACGTTTTCTGTTGGGGGTGTTCAACCTAAGTTTCTTCTGGCTATTACTCTGATCTGCTCCCTGTCCACATTTTCCGCCAAGGCGTTTGTGGATTCGGGAGCAGCCCTAAACCTAATGGACTTGGATTTTGCTAAACGTTGTGGATTTCCGATGACACCTCTGCAGACGCCTATCCCTTTGAGGGGAATTGATGCTACTCCTTTGGCTAAAAATAAACCCCAGTTTTGGACCCAGGTGGTAATGCGGGTCGCCCCAGACCATCAAGAAAATTGCAGATTTCTGGTGTTGCATAATCTGCATCATACTGTTGTTCTGGGGTTTCCCTGGTTACAGATTCATAATCCAGTTTTGGATTGGAAATCTGTGTCTGTGGTGAGTTGGGGTTGTCGGTGTGCCTTTAGTGAGGCTCCGGTGTTTTCCACCTCTCCTCAGTCGCATGATGTTCCTGATTATTTGGCGGACTTTTATGATGTATTTAGTGAGAATGAGTCTGCGTCTCTGCCTCCTCATAGGAGTTATGACTGTGCAATTGAACTGAGCCCGGGGTGTAAATTTCCCAAGGGTCGGCTCTTCAATTTATCTGTACCCGAGCACGAGGCTATGCAATCCTATATTAAGGAGGCGTTGGAGAAGGGTCATATTAGACCATCCTCGTCACCCTTGGGTGCCGGTTTTTTTTTTGTGGCCAAAAAGGATGGATCATTAAGACCTTGTATTGATTATCGTGCCCTCAACAAAATTACTGTTAAATATCAGTATCCGTTACCCCTGATTTCTGATCTATTCTCCAGAGTTAAAGGTGCTTGCTGGTTTACCAAGCTTGACCTCAGGGGGGCGTATAATCTTATTCGCATTAAGCATGGGGATGAATGGAAGACGGCGTTTAATACTCCGTAGGGACATTTTGAGTACCTGGTGATGCCTTTTGGGCTCACTAATGCCCCTTCTGTCTTCCAGTGCTTCATGAACGATATTTTCCGAGATTTTGTCGATAAATTTTTGATTATCTATCTGGATGATATTTTGATCTTCTCCAAGGATTGGGATTCTCATGTGGAACATATTCGGACTGTGTTCCGGATCTTGAGGGAGAATTCCCTGTATGTCAAGGGATCTAAATGCCTTTTTGGAGTACAGAGGATTTCTTTTTTGGGATTTATTTTGTCCCCGTCAACTATTGAAATGGACCCGGCCAAGGTACAGGCCATTCACGATTGGGTTCAGCCCACTTCTTTGAAGGCCCTGCAGAAGTTTTTGGGTTTTACTAATTTTTATCGGAAATTTATAGCAAAATTTTCTAGTATTGCCAAGCCATTGACTGATTTGACTAAAAAGGGTGCTGATGTATTAAATTGGTCTCCGGAGGCTGTTTCTTCCTTTCAGGAGTTGAAGCGAAGATTCACCTCCGCCCCGGTTTTGCGGCAACCTGATGTCTCACTTCCATTCCAGGTAGAGGTGGATGCTTCTGAGATTGGTGCAGGAGCTGTTTTGTCCCAAAAGGATCCTGTAACATCTAAAATGAATCCCTGTGCTTTCTTTTCCCGAAAGTTCTCTCCATCTGAACGTGACTATGATGTGGAGAATAGGGAACTGTTGGCCATGAAATGGGCATTTGAGGAGTGGAGACATTGGTTGGAGGGAGCTAAGCATCAAGTCGTGGTCCTCACTGACCACAAGAATTTGATTTACCTAGAGTCGGCTAAGCGCTTGAACCCTAGACAGGCTAGGTGGGCCTTGTTTTTTACACGTTTTGATTTTGTGGTTTCTTTTCTTCCTGGAACAAAGAATGTCAAGGCAGACGCCCTCTCTAGGAGCTTCCTTGCTGATTCTCCTGTGGTGACCAAGCCTGCTACCATCTTAGGCGAAGGGGTAGTTCTTTCTGCCATCTCGCCCGATTTGAGACGTGCTCTGGAAGAGTTCCAGGAGGACAAACCTGAGCGTCGTCCCAGTGGAAAGTTGTATGTTCCTGACCAGTGGAAGAAGAGAGTGATGTCTGAAGTTCATTGCTCTGCTTTGGCTGGTCATCCAGGTATTTTTGGTACTAGAGATCTGGTGAGTCGGTTTTTTTGGTGGCCCTCCTTGTCTCGTGATGTCAGGAATTTTGTGCAGTCCTGTGGGACGTGCTCCCGGTCTAAATCGTGTTCTCGCTCTAGTGGGTTGTTGATGCCTTTGCCTGTCCCCAAGAGGCCATGGACCCATATTTCAATGGATTTCATCTCTGATATGCCTGTCTCTCAGAGGATGACTGTTATTTGGGTGATTTGTGATAGGTTCTCTAAGATGGTTCATCTTGTACCACTCCCTAAGTTGCCGTCTTCCTCTGAGTTGGTGCCCCTGTTTTTACAACAGGTGGTTCGTTTGCACAGGATTCCTGAGAACATTGTATCTGACAGAGGAGTGCAGTTTGTGTCTAGATTTTGGAGAACTTTCTGTTCCAGGCTGGGAATTCAGTTGTCCTTCTCCTCTGCTTTTCACCCTCAGACCAATGGGCAGACAGAGAGAACAAACCAGACCTTGGAGTCATATTTGAGATGTTTTATTTCTGCTGATCAGGATGATTGGGTTTCATTTTTGCCCTTGGCCGAATTTGCTTTGAATAATAGAGCTAGTTCTGCCACTTTGATGTCACCTTTTTTTTGTAACTTTGGGTTTCATCCTCGATTTTCTTCAGGGCAGGTGGAGCCCTCTGCCTGCCCAGGTGTTGACACTGTGGTGGAGAGAATGCACCAGATCTGGGACCAAGTGGTGGATAAGTTATCTCTCTCCCAGGAGAAGGCCCAGCGGTTTTCCAACCGACAAAGGACCATTGGTCCCCAGTTTAAGGTTGGTGATATGGTGTGGTTATCATCAAAAAATATTGCTATGAAGGTGGCTTCTCCTAAGTTTAAGCCTAGATTTATTGGACCTTACAAGATTGTGGAGATTATTAATCCGGTCTCTTTTCGTTTGGCTCTTCCTGTCACATATAAAATCCATAATGTGTTCCATAAATCTTTGTTGAAGAGGTTTGTTGAACCTGTTGTTCCGGGGGTGGCACCTCCAGACCCTGTATTGGTTGAAGGTAACATGGAGTATGAGGTAGAGAAAGTACTGGATTCCCGTCTGGCTAGACGGAGACTCCAGTATTTGGTTAAGTGGAAGGGTTATGGTCAGGAGGATAATTCCTGGGTCTCCGCCTCTGATATTCATGCCAAACGATTGGTGCGTGCCTTTCATCGGGCTCACCCTGATCGCCCTGGTGGCATAGTTGAGGGTTCGGTGACCCCTCCTCAAGGGGGAGGTACTGTTGTGAGTTCATTTTCCCCTTCATTACTGAGGCCCGAGGAACTCCCTCTTCTAGTAAAGAAAGGTAGTGAGCCTGATTGTCAAACACCTGAGGCTGATGATTGTGACTGGCTGAGTGGAGTTACGGACTGGATATAATGCTGCCGACGCCCTTCTGCCCTGCGGGTGATTTCTCTGTGGGATCCTTGGAGACCAGTCTGAATTCCTGCTCCTCCAAAGCTAAGTTTGCTGCTCGGCCTTTTGCTTTTGTGCTTTGACTTTGTTTTTGCTTTGTTTTTCTGGATTTCTGCCATTCCCTGCTGGGGTGTGCTGAATTCATTTAGCTCTGTCTTCTGAAAATACCTGAGTGCTGATTCAGTTTTTGAAGCCTAGCTGCTTCAGGGCCTTTTTCATATCAGCTGGTTGGCTTATGTCTTTGATAGGGTTTTGGCAGATTGCAGACAGCAGCCTTCCTGTCCTTTCCTTTCTAGGTAGTTTTGGGGCCCCGTCTTTGCTCAGTCTATCTTTCTGTCTGTGTTAGTATTTTCATCTTTCTTCACCGTCATTATATGTTGGGGGCTGCCTATTGCTTTGGGGTCTGCTCTGGGGCAGTTTAGATTTCCCCTTTCTTTCTTTAGGCCTATGTATTTCTCCGGCTGTGATCGAGGGGTCTAGGGCATCGTAGGAACCCCCCACGGCTACTGCTAGTTGTGTTGATAGGTTCAGGGGTCTGCAATCTGATAGTTGCCAACTTCTCTGGTTTTCTGGACTTAGCTTGTATTTCTGCTTTTGCCTCCTACGGTGACTCATTCATAACAGGTCTGTGGGTGTCAAGTGGCATTTGGAGATCCCATGATGTGCCTAAACGGTGAACACCCCCTTCAAGTTACCCCATTTTGGAAACTACACCCCTCAAGGATTTTATACAGGGGTATAGTGAGCATTTTAAACCCACAGGTCCTACACAGAATTTGATAACATTAGGTCGTAATATTGAAAATTTTCATTTTTTCACAAAAATGTTGTTTTAGCCCCAGATTTGTAATTTTCACAATAGATAATAGGAGAAAACGGACCCCATAATTTGTTTCTCAATTTGTCCCGAACGCAACTATACCCTATATGTGGTCACAAACTTCCACTTGGGCACATGGCAGGGCTAGGAAAGGAAAAAGTGCTCTTTGCCTGGGATAGATTGAGAATGCCATGTTACATTTTAAGAGCCCCTGACATGTGAAAATTGCAGAAATCCCCACATAAGTGACTCCATTTTGGAAACTAGACCCCTCAAGGAATTTATCTATGGGAGTAGTGCATATTTTGAGCCCATAGGTACCTCACAGAATATTATAACATCAAGATGTGGAAATATGACATTTTAGTGGTAAAAATGTAATTTTTGTATTTGCTGAAAAATTGTCAGGTAAACAAGGGTTAATAGGTGAAACTAGACCACAGAATTTATTGTGCAATTTCTCCCGTAAGCGATGCTGCTCCATATGTTGTCAGAAATTACTGTTTGTCCACACGTCAGGGCTGAGAAGGAAGGAGCACTATTTAGCTTTTGGAGCATAGATTTTGCTACAGTAGTTTACGGGTGACAGAAGAGTGAAGGATAAACATGAGATGAGCCTTATTCCAATTTTTGAGAGGTAGAATAAACAAATAGACAGCAGTCCAAGAATATTTGTTATTTTTATTTTTGCGCTGTTCATTGTGCAGTATAAATAAGCGATAAGGCGGATTTAGTCTTCAGGTTGGTAAGATTAAAGCAATAACCAGATTTATATTTTTTTTAGGTTTTCTTAATATCATACAGTAAAAATTCTTTTTTATATAGAAAGTAGTTTTTTTGTCGCCATGTTCTGTCTGAGAGCTGTAACTTTTTGGCAAACGGAGCTATAGTTTTGAGGGACAAGTTGCAGATTGTTTTTGTACCATCTTGGATACATAATACTTTTTGATCGCTGTTTATTCATATTTTTCAGACACAAAATGAACAAAACCAAGCAATTCAGTTATTGTTTTTATTTTTTTGTGCTGTTCACAGTGCAGTAGAGGTGCTAAGACCGATTTGTTTGTCGGGTTGGTACAATTACAGCGATATCAGATTTATATAACTTTTTTTATGCTTTGCTATTTTTACACATTAAAATCAATATTTTATCAAAATTAATTTGTGCTTGCATCATTATATTCTGAGAGGTGTAACTTTTAAACTTTTTTAATGAGATATATTAGGGCTTGCTTTTTGTGGGATGGTTTGCGTTTTCATTTAAACCATTTTATTTTACATATGACTTTTAGATTACTTTTTATTCAATTTTTTTGTGTGGGCAGCACGATGGCTCAGTGGTTAGCATTGCAGCGCTGGATTCCTGGGTTCAACTCCCACCAAGGACAACATCTGCAAGGAGTTTTTATGTTCTCCGTGGGTTTCCTCCGGGTACTCCGGTTTCCTCCCACATTCCAAAGACATACTGATAGGGAATTTAGATTGTGAGCCCCATTGGGGACAGCAATGATATGTACTGTAAAGCGCTGTGGAATATGTTGGCACTATATGAAAATAAAGATTATTATTTTGTGAGTCACTATGATAAAAAAGCAACATTTTTGGCGTATTTTTTATATTTCATTTTATGGCGTTCGCCAAAAGGTTTAAATAACCTGCCAGTTTTACAGAGCGGGTCTTTCTGGCTGCAGCGATTCTAATTATGTGTACTTTTTTTTGTTTATTTTTGTTTTTATCACAAACGGTGCGTTTTGAGGGCCGAAACGGATTTTCGGGATTTGTGGAGGTTTCTTTTAACTTTTTTACAAACTTTATTTTACTTTTTTTCAGTTTTTGACTTTGATCACTGGTCTCATACAATGCTGTACTCATCAGGGGGGTTCGATGGTTACTAAGGGGGTCTTGTGGACCCCTTGTAACAACTTAATTACCGCTGTCGTGATTGTATCAGCGGTCGTTAATTGGTTAAATAAAGCAGCTTTGTTTTTGATACTCCCTGACATTTGGCTTTTCCAAAACATCATGTGTGGATGCAGAATTTAGATTTTCTGCATCTAACAAAATTCTATTTGGAAAATCTGCGCAGAAAACTTAGCGCATCCGCAAGAAAGCACAGTGGGCACGATATATAAATCTCATCCATTTTGCTGGAACTGTAAGACGTTGCATTTTTGATTCAGTGAAAATACACAGGGTCAAAAATTCACCGTGGGGCACACAGTCTTAGGGCTTATTCATACGTCAGTAATTTTCCTCAGTGTTTGGGGGGAAAAAAGCTGCGTTTTTGCCTCACATAAATAAGGTATACTAACAAGTAAAAGTAAAAATGGACAGTAAAGATTTTGGGTCTGATTCAACATTATTTTTGTGTCTTTACGTAGGAAAAATGGTTGTGTTAGTGACTTTTTTATTTGCACCATTTTAATTATTTACTTTGCTTTTTTTCAGCGTAACTTTATCTGATTTGCTCGGTGTTTAGTTTCTTTTGTTTGACGTCTTTTACATGCTGACGAACCCGCCGAGTTTTCTAAGAGGAAGACGCTTCATCACACATCTGCGTTTTTTTGTCCTGATGCGTGTTTTTAGTTGTTTCCTGTGCATTTGTTCAACATCTTTGACCACCGGCATTTTTTAATGAGCATTTTTCCAGCGTTTTTGTACTGTCGGTTTCTGAAATTTTTTTTTTTTTTCCCTCCATTTAGCAAAGAAAAAAAAACACCAGTGGAAAATGCAAGATTCTGGCATCTTCCGGACATTTTGATCCTACCCGTTGACTTGTATTATGAAGTAAAGAGAGTCTTCTGAGCGGAAGACACCTGAAGAATTGTCAGCTCACTTTTTTTTTTTTACCCACTTGGTCGCCTTCTGAAACCTGAAGTGGTTAAAAGCCTGAAAATTGTTGAAAAATGTTCCTTCTTTTGAGTGTTTCATTTTTCGGGCAACCCAAATAAAAATGTCAACTTGCTTTCACCAGGTACAGAATGAAGAACGAGATCTTAATCTGCGGCTGTATTAAGTAACCCACTGTACGTTTGTATGTGAGAGTGTATGTACGCTTGTGTCTATATAGTAACATACATGTGTATTATCACATGTGTGCCTTCGTGTTCCTGCCTTTGTATGTATATCCTTTTACAGAATTGTATCTGTCCCATTTCCTCACCATAATACCAAGTGACATACACTGAATATTCATTTACTCCATTTTACATATACATAAGTCACACCATGCTACTGAGCGATGAAGAAGAAAAAAAAACAGCAAAAACACTAAGTCAAAATTCATATAGAGCAAATTGATTGAAAAGGAGCTATGTAAATTGATCTGTTTTAAATACAAGGACAATTAAAATAAGTGTTCTGGAAGATTTGCCCTGGGACCCATTCCTTCTTATCATGCATTGTATTAATGACCTTCCAAATATCTGCACCTTCGCAAAAGACTATCTATATGCAGATGACATTCTTCTAATAAATGTGGACAGATATGTCAAAGTAGTAGAAAATAGCTTAAATGATGACAAATGTTTCCATGTGGTTCTCTAAAAACAGTTTATCTTAAGTGTTGCAAAGCAAAACCATTATTTTGAAATGTCATTATGAAATTTAAATGAGCAAAGGACTGTATAATGGCGATCTCCCGATGCCGAGACGTGGCACAGTATTAAAGAAATAAAATAGCTTAAAAATAATACTATTAAATACTAGAAAGTCACTTTAATTATTGCAAATCACCATTATGCTAAGCAGACTGGTGCTATATTAGATTATGTTAATCTGTGCTTCAAACTTTTCAAAAAAAATGCATTAAGGTATTTTGGGATATTTTACAGACTATAAATGTCAATATATTATTTATATGTGTCTCTGAATTATCTTAGCTTTTGTAGCAAGGTGTATACAGTAACCACCCAGCATAAAACAGACCTATAAAGGCATAAAATGGGTTGTACGAGATACAACCACCGCACAAGGAGAAAAATGGCACTATTTCTAGAATGTTCTTCTAAGGCTACGTGCACATATTGAGTTTTTTACATCAGAATTTGTAAGCCAAAACCAGGAGTGGAATAATCAGAGGAAAAGTATAATAGAAACACATCACCACTTCTGCATTTATCACCCACTTCTGGTTCTGATGTAAAATACTGACCAAATACTGAAAGTGTGAACATTACCTATTGTTCACATGTTCTTCTAATTTCATTCAACCCCTTTAACCAGCTAAAGATTGGGCCAATTATACCCTCATTCCCTACCGGACACGTTTTTTTCGAAAATGCAATTTAAAGAGCTTTAACCTCATCACAACCTTGGGATTTTCTATTTTTGGCTCTTTAGTTTTTTGCTCCCCTTCATCCCAGAGCCATTACTTTTTTATTTTTTTTCTGTCAATATGGCCATGTGAGGGCTTGTTTTCTTGCGGGATGAACTGTACTTTTGAATGACACCATTTATTTGACCACATAGTCTACTGGAGAAACAGGAAAAAAAATTCCAAGTGGGATGAGATTGCAAAAAACGTAAATCTGGCATTTTTATTATATTTCTCGCTATGCCATGTACTGATCTGACTAATTTACTTTATATTTTGACAGATCAGACATTTCTGAACACAGTGATGACAAATGTGTATTTTTTAAGGTTTTATTTTCAATTGGAAAAAAAGGGGTTTCTGCAGACCCCCAGCTGTCATCACAACACATCAACGTCCCATGATCACGTGACAGGGGGCGCTGATGGGCGAGACTTGTGACAAGCTTCCACATGTTAAATGTGCTGTGAGTAATTGAAAGCGGCATTTAGCATTTTAACAGCCATGAATGGATCGCAAATCCATCCGCGGCTGTTAGAAGCACGTCAGCTGATCAGATCTGTTGTCATGTGCAGGGAAAGATGCGGGCTCAGCACCAGAGACCGCA
Organism: Dendrobates tinctorius; assembly: GCF_039654945.1. Classification (NCBI taxonomy): domain Eukaryota; kingdom Metazoa; phylum Chordata; class Amphibia; order Anura; family Dendrobatidae; genus Dendrobates; species Dendrobates tinctorius. Next base: position 14,284,557 of record NW_027361751.1, on the reverse strand, counting down.
TCAAAGACAGGAACACAACCTTTGATGTACCTGCATGTCAAAAGTTGTGAAGGTGTTAAAAATGTTCTCATTTGGATATTCAAATAATTTTTGCATCTTTTTTTCATGATACTTGGGGCTAATTTTTATGTAATTTTAATACTTTATTTTTGCCAATATCGGCAGTGTCAATTGGAGAATAAAAGGAAATACTAGTCTTTTTTCACATTTTTAAAAAGGCAAAATGTTATGACCCCAAAAATGCATTAAAACATTTATAGAGCAAATCGTAGGCACTAGGTAGCCATTCAACTTAAAATTCATTTGTGCGTATGTTAGCTGGCTTCAAATGGGAGCCAAATCAAACCATTCTGCATTGGAAGAGCTCAAATTCCTGGAGAAGAAATGTCAATTAATCATTGCAAGAAGAAAAGGGATAGCACTCACTAGTAAACTGAAAGGCTTAATTTTATTCAACCAATAGTGCAAAGACAGACGGCGGAGGTGCAGGAAACACAAAGACTATGGCCGTTTGGAGCTGGTCTGCATTTCTGCTGGCCCAATCATTCTCTCTGTTCCCCTTACTATACCTTTCTTTTTCTTTTTTAAATTCCCCATACTAGGGCTGGCTCCAGGTTTTCGTGAGCCCAGGGCAAAAGAGTCTCAATGGGCCCCTTTAACACATACAATGGTTTATGGTGCACAGATAAGCAATATAAGTATAGTACAATGCCAAAGATTTAATTACATGAGTGATACCTATTGTATTCTACAATAGCTCAGAATCTGATCAATTCTTGCAGCGCACAGTGGGTGCCCGGATACTAGCATAGTACTCCATACTGTATTATGAGCACTACATAGTCCTCCACATTATGGGCACCACATAGTCCTTCATATAGTATTATGGGCACCACATAGTCCTCCATACAGTATTGTGGGCACCACATAGTCCTTCATATAGTATTATGGGCACCACATAGTCCTCCATACAGTATTATGGGCTCCACACAGCCCTCCATACAGTATAATGAGCCCCATATATTGCTTCATACAGAATAATGGGCCCCATATAATGCTGCATACAGTATAATGGGCTTCATATAATGCTGCATACAAAATAATGCGTCCCTTATAATGCTCCATACAGAATGGGTCTCATATAATGCTCCATATAGAATGGGCCCCATTTATTGCTCCATACAGAATGGACTTCCTACAGAATGGACCCAAATAATGTTCCATAGAGAGTGGGCCCCATATAATGCTCCACAGTTAATGGGCCCCATATGATGCTCCATACAGAATGAACTCCATATAATGCTCCATACAGAATGAACTCCATATAATGCTCCATACAGTATGGGCCTCATATAATGCTCCATACAGAATGGGCTCCAAACATAAAAAATAAATAATCAAATACTTACATATCCTTTTTTCCCGCTGGCTGCAGCTCCCATTTCCTCAGCTCCGGTGTCTTCAGCCTATTCTGACTCCCTGCACTGCTCAGCGCAGAGGGTATGCTGTAGTGACGTCATTGTGCTCTCTGCCCTGAGAAGTCACAAAGTCAGAAGACGCAGAAGAGACCGGACTTGCGGCCCCCTCAACTCATGACCACATAGCATGCCGGTGTCCCCGACGGTGAGTGGGCCTCCCACTTGCTCAGGACCTCGGAACTTGCACGGGTGCTCCAGGTGGTGACACCAGCCCTGCCCCATATGGTTCCAGTGATATAGTCCTCTTTAGTTTGTGCGCTAATTAATATGGTTGAGGGAGGCTTGGCTCACAGAATTCTCTGGGGGTGCATCTTCTATGCAATATTGTGAGCAACATCTTGGTGGTAAAGACCGTAAACATTAGCATACAGGCCACACAAAATAAAAAAGGTTCATATCTCTGAAATCATTTAGCGGATTTAGGAAAAGAAAAATAATTACTTAGGGGAACAGCCAAAATAAAATAAGAGCAAAACTGGACACATAACCTGGACACAGAACCTCTTTAAGTGTGTATTAGGAATTCAGGGTAAATATTAATTTAAAATGATTTTATTCTCACTAATACACAGCTGGTATCAGAAATGGTTTTCTCATCGGGCTACAGTCCTATGATCAGTATTTGAGTTTTTGATGTTGCAGGTTTTCTGCAAATTAGATTACTTGTATGTTTTTCATTGTGTTTTTGAGTGCGTTGCATTTTCAACCTCTTTTGGTGTGTCATGTTTTAAACAAAGCTGCTTTGTTTTTGATACTTCCTCATCTAATGAAAGTCTATAGGAAAAATGCCCATGATGAACTGTAAATGGCCCTGTAAGAGATTAATAGCTGAACATGGACAGCACACGGATGACAAGCGAGAGAAAAAGTGTGAGCGAACCCTTATACTTTTCCTTTGATTATTCCACTCCTGATTTTGGCTTACAAATACTGATGTAAAATCCGACAAAATACTGAACATGTTAATGTGGCCTTGGGGTTAAGAGCCTGAGCAAAAGTTTGAAACTCAATGGAGCAAGTGCTCATTTCAGATGTCCAGGTCGGATCTTCAAACAGGAGCTCACAAAGTTTGAGGTTTGGGTCACTTGTCAGAGATCAGGAGTTTGGTAAAGTAAAAAGTGATAGTCGTAGATGTTGATAGGACAAGGAAAGGAATTCAGTTATTTGACAGAAAAGTGAAAATGCATAGGTTTCAAAAGGTAAAAGCCTAGTAAAACACATACTATAGTAATAGTGGAATGGAAAATGGACCTAGAAAACCGTAGCTTCAGTTGACCATATTTAGTCTACAACATGTTCTCAAAGTAAATTGTAAGTTAATAGCAGTGCCTACTAGTATAAAAGGAAGAACCTTCTGGTAGAGATAGTAATAGGTACCTACTAAAGATAAGCAAATTGATCACCAGGACCTTGGTCCAGCAGCTACGTCAGCATTCCATGGCTGGCAGATGTCGACTTTGCAAACTGCTTCTAACCTGCTAGTAAGCCCAACATCTCTTCTAAGTAATAGGCCCAGCGCAATATCATGCAGTCATCACGGCGCAATAATGGCGTCACACCAAGTCTACAAATCAGTGGAGTTGCAGGGGACTACTTACAGGTAAGAAGTGGTTCAAAGAGATCCCAACTGGTGGCCACAGATTATTACTGTGGCCACCAGACTAGGTTACTGTGTATCATTCATCTCCACTGCCTCCTGCTTACTGCAGTATTAGGCAACAGTTCAGAGTGGAAGGTTGGAATAGATTGTGGGTGCCATGTCACACTTTGGGTGACCCAATTTTTTAAATTGAAACTCTTAAGGAGTCATGCCGACTTCAACTCAAAAATATTTCACGCATCCGTTCATTCCTCACCCAAGAATCTGCAAAAACCCTAGTCCATGCCCTCATCATCTCTCGCCTTGACTACTGCAACCTCATGCTCTGTGGCCTCCCCTCAAACACTCTCGCACCCCTCCAATCTATTCTAAACTCTGCTGCCCGACTAATCCACCTGTCCCCCCGCTATTCCCCAGCTTCTCCCCTCTGTCAATCCCTTCACTGGCTCCCAATTGCCCAGAGACTCCATTACAAAACCCTAACCATGACATACAAAGCCATCCACAACTTGTCTCCTCCATACATCTGTGACCTCGTCTCCCGGTACTTTCCTGCACGCAACCTCCGATCCTCACAAGATCTCCTTCTCTACTCCCCTCTTATCTCCTCTTCCCACAATCGCATACAAGATTTCTCTCGCGCATCACCCCTACTCTGGAACTCTCTACCACAACATATCAGACTCTCACCTACCATCGAAACCTTCAAAAAGAGCCTGAAGACCCACCTCTTCCGACAAGCCTATAACCTGCAGTAACCACCGATCGACCAAACTGCTGCACGACCAGCTCTACCCTCGCCTACTGTATTATCACCCATCCCTTGAAGATTGTGAGCCCTCGCGGGCAGGGTCCTCTCTCCTCCTGTACCAGTTATGACTTGTATTGTTTAAGATTATTGTACTTGTTTTTATGTATACCCCTCCTCACATGTAAAGCGCCATGGAATAAATGGCGCTATAACAATAAATAATAATAATAATAAATAATAATAATAATTTACCTAGGGATGCAGTCACCTTTTTGGACCCACAAGTGCTTCATGCAAGTTTATAACATTGGAACAAGAAAATGAAAAAAGAAAAAATTTTGAGTTAAAACATTTTTGTGGAAAAAAAATATTTTTCAAGTGAAGTGTAAGAAAATGTACCATAAAGTAATTTCTCTTTAGCACCTGGATACCCCTTATGTTGTCGGAACGTCTGTTTGGGCATGGCTGAATTTCGAAGTGTAATTTTACTTTTGACGCACAATTTGGGGTGGAATAAACTACAGGCTCCATGTTGCATTTGTAGGAATCAAAATAGCAGAAACATCCCACAAGTAACCACATTTTGGATAGTATATACATCAAGGAACTTGTGTGGGGGTGTAGTGACCTTTTTGGACCCACAGGTACTTCACAAAAGTTTCTAACATTAAGAAGCGAAAATTAAAAATTATTGTTTCTTTTTTCTATTGAATTGTTGATTTAGCCCCCCAAAAAAACATCATAGTTTGCAAAGCAATTTTTCCAGAACACGGCAATACCTTATATGTGGTTGAAAACTCCTGTTTCATCGCACAATAGGGTTCAGAAGGGAAGAAACACTATTTGTCATTTCTGCAAATGGTCTGAAATAGCTGGGGCCGATTTGCATCACTGGCTGCCAGAGCAGCAGAACCTGCCCCAAAGTGACCCCATTTCAGAAACTACACTGAAATAATTCATCTACATATGAGCATGGTAAGCATTTTCCATCCACATGTGCTTCACTGAATTTTATAATGCTAGGTCAATGAAAACAAAAAAAATGCATGTTTTTCCCTACAATAAAAAAAATCATTTTCTGGTACTGTTTTAGCCAGAAAAATCAATGTAAATACTTATGCCCCCAAAATGGGGGGGCGTGGCCTGAGCTGGCGATGGTGTAACACGCACGGCTCAGGATCTCTGAGGAGGCATCTCCTAAAGCGACAAATAAAGCAAAAGAAAATCGCTCTCTTCGATAACCCACGGAAGGATTGTTTTCTCGTTACTCAGAGGTACATTCTGATACCCCTTGTCTGAGCTTTGGACATTAAAAAAGACATTTTTGAAATCTGAGGCCTTTTCCCGCCATTTTACTCCAAGGTGACACCATTTTGAACCGTGAGTGAAAAAATCCTTTCCCTGCACCGTCCATTACCCACCGGCTGTCCTTGAAAAAGTATCTCCACGCTTGTCTACCACATTTTAAAGATTTTTATTGTCTTTTGGAGATTTTTTTTACAAAAATCCTGTCATATACCAGCTGATTGGCGGAAGGATACAAAATAGTCCCCACCTTGTGCCTAATCTGACAGGATTTCTCTCGTTACATAATTAAAAGACATTGACCTTTTTTTGGAATCTCCTCTTGTCTGTTTTAGACCCTTTGGAAGTCCCAGGGTGTCCTAATTTAGCTATATTCCCCTGCTTTGTGCGAGGCTGCGGGAGCTATAACGGCTGCGGAGGGATCTCTTTCATCTCAACGTCCTATCTCAAGTACACCATTTTCCTGTCATAACAGATCTGTGAGGCGGAAGGACACAATATAGTCCATGATTTGTGCCTATTTCTGTTACATCCGCTCCCCACCGCTCCTGTGCGGCTCCACTGGGGTGATCTGCCTTTCTTCAGTGATGCCGTGTATCAGCTGCCGGCTCCCCTGTTGCATATTTTATGAGCGGGGACTGACGTCACTGAGCCCTGTGTGAAGACTAGCCGCCTGTCATGGCTGCATTTAAAGTCACAGGGAGCGCGTCTATATCGGCGCGCAGTTAATACAGGATTTTACTGTACAGTACGTATCATACAATATTAAAAGTGCCATCTGATTCTGTGGTGTATCTCATTCCTCACGGTCCCTTTTATAAAAAGGCATAGGAAGACACAAGAATTTTCTATATTTTTAATGTTTATTCAGTATAAACATCGCCAATAATATCAATTCTCTCTAATATAATCCCTGCAAGGCAGGATTCAAAAAAGGGCACAAGATGAGTCAAAAGGCTACTCCAGTGTCCAAATCAACGAAAGTGTCTAATACGACTCCTCAAAAAGCACAAAAATTTCAGGATTCTTACAATCGTCACTTTAAAGATCAAGTGGATATCTTTAACCCATTTAAGGCCAGATCTCCTCATAAAGAGGTCATGGATACATCTCTGTCATCAAAAAGGAAAAATCCTGGTAAAACTTCTGAAAAATTCACATCGCCAGCTGACGCTTCAAGTCCTCAGTCTGGAGATAATTCACCAAACTTTTTGTCGGAAAGGTCAAAATTTAATATGGATAACACCAATCCTTCTCCTTCCCAAAATCTGGATGTTATATCCATACACTCTTACATGGATACTCTCGCCCAGAAAATCACGTCCAGTATGTCTCAATCATTTGAAAACCAAAATAACATTTTACAGTCCACCTTGGATAAATTTAGCAGCAGGTTAGACAACCACAAAAAACGGCTAACTGTAGTGGAAGAACACACTGATGATTTATCAAAAGACACCCATGACCTCAAATCTGAATTTCACAGACTTAAAATTAAAGTTGCGGATATAGAAGACAGGAACAGACGAAACAACTTTAAAATAAGAGGAATACAAGAATCTCTCTCACCGGATAAACTAGAAGACTTCGTCAAGACAATTTTCAAAAAATTACTACCGACACTTACAGACCAAGATCTCATCATAGATAGGATCCACAGACTTCCCAAACCACGGAATATCAATAAAGATCTACCTAGAGATACCATCTTAAGGGTACACTTCTTCAAGATTAAGGAAAAAATCCAACAATCGGTTCAAGATCTAGGAGGTTTTCCAGAACCCTATGCTCACCTTCAGCTATTTACAGATATTTCAAAGGAAACGATTGAAGGAAGAAAGTCTTTTAAGCCAGTCACTTCCACCTTGAGGGAAAATAATATCCCCTATAAATGGGGCTTCCCACTTAAACTTTTGAAAATCTACAAAGGAAAGACGATCGTCCTATTCTCACCTAAAGAAGGAAGAGATTTTCTGTCCTACTACAGGATACCTGACCGCCATAGAATCTCCAACTCTCAAGACCCTGGGCCCTCGTCAGAGAAGGGATGATCCAACGGAGAGACCTGGCCAATATATTTACTCACCTTGTTATAAGGCCTCTCTACACTTCTTGATTATTTGGTCAATGTATTGTACTGTACTGATTATTCTTCTTCTTTCCACAGGTTTCTCACTTCTCTACTACTTTATGAACTCATATATCACATGAGATTATTTTCCTTCTGGGAATAGTGTTGTTATGCCAAGGGATGCCTCCAATGGGATCCAAACACAAACTTTCCCCACTAAGGAATTAGAGCCTTCCGGATCGGCTCTTCCTGAAGGACAATTTTGTTCTTATTGTTTTTGTGTCTCTTTTGTTTTTGGTTTCAAATCGGTATATAGTTTGAGGTTTTTGGACAACTAAGTTCTACAAAGGTAGGTGCACTCTGGTTTCTGCATTTCCTCTACCCCACTTCATACGAACCCAGCCATTCTTGTAACATGAAAGTAAAATTTGTATCATACAATGTCAGGGGGCTAAATAGCCCTTGGAAGAGATTTTCCATTGGTAGGGAGATTAACAGGATGCATCCTGAGGTTGTATGCCTTCAAGAAACCAAGTTCAAAAAAGACAACCACCCTTCCATAAATCTCAAAAATTTCCCATTTGTATTTGAATCTTGCGGCCCACGAAAGAAAGCTGGGGTTTTAACCCTGATTAGTAACTCAATTTCTTTTGAATTGCTTTCTGAAGTAAAAGACGAAAAAGGACATTATCATATTCTCCTGTGCAAATTGAACGGCCAAACCTTCACAATAGTTAATACTTATGTTCCCACCATCAGACAAATTAGCTTCCAGAATAAGCTAATGAAAAAATTAGACAGCTTACGATCAGGAACCCTACTTTTGTTAGGGGACTTTAATATGGTGCACTAGACTCCACCTCTCCCAGCAGACAAAAAACGCAATCCTTGAACAGCTGGATTTATAATCATGAGCTATTCGACTTATTCCGCTGTTTGAACACCACATCTAGAGAATTTACTTATTTTTCTGATGGCCATCATTCGGCATCTAGAATAGATCTGATACTCACAGATGTCTTCTCCTTGCCAAGGTTCTCCTCCAGCTCCATACTTAATAAATCTATTTCAGATCATTCCCCGGTAACTGCAGAACTGATAATAGGGTCCCCAATTCATCCCCAATTCAGGTGGAAATTCAACTCCTCTCTGCTTCATAACCCCACCATCAAATCTGAAATCTGCTCAGCCTTACAAAATTATTTCAGTGAAAACGAATCAAACCTCCTCAATCTTTTTATCTATTGGAATACTCACAAGGCGGTGTTGAGGGGAGTCTTGATTCAAATTTCCTCCAGACAAAAAAAAAATAATAGGGATAAAATCCTTACCCTACAACAGTCTATTAAATCTAAAGAAGAGGAACTATGTTGATCCTCTGTTTCCTCTAACAAACAAGCTGCATTATCAGAACTTACTGATCTCAGGTTGCAGTTAAGGAAAATCATATTCAATTTTTACGACTCAGCTATTAGATCAGCAAAATGCAAACATTACTTATCTATAAATCGCCCTTCAAAATACATGTCAAGCAGAATTAAGAATATACGGAAACGAAATAGAATTGACAGTATAACTTCCTCTAATGGTACATCCCTGGTCCACCCTAAAGATATTGTAGGAGCTTTTGCCGATTATTACAAATATCTGTACAATATTAACCAAAACAACCACAATATGCAGCCATCTACCTCAGAGATTGGATCATATCTTTCCAGCATGAGCCTTCCAAAGCTTAACCCTGAAGACTTATCGTTTTTTGTCCTTCTCCCTTCAATGAACAAGAAGTCCTAGATACCATAAACAAACTTAAAACATTCAAATCACCTGGCCAGATGGGTTTAGTAATGATTATTTCAAGTCTTTTAGTAATATATTAACCCCCCACCTTGTCAAAGTATTTAACTCAGCTTTCCAAACAGGTCAATTTCCTAAAGAGATGCTGGAAGCGACAATTATCATAATCCCAAAACCAAATTCTGACACTAGCCACATTTTTAATTATAGACCTATATCCCTCATCAATACAGACAAAAATTTATGCAAAGATCCTGGCCAATAGACTAAATCAATTCCTCCCGAGTTTAATTTCCAATGATCAGATAGGCTTCATCAAAGGAAGACAATCCATAGATGGTATGAGAAGACTCATTAACACAATTAAGCTTATTTCCTCGAACAAACTCAGGGCCATTGTTATCTCTCTTGATGCTGAGAAAGCGTTCGACCACCTTAATTGGTCATATCTCGAAGCAACTCTCAAAAAATTTGGAATGGCTTCTCAGATCACGAGAGGTATTATGGCTTTGTACTCCAGCCCTGGTGCAAGTGTTTATTCCAACAATCATCTTTTCTCTACATTTAATATAGCTAATGGGACAAGACAGGGTTGCCCATTGTCACCATTGCTTTTTGCATTAGCAATTGAACCTCTGGCCCAACTACTGTAATCAGGAATTGCCCAAAGATCTCGGGAATCAAAACTTTGCACAAAGATTTTAAAATAGCGTTGTATGCAGACGATATTATTCTTACCCTCACAGATCCAAGCAACTCTATCTCTACCTTACAAACCTTAATCCAGACTTTTGCTAAAATCTCTTATTTTAAAATAAATGACTCAAAATCCAAAATACTTGGTGTTAACCTAGGATCAGACCAAGAGGAAATTGAGGGCCTCTCACCTTGGGGGTAAGCCACTGATGGGCTGATATATCTAGGCCTAAAATTCATCAAAAATGTAAACTCTAATGAAAATAAACTTAGAGCTGCTTACTAAAAAGCTTTTTAATGAATTCCATACATCTAGAGATGATGGGCTTTCTTGGTGGGGAAGAATCATGATGGTCAAGTCGTATATTTTCCCAAAAATCCTATACCTACTTCGCTCACTGCCTTTAAAAATACCCACTTCCTCTCTCACAAACCTTCAAGCCTCATTAAACTCCTTTATATGGAATAACAAAAGACCGAGAATAGCAAAAAATATTCTGTACAACCATAAATCTTATGGTGGAGCTGGTTCCCCAAATATTACGGCCTATTACATTGCAAATTTAGTCAAACAAAGCTCATACTGGTGGCCTCATGATACGACACCAGCTTGGCATGAACTAGAACTGTTCTTTAATAATTATAAACCTCTTCACCTACTAATTCTGAACGAACTCCTTCATAAAAAATTAATTACAAATTCTCATCCAATTTTTCAAGCTATTTCTGAAGCTTGGAAAAAAATTTTTGCTCCAAAAAGAGGCTCTAACAAAGAAGTCACAATAAAAAATCTGGCTCTATCAGTTATCTTTCAAGCATCTAATTAGACCCCATTTGGTCTGAACTTGGACTTAAAAAAATTAAAGATTTATACGATGGCTTTACTTGTACACCTTACAATAAACTCAAGGAAAGATTTCAATCTACTACCCCTGCTTTCTTTCAATATGTTATCCTCAAAGACATAATCCATGAGTTCCTTACTATCTACCCAAGAATCTCTGAACCAACAGTTAACCTTATTTGTAATATAGATCATAATATTTTTTGGCATTTTGAATACACGTACAAATGGTGTAACAATGGCTTTAAAGCGGTAAAGACTCAAAATATTGTCAAATGGGAAACCGAATTGCACACAACAATTGACCCTTCTGATCTTGAACAGGCATGTACCCTCTCGTATGCCTCTTCCATTTCCTTGCAAATAAAGTCCATGGAGCCTCATTTAAGAGTCTCAAACACGGGACTGAGCCAGATCTTCCTTCAGGGAAGGACCCAGCCACGGACTTTATTTGCATATTTGTATTTCCCAGGGAGCAATGCACCTAGGATTTCACTGATTGAGCGCCTTTGCCGGCTGCCGCAGTGTTTTCTTTGACTGGTCTCCCTGAGGTCAGTGATTGTTTCGTGATGTTGGTCTACTAGGCATTGCTCCCACCTAGCCAGAATCCTACTCCACACTGATGAGGGGCAACACCCCGAAACAGCTGTCTGTGTTGTGAGTTCATTTTCTGGTCTACCAGTTGTGAGTTCTCCTTCCAGGCTCCCTCTGGTGGTAACAGGAGGTAGTGAGGCTGATTTAATCAGTAGAGATCTGCCACCTGATAATGAGGATGACGATTGGACCTCAGGAATTTCAGACTGGATTTAAGTCAGCCGACGCCTTATTCTGGTGCTGGTGATTCCTTCTGGCTTTTCAGCACTTGGTGTTCAGCTCTGTTCCAGTCATTTCAAGCTAAGTTTTTCTGCTAATGTTGACACCTGATTTTGTTGGTCTATTCAGTTTTTTGTGTGGTCAGCCTGCCCCGGCTGGGGCTGTGCTGAATTTCCACTCTTATTTATCTGTATTTGCCAATTTGCTTTTTGTCCCCTATTAGAGTGGCCTCTTTTTGCTCTGTCTCAGAATATTTCAGAGTGCTGATATAGTGGGAGAAGTCTAGTGACTTCAGGGTTAATTTTGTTATCAGAAGTGTTGGATATTATTTTTGTAGGGTTTTTGGCAGATTGCAGACAGTGTCTTTCCTTTCCTGTCCTTTCTAGTTAGTTTGGGCCCCATCGTTTGATCAGCCTATTTTCCTACCTGTGTTTGTGTTTTCATCTTGTTTCACCATCAATACATGTGTGGGGGGCTGTCTTTCCTTTGGGGTCTGCTCTGGGGCAGTTAGTTTTCCCCTTTCTTGCTTTAGGCTTATTTAGTCCTCCGGCGGTGATGAGGCGTCTAGGATCACTGTAGGAATGCTCTATGGCTGCTGCTAGTTGTGTGGTTAGGATCAGGGATCTGCAATCTGCATAGTTTCCAACCTCTCTGGTTTTTCTGGGACTTAGCTTGTTTTGTTTTTTCCTCCTCAGTGACCCATTCATAACATGTCTGTGTATGGATACCTGGCCTTGGTATTTCCCTTGTCATATCTGTAAACTCGTAAAGAGCTGGATATTGACTTAAAGGGCCACTTAATATGGTGGTAATGGTGGTTTCTGAAAGGAGCCACTCCTTGGCTGGGTCCTTCCCTGGAGGAAGATCTGGCTGGTCCCGTGTTTGAGACTCTTAAATGAGGCTCCACGGACTTTATTTGCTTACTATCTCTCTGAACCAGCAGTTAACCTTATTTGTAATATAGATCATAATATTTTTTGGAGTTTTGAATACACGTACAAATGGTGTAACAATAGCTTTGAAGCGGTAAAAACTCAAAATATTGTCAAATGGGAAACCGAATTGCACACGACAATTGACCCTTCTGACCTTGAACAGGCATGTACCCTCTCGTATGCCTCTTCCATTTCCTTATCACAAGAGACCCACTTCAAGCTTTTAACGAGATGGTATTATACCCCCGTTAGACTTCATAGAATCAACCCTGATAATTCTCCGCTCTGTTCGAGGGGTTGTGGAAGGCCAGGAAATATCTTGCATATATTTTGGCAATGTCCCAAAATTGTTCCCTTTTGGAGAAAGATTTCTAACCTTATCGATTTTATCCTAGGAACACGACTTATTTTGTCTCCTCGTCTGGCCCTTCTTTCTCTGGACGCAGACAAAATTGATACTTCTAACAGGCTATTGATTATGCACATTTTACTAGTCTCCAAACATAGTATTGCCTTTCTTTGGAAAAACCCAAAACCCCCACAAATTAATGAAATTATAGACAAACTTATCCTTCATCATTCTTTTGATTTGAAATTTGCGAATGTGCATGATCAATTTGCTAAATATTCTAGGAAATGGTCTAGATGGCTGGAGATGTTCTCTTAAGTCTTCACCCAGAGTGCACCTGCCTAAGGCCCCTTGTGTTTGGGTCTTTGGAACATATAAATTAATATATTATATGCTTAAATACCTACTTTTGTAATAATTCACTGCATAATACGCTTCTGCATTAACTTGTTTAATTTTGTCTTCTTTATATTTGGACTTTATTGTCCTTCCTTTTTCCTTCATTCCCTTTACATTTTTCCCTCCCCCTCTTTTTTTCCCCATGTTTCCTCCTCCATCCTCTCCATTTATTGAAACTCAAATAAAACATTTGGAAAATAAAAATGACAAAAGTATTCCAGAGGTGATACCTTTATCAGCAAACCAGAAAAATTATATTTCCAAGCTTTGAGAGCACAGAGGCTCATTCTTCAGGCAGGTTTACAAATTCATTTGTAAACCAGCCCGCAGAAGGCAGGTCACACAAGTTGCCTGACAAATTGCGTTGTCAGATCCCACACACTCAGCACTCGAGAGGATAGCATTGGGAGAAAGAGTGGAGAATTATAAGTCTTAGGCCGGGGTCACACTTGCGAGTACAATGCGAGAAACTTGCGTGTCTCTCACCTCAATACCCAGCACTGCCACCGACACTCAGGAACTGAGCGTTCCGCTGAATAGAAATACATCCCCAGCCGCACACTCCAGTCCTGAGTGCCGGCGGCAGTGCTGGGTAGTGAGGCGAGAGACTAGCATAAGTTTCTCACATTGCACTCGCAAGTGTGACCCCGGCCTTAAGGCCCCGTCTCACACAGCGAGATCACTAGCGAGATCGCTGTTGCGTCACCGATTTTGTGACGCAACAACGATCTCGCCTGCGATCTCGCTACGTGTGACACATAGCGGCGATCAGGCCCCTGCTGCGATGTCGCTGATTGTGCTCGAATGTCCTGGGCCATTTTTTGATTGCTGGTGTCCTGCTGGCCAGCATGCATCGCTGTGTTTGACAGGGACAACAACGAATGACCTCAATACTACAGGTCTGAGACAGGGTCCCAACGACTGTCGTATCGTTCTGTATCGTTGCTGCATTGCTGTTGAGATCTGACTGTTTGACATCTCACCAGCGACCTCATAACAAAGCACCAGCGATCCCTACCAGGTCGCATCGTTGTCGGGATCGCTGGTGTGTCACCAAGTGTGACGGTACCCTTAGATTCATAGTCCACTGACTCTAGCCCATGCTTTGGATACTTTGATACTCCGATTTTGCTTTTTTCTGCTAATTCCAATCTGTGGTCACCCTCCTTCCTAGGAACAGCTCCAAAAATGTAGCTAGCTACATCTGTTGTCATTCAGTCTTTTTTGAAAGTCAAAATAATTAACAGAAAATTTTAGCAGAAGCAGAAGATCGATACGATCAGAGAAAGCTTTGGCCCGCAGCCCACAATGCCCCTCTTAGCCGCTCAGCCCTGTTCTTCCAAAACCAGCTTCTCCACTATGACAGAAGATCAGCTCTCCACCCTCTTGTCAAGATCACACCTCACCACTTGTGCGCTTGACCCGCTTCTGTTCCACCTCATCCCTAACCTTGCCACAGTTTTCATCCCAAATCTAACACACCTCTTCAACCTTTCACTTACAAATGGTGTCTTTCCCTCATCCTTCAAACATGCCTCAATCACACCCATCCTCAAAAAACGCTCCCTCGACCCATCCTCTGTGTCTAACTATTGCCGATATCTCTTCTCCCTTACGCCTCAAAACTACTGGAACAGCATGTATATATTGAACTGTCCTCCCACCTCTCCTCCTGTTCCCTCTTTGACCGGTTACAATCTGGCTTCCGACCACATCACTCAGCTGAAACTGCCCTAACTAAAGTCACTAATGACCTACTAACCGCCAAGAGCAAGCGACATTACTCTGTCCTTCTCCTGGACCTGTCTTCTGCCTTCAACACCGTGGACCATTCCCTCCTGCTGCAGATTCTCTCATCTCTTGGCATCACAGACTTGGCTCTATCCTGGATCTCATCATACCTAACAGACCCAACATTTAGTGTCTCTCTCTCACACACCACCTCCTCACCTCGCCCGCTGTCTGTCGGTGTTCCGCAAGGCTCAGTCCTCAGACCCCTACTCTTCTCCATCTACATCTTCAGCCTGGGACAGCTCATAGAATCCCACGGCTTGCAGTAACACCTCTATGCCGATGACACGCAGATCTACCTATCTGGACCTGACCTCACCTCCTTAATGACCAAAATCCCACAATGTCTATCTGCTATTTCAGCCTTCTTTTCTGCTCGCTTTCTCAAACTGAACATTGCAAAACAGAATTCATCATCTTTCCCCCATCTCACTCTACCCCTCCACCAGACCTATCCATCAATGTTAATGGCTGCTCTCTTTCCCCAGTCCTGCACGCTCGGTGTCTTGGGGTGATCCTCGACTCTGCCCTCTCTTTCAAACCCCATATCCAAGCCCTTGCCTCTTCCTGCCGCCTCAAACTCAAAAATATTTCCTGGATCCGCACATTCTTCAACCATGTAACCACAAAAACACTAGTGCACGTCCTTATCATCCCCCGCCTCGACTACTGCAACCTCCTACTCTCTGGCCTCCCCTCCAGCACTCCAGTCTATCCTACACTCTGCTGCCCGACTAATCCACCTATCTCCCCGCTATTCCCCTGCCTCCCCCCTATGCGAGGCCCTTCACTGGCTTCCTATTGTCCAAAGGCTCCAGTTCAAAACCTTAACCATGACATACAAAGCCATCCATAACCTGTCTCGCCCATACATCTGTGACATGGTCTCCCGGTACCTACCTACACGCAACTTTCGATCCTCTCAAGATCTCCTCTACTCCCCCTCATCTCTTCTTCCCACAACAGACTTCTCCTGTGCTTCCCCCATACTCTGGAACTCTCTGCCGCAACACATCAGACTCTCACCAACAACGGAAACCTTCAAGAAGAACCTGAAGACCCACCTGTTCCGACAAGCCTACAACCTGCAATGATCCTCGGTCTACTGAACCACCGCACAACCAGCTCTACCCTCTCCTAGTATATCCTTACCCATCCCTGTAGACTGTGAGCCCTCGCGGGCAGGGTCCTCTCTCCTTCTGTACTCGTGAGTCCCTTGTCTTGCACATATTTATTGTACTTGTCTATATTTCCCCATGTCCCTGTAAAGCACCATGGAATAAATGGCGCAATATACAGTAAATGTATAATAATAATAATAATAATAGGTGAGAATCCGTTAAGAGGTTTTCCAGGACAATTTTGTTTTTAACTACCAGCCAAAAAACTAACAGATTTGTGGTGGATAACTACATGCTTATTGTACCCAGCAACAATCACTGCCGGCACAGAGTAGTCACAGACCACTACGTTTGGTGATTCAGCGGCTTCCGGTGACATCACATCGGCAGGGCAGCGGCTTCTCTTCCCCTCTGCTAACGGGGTGTCACTACTAATGTTATGCTGATTAACAGCTGTCTCCCCGCTCCCTAAAAGCGTAAGTCAGCTTGCAATCAGCATGAAGTCATGCTATGTTGAAAGAGTTACTCAGAAGAGAAGATCTGCTGTGTTGACATTGAGTAGCTGATTTGCCAGTATGAGCGGTTAATGATAGCTCAGTCTCGGCGCCGGGTAGAACTGACAAGTAGTTTACAACTACTGTACCTGCCTGTTAGTTATTAAGCCCAAAGTAAAAAAAAAATAGTCCTGAATAAACCCTATAAATGCTATGCTATAAATTTATTAATGTTTCACTTTTGAGGCAGTATGTCATTGGGTACTTAGAAGGTGATGCTGGGGCCATTTTCAGTATTTCCTAGCATCTCAGTAGTAGTTTAGTCCTCACTGGTAACAGTGACAGCTGTATCAAATATTATGAAGTTGCTAAAAATGACTACAGACCATATTTTTTGGCACTAGACTGACCTGGTGCCTTGGAAGAAAAAAAAAGAATAAAAATATACAAGGAATGTAAAGCTATCATACTTAATACTGGGAACACCGTACCTGAATGCAGACATTATATGACGCACTGGACAGGATGGCACATATCAGAAAATGATGAGTAGCTGCAGAGGTGCTGGAGTGTAGGGAAGACGCATATAGATGAGCTGTGCCCAAGTTGGATG